>NW_006408594.1:4712771-4716217 GCF_000296735.1 Chrysochloris asiatica | reverse complement strand
ATCATACATGAAGAAAGCAAAAAGTCATTAAGAAGACAAGAAAGAAGGAAAAGATCAAAATGGATGTCAGAAGAGAGTCTGAAACTTGTTCTCCATCATAGAGATGCTAAAGCAAATGGAAGAAATGAGGAGGTACAAGAGTTGAACAGAAAATTTCAAAGGTCAACTCAAGAAGACAAAGTTAAATATTATAATGAAATATGCAAAAATCTAGAGTTAGAAAACCAAAAGGGAAAAGTGGTGTTGGAGGAAACTATTAAAAGTACCATGGACTGCCAGAAGCACAAACCAATCTGTGTTGGAAGAAGTGTAGTCAGAATGCTCCTTGGAAGTCAGGATGGCCAGACTTCACCTCTCATACTTCAGACATGTTATCAGGACAACCAGTCTGTGGAGAAGGCATTGTGTTTGGTAAAGTGGAGGGTCAGCAAAAAAAAGGTAAGACCCCCAACGACATAAATTCACACAGTGAGAGCACCAGTGGGCTCAAATGTAGCAAGAATTGTGAGTCTGGTGTAGAACCCAGCAGTGTTTCGTTCTGTTGTGTCCAGGGTCGCTGTGAGTCAGAGCTGAATCAACCTAACAACAACAGCAATGCAAGAGACCAGAGTTCAATTCCCAGCCTATGCACCTTAAGCGCAGTCGGCATCAGTGTGTCTCTGGAAGCTTGTGTGTTGTTATGATGCTGAACAGGTTTCCATGGAGCTTCAAAACTAAGATCGACAGAAAAAATACAATCTACTTCTGAAACTCAGCCACTGAAATCCTCTGGATCCCAACAGAACAGTCCAACCTGCAACCCGTTCTGGGAAAGGCACAGACCTGGTTGTGTTTCATTCCATTGCATGCAGGGTCGCCTGGAGTGGGGCCAACTCTAAGGCAGGTCAACGCCATGATACGTACTTGAGTGTCAGACTTCAGTCTTTAGCGCACGTATGTTGTCGTTTTGTTGTTGTTTAGCATTGTCAAGTCAGTTCCGACCCATAGCGACAAAAACTCTAAATGAGTCGTTTCTGAACCCATAACTAGAAATCCCATGTCCCAGAGGACAGTCCCTTAACCACCGTAAGTAAACGGTCAAGGCCAAAAGCCCCAGCTGAATCTTGACCTGTTGGTCGCAACTTTGAACAACCTGTGGCCTCTCTCTGAGCCTTAGTCTCCTGGTCTGTAAAATGGGACCTGAAATCAAGTTCAGTCACTCTTCTTTTCCTCCCTTCCTGTCTTTCCTTCCTACCCCTAGGCCTCCCTGCCACTAATCTATCTGCCATTCTGAGGACCCTCTATCTCTGTCTGCTAGCAACTTTTGATATTGCTGACCTTTTAGAAAGAATTTTGTCTCAGCCTCCACCACGCCTGGTTTCTTCTCCTCCGTCTAGCAACATAAGCTTGCAGGACCCTGTAGAACAACACATTGGTTCCCACCAGCAGCGACGCCCACCACCAATGTTGCAAGCACCAGGTGCCCAGTTTCCCAGGATCCCTTGCATCAGGGGATAAGCTTGGACCCACCCTGGTCAAATGGGATGAGAGAGGTCCAGGGGATGGATCAATGCTGGGAACAGCATCTAGTGACTGTCCTGGGAGACATGGCACTGGGAACTCCTACCCACCCCAGAACACAATCACCTTGGCTCATGGATGGTGAGGTGCTTCCTCCCACTCTAGTGAACTTGGGTGGTGGGTGGGAGGTGGGGGGACTGCATGGGATGGGTAAGTGTGAATTCCTGCTCTCAGCAGACATGGCCTGTAAGAAACTGCCTTCTGTGGTAGAAAGAGGAAGTGAGAGTGAGTGCCCCCCCCACAGCCACTTAGAGGGAGGGAGAGGAAGAGGGGAGAGAGACAGACCCCAGACAGAGGCCTACTTCACTCCATCTCAAGCCCCAACCCCTTTCTTCTGTTCTCCCTTCCACCAGGGGCCCCTTCCCACTTCTTTCTTTCCTTCCAATATCCAAGACTTGAAACAGGAGCCCCTCAGGGACTGTTAGGCCCTAGAGTGAGGTTCCTTTTCCATGACAATCTATACAGGCTCCAGTCATTTGCATAATAAAAAAACACAACGAACTAAAAACTCAAAATGTACAAAAAAACCGCCAGAGTGGAAAACTGTTGTTTGCAACCATGCACTGACCTTTCCTTTAAGGGGATACCCCTCTGCTGTAGTTCTGCTGGGTGGACCACCCCCTCACTTCCCTTGGGACTGCAGAGCTGGGCATGTGAGACAGGCTTGGACAAGCAGTCTTCCCTCAGAAGCATGGGGTCCACAGGGGGCAGGGCAGAAGCTCTCTGTGGTCCAGCAGGCTGCCTGTGGGGAAAACTCTTCTGAAGCCTAAGACAAACAGCCAAGAGACAGACAGACAGACACCAGGAAAAAGAATGCGAACTTGAGAAAGGAAAGAGAGAGAGACCTGATAGGGACATTTGGGGTCTGTGTTATCCATATCCAAGGTCAGTCAAGTCCAGTTTTAAGCCAAGCTGAGTTGCATTTACTTATAACCCAAAGATGCTCAGTCAGATTCTACTTCATCATTGCTCTTCTCCATGATTCACGCTGGCCCGTTTTCCGGACGCAGCATCATTGCTTAACTGGCCAGCCTCTGATAAGTGTTGAAATGCCTCCCAAGCAGTCCAGTTACCAGTGATGCTGGGAGGAGCCTTCTCGGGCTCCCAGCTCTCAACCCCTGTGTAATTATCTCTTTAGGGATGACTCCTCCACCTCTCCAGCTCAGGTGAAGACAGACAGATGGAGGGAGTCAGGCCCATTGGAGAGTCCCTGTATTTCTGAAGGCTGCTCACAGCTCAGACCTCACCCGCTAGAGCCTCCACAGTCCCAAGGTGCAGGGACACACTCTGCCAGCCTCCCAGAGACTGTCTGCAGTTCCAAGTCCATGAGAAAGAATAAGAAATCAGGGAAAGTATAAGGGGGACGCCTCAGAGATGAGTCATTCCCCAACACATCCTGCCTACCACCTGCCCCTCCCACTAGCCCAGCTGACTCACTGTGAGCCTCATAAGAGAAGAACAGTGTCCCACCTTTAGTAGGTCTTCAATAAACACCTACTGGAAGGATGAATGGGTTGGGTGGGTAGGCAGATGTGTGGATGGATGGAAGAGTGGTGGGTGGATGGATGGATGAATAGATGGATGGATGGGGTGGATGAATGGATGGATGGATGGATGGATGGATGGATGGGGGTGGATGGATGGATGGATAGATGGATGGATGGATGAGTGGATGGATGGATGGATGGATGGATGGATGGATGGATGGATGGATGGATAGATGGATGGATGGATGGATGAGTGGATGGATGGATGGATGGATAGATGGATGGATGGATGAATGGATGGATGGATGGATAGATGAATGGATAGATGGATGGATGGATGAGTGGATGGATGGATGGATGGATGGATGGATGGATGGATGGATGGATGGATGAATGGAT
>NW_006408594.1:4663367-4712406 GCF_000296735.1 Chrysochloris asiatica | reverse complement strand
TGGATGGATGGATGGATGGATGGATGGATTTTGGATGAAAGAAAGAACTGACCATCTACGTCTGAACAATCAGTCATTGAAAACACTGTGAGCACAGTTCTCTGGTTCACATGGGGTAGCCATGGGTTAGAACCGACTCCGAAGCCACTGGTTCCCTGGTTGATTTCCATCTTGCTCTTGCCCTTGAGCCAGCCGTGTCCAAGTGAGGAATCCTAAGGTTTTCATCAAACACAAAGTGTCACCCAGGTGGTTTTGTGATGATTGGATTGGAGTGCTGGATGCTTCCTAGCTCTTCCTGAGGACTGGGCAGGGTGAGGGGAGGGTAGGCCACTGAGCTGCTTTGGAAAAGTCTGGAATGATGTTGCTCTAAAGCCAAGCAGCTCAGGGATGACAACCCTTTCTGGTTGTGTGACCTTGGGGGACAGTGACTTTGTCTCTTTGAACTCAGTTTCCAAGTTGAGGAGTAGAAACCAGGGCTTGTAATCATATCTCAGTGAGCTGTGAAAGGGATTAAGTGAAAGGATATACAAGCACTTGGCACCACACTTGGCCCATAGTGAGAACTCCAGTGGTGGTTCTTTTGGAACCTCCCAGACCCCTGTTTTGAGACTGCCATATGTTGTCTCATCATCACCTGTGGGCCTTCAGCACAGCACACATGGAGAAACCCGAGCCTTTTTTAAGGTTGAAAGGCTGACCTAAGACCAGAAAGAACTTCAGGGAAATTCCTTTAGGGGAAGCTGATGTGACTGAGAGCACTCTCTTTGCCCTTCCTAACTTCATCTTTCCTGCTCTCTGGAATTCAGATACAATGGCTGGAGCCCAGGCAGCCACTTTGGATCATGAGGACACATTGAGGATAGAAACAGAAAGCAGGAAGGAGGCTGGATCCTGATGGCCATGGTGCTGCCAGGGCAGCCCTGCATTTCCTACTGAGATGAGTCAATTTCTAATAGATGTAAACAATGGTTTCTATGTAACAATGGTTTCACTGTTATTTAAGTTTCCTGTTTATGCAACGGAAATCAACCGTGCCATCTTTTCAGACCACACAATTAACAAGGGCTGGGTCCATGTCACTGTAGTTCCCATTCTGTGAATTCTCTTCAACCCTTTGCCATCCACAAAGTGAGGGTCCCTCCCTCCCAGGCTGTCTGCATACAAGCTGTTCAATGTGACCAGGACTGCAGGGGCAGAGGAATGAAAGTAACAATAACTGAATCACTCTACCAGTCCTTCAGACAAGAATGATGTCCCAGATGTCCAACTGTGGCCCTGGACAAGGCAACACATTGGGTCCAGCTACAGCCTTGGGGCATGTGTCAGGGGTCCCTCATGGCTACCTCCAAATTGGATGATCTGCAAGAAGGACTCACAGGAGTCAGCATTTCATCACACTGAACAGCTAGGGTTTATTACATAGTGAAAGGACACAAAGCAAAATCAGCAAAGGGAAAAGTTACCTGGGACAAAGACCAGAGAAACAGAAACCAGCTTCCCAGAGTCCTCTCCTGGTGAAGTGTACACAGAGTGGATTGTGTGATTCCAATAAAGTGGGGTTATAAGTGCAAAGCGTTGGCTACCATGGAAGTTCACTGGAGAGTCAGTGCTCAAGGTTTTGGCTGGGGGCTGGTCACATAGGCAGGCACAGAGGTTCCTTATAAACCATAGATTAACACAGTCTAGACAAAGGAAATGGTAAGGACTCTCCTGAAGGTAGGAAGCCAGCTTTCCTCAGAAGAGCAACCTCAGGCCTGAGACATTCCGTCTTTGTACATAGGCATTTCTTCTACCTTTCTTCCCATGTCTCTCATTGACGTAACCCAAGAAATGGTTTGTGGTGTCTCAGACTCAGATTTGCTGAGACACTTGTAGTTTATCCTAGAGATGATGTCAGTAACGAATATCCCAGATAATAGTCTTGAGTTATGCTAGCTCCAGGGGAAGAACCCTATGACTGAGCGTCAGCAGGGCTAGCTTCTCATCCTGAATGGACCACTAACTCAAGCTAGTCAAGCACATCTTCAGAAATGTGCCTCAGTTTCTTTTTCACTGAAAGGGGATGGGTTCCATCTGTACCCATGAGATTTTTCTGTATGTCAAGCCTCCCCCAGTATTGGTGGCTTAACACATCTCAATGCAAAGAAAACAAAAATCCTCACCACTGGACCAATAAACAACATTCTTATCAATGGAGAAAAGATTGAAGTTGTCAAGGACTTCATTCTTCTTGGATCAACTATCAACACTCACGGAAGCAGCAGTCAAGAAATCAAACGACGTATTGCATTAGGCAAATCTGCTTTTTTTAAAAGTGTTGAAGAGCAAAGATGTCAGCTTGAGGACTAAGGTGCACTTGACCCAAGCCATGGTATTTTCAATAACCTCATATTCATGTGAAAGCTGGACAGTGAATAAGGAAGACCATAGAAGAATTGATACCTTTGGAGGAGAATATTGAAAGTACCATGGGCTGCTAAAAGAACTAATAGATCCGTTTTGGAAGAAATGCAGCCAGAGTGCTCCTTGGATGCCAGGATGGCTAAACTTAATCTCTCATACTTTGGACATATTGTCAGGAGGAACCAGTCACTGGAGAAGGATATCATGTTTGGTAAGGTGAAGAGTCAGAGAAAAAGAGAAAGACCCCCAACGAGATGGATTGGCCAAGTGGCAGCATCGATGGACTCAAGCATGGCAACAGTGGTAAGGTTGGCCGCGGATCGGGGAGTGTTTTGTTCTGCTGTGCATAAGGTCGCTATGAGTCGGTACCGATTCCCGATTCGATAGTATCTAACAACAATAACACAACAAAAGAAATATAATTTTTTAAATTTTATTTTATTTTTAGCTAAGTGGAGCTAAGTGGTTCTAGTCTTGCCCGGGCTCACTCATGTGGCTGTGGCTGACTGGCACGTAGACCTTTCTCCATGTGTTCGCCATTCTCCAAGAGGGCGGCCCAGACTTGTTCTCATGGCAACTGAGCAGTGATCCAAGAGCAAGAACGGGAGCTACAAAGCCTAGTCCTGAATATCGTGTAATGTAACTTTCTCTCCATTCGATTGGCCAAAACTAGACACAGGGCCAGCCCAGATTCAAAGGCAGGAGAAATAGATTCCTCTTCCTGGTGGGAGGAGCAGCAGCGGCACAGGGCAAAAGAGCCTGGATACAGGGAGGGACAGACATGGTAGCCAGTCGTTTGCATCTACCACACTCTCTCCCCTGTTTCTCATTCATTCACTCATTCACTCATTCATTCACTCATTCATTCATTCATTCACTCACTCATTCACTCAGTCATTCCATGCATGTATACCCTTGATGTCTTTGGATGATGCAAACAGTTTGCACTCAAACTACTAACCTAAAGGTTGCTGGGTTGAAGCCACCCAGGGGTGCTAGAGAAGGTGTGACAATCTGCTCCCATGAAGATTACAGTCAAGAGGACCCTGGGAAGCAGTTCTACTCTACAGCACTTTGAGGAGGCATCAACTTGAAAGCTATTAGTTTTATGTCCCTTGCATTTTAGCAGCCAACAGGGCACAAAAGTTAAGTGGCCTCCAGATGAGTGAGAAAAAGACAAGGAAGTCAGCACATGCCACGGAGTTATAGGGAATGAGCATTCACTTTATAGATGTCTCTTTACGTCACATCCTTCTCCATAAAAGACTTAAGTCAAACTGCCAGAAAAGGCATAATCATAAAATTATGAATTTTAATCTAAGCGGAACATTAAAATCAAAAGGAAAAAGTAGGTAATGTCTTTGAATACCCAGTATGTTCCAAACACCCACACACATTTTCTCACTTTGTCTTTTCTGTGGAGTCCCAGGGTGGCCGTTCGTTATAGGATAGGCACTGGACCATAAAGTTCAGTTTGAACTGTGAGGTTAGTGGTTCAGACCCACCAGCTGCTCCTCGGAAACCCTACGTAGGGTGGCTGTGAGTCAGAACCAACTTAGTGTCACTTGGTAATAACAGTAATCTTTTCTGTGGACTCTGAATAAGTATCATTGTTGTTGTTGTTGTTGTTAAGTGCCGTCGAGTCGGTTCCGACCCATAGCGACCCTGTACAGGGTTTCCGATCATTAGTCTCCCTTTTATAAGTGAGTAGACTGAGTCTGATTCACACAGTTCACACAGAGCTGAGTCAAACTGAGTGTGGTCCCCAAAGTCCACATGCTATTATTATTATTATATAACCGTTGTACACGTGTTGATGTAAACGAGCTTCAGATTTGACTGTGAGCTAGCTGTTCAGCAGCTTGGGGAAAACGGGAAATGTAACGTTTTGCCCAATTGGTCACTAGACAGAAAACAGTCGGATATTTCTTGGAGGGGAAGCAAAGGCCTTCCTAAAGCACTGATTTTTTTCTCTTTTTCTAAGTGGACTTTGAGGAAAGGGAGTCTGTGGGAAAGAACATTTGGGGCCTGCATGAACTTGTCCAACATGTGTGACCTTTGACTTTATGCTGAGTGAATGCCGGCTCTGTCTTCCACGGATCATTGGATCATCTCTGCCTCTCTCTCTCTCTCTCTTTCTCTCTGAGTCTGTCTTTCCCCTCCCTCCTTCCATTGCTCACACACAAGATGTAGAGTCCCTGCTACTGGAAACTGCCAATTTTTAGGAAGTACCACTGCAACTGGAGTCTGCGCAGCAGACCTGCCTGGGCCAGGACTTCCTCCCCACGTGGGGCTGGGCTGGGCTGGGCTGGGCTGGGCTGGGCTGGGCTGCCTTGGGCTGGGTTTTGCTCTTCTGGGCTGGGCGGGTGGGAGGGAGGTAAGAAGCCTGTTGCATTGGAGGCAACGAATCCCTGCCGGGCCAACTCAAGCAACAGCTGGATTATCAGGCAACAGGAGCAGGACTTCTGTCCCCCTGGGGGTCTCGGGATGGACCTGTGTCACCCAGGTAAGCCCCCAGAGGGACAGAGTGTATGGATGTATGCAAGAGCTCCACTGAGCAGGATCAGGGATGAGCAGGCGGATTCGGAGCCCCAAGTGGGAAAGATGCTATCCCCTGTCCCAGCGGAGAAGCTGCTGCGGCTGCCCCCGACACACACCCGCTGACACCCAGGGGTGTGGAGGATGTTGGTGCTGAAGTCACTGCAAGGGGGGGCTTGTACTGGGGAGCCAGGAACCTCCCAAAGACACACAACACAGCAGAGGAGGAATCCGATTTAGAACCCAGTATCCAGGGCACCTGCTGCCTCTGAGATCTCTCTGCCAGTGGCCAGGAGACCCCATGGTCTAGCTCACCCTGCTCAGTGCTCGCCATCAGGCACAATAGTACCCCTTGCTCTGACGTGGAAAGCTTGGCTTAGGAGGAAAGCATTCCCTACCAGGAGCGCTGGGTAGGAGGGGGCGCCCTGAGATCCAGTAATGGGCTGCTTCTAATACACCTCAAACCCAGGCTTCCTGGAGCCCCTATACTTGCTCTTCCACCTTGGAAATAGATCCCTCAGTCAGCTTTGCGCCACCTCCCCACTGTCTTCGTTCCAAGCCAGGCAGAGCTTCTGAAAGTGTGGGGTGGGCAGGGACCACCCTGGGCACCTGGGCTATATCCTTCAGGCCAAGCCACAGCACACAGAGCTGAGCATGGTGGGCAGTCAGGAGTTCTGGAGAGGACCCACCTGCTAGGTGACAATCGTGGTCTTGTCCATCTCTGAAGTTTGAGATCTATCCGTTATCTTCAGGGACTGTGGTTTTATTTAGCAGAAAAGGAAACTGAGGCTCAGCAGTTTAAGTGACTTGGCCACTGCCACATGGAAACGAGATCCTGGGGGCCCTGACTCCTAGTGGGCTCTTCTGACTTTGGACTGCTCCAACCTGGAAGGGGCATGCCTAATCTCAGCCCCCCCCCCCCCACCTCCTAAGAGTTCTTGGCCTCAAGGGCACATTCCAGCTCCCAGACCTGGCTGCAAAACCCCTCCTCCACTCTCTAGCTGTGTGTTCTTAGTCAAAGCAGCCAGTCTTTCTAGGCCTCGGTTTCCTCTTCTGTGGAATGGGACACTAGTGCCTCCCTCACAGGGTCTTGGGAGGATTCAATGGATATAAAGCACTTGGGAGACCGAAGGGCATGTGACAAATGCTTGAGCTCTGCCGCGATGTCAGGTTGTGAATGAGGCAGGTACCACGCAAACCCAGTCTGTGGAATCTTTCAGTTGGTAACCAACAAGGAAATCCAGTAAAGCCAGATAAGAGATGGGAGAGAGTGGGTGAGAAGGCCCCAAGTGGCGAGGCTGCGGGAGCAGAGAGATACCTAAAGAAGAGGAGGGAGTGGACATGTGGGTCTAGGACAGGGGATGGAGGGGGACAGGGGAGTATGTCCAGCAGGGAACAGCCAATGCAAAGCTCAGAGGCAGGACTGAGGATGGTAACTTGTGATGGTGTGGGTGACGATCATTTCTGTGTGGGTGTTTCAAGAGCCCTGGAGCCCCTGTTTGCCCTGGAGTGTATGTGTTGGGGGGCCCTTTGGGAGACCGAGGACAAAGCCAGTGAGGGATGATCCCTAGTAACTAGAATGCTGAGTCTGAGGTGAAAGAGACAAAGCGGCTCCAATGAGGTTGGGACACGAGTGAATGGGGCAGACTTGTGAGGCAGAGAGAAGAACAGAAAGAGTCTCAGAATATTCCAGCATTGCCTGGAATTCCAGAACACAGGGGCTGGGAGGAGCTGTCTGGTTCCCCAGGCCCCATGATTTCAAACAGAACCTAACACTGACAGAGCCGATGGAACCCCACCCACTGGATAGTCCCTGCCCACAAAGGTGGAACCTGTGGGTTCCAGGCAGCACAGTTAGAGAATGGGTGATCAACAGCATTCCACTGATCCCCTCTATAGATAGAACAAAGGGGCAGCAGCCTTGCCAAGGCAGAGGTTGGACAATGCCCCATCTGCTGTCCAGTGCTCTTCCCTCCTCCAGTGGGTTCACACACCTCGGTCCAGGCTCCATGGATGCATCTTAGTGACAAGTAGAGACCCAGTGAGAGGCGGTACCTAGCACACAATGACCCAGCAAAGGAGTGGCCGAGCTGATGTGACTGGTGAGATGGGTCAGTGAGGACATCAGCGAGAAATAACACCCGCCCCCCCCCACACACACACACTGTTAATCTGTCCACCAGCAGTGCTGCGTCCTTTGGGGTCTCAGCATATGAGGTCCTTAGGAGCAGGGGTGTTATGGGTATGCTGAGACTCACAGAGGTGAAGTGGAAAAGAGGCTTGTCTGGTCCCTTGTCACAAGGCCAGTACGTGGCAGAGCAGGGACAGAGGCGAGAAGAGCCCGGGGTTAGCCTGTGGTGGAGGGAGTCACTGTCCTGCTTCAGACTGGCCCTAGGAAGGAAGTGGATTAAATGTGGTCAGTGCAAGCAATGTGTTGGGAAATTTGGGGTCTTTACCGCGGGAGAAAGATGAGGAGGCTTTCTGCTGTAAAGATTTATAGCCTCGGAAACCCTGTACAGGGTTGCTATGGGTCGGAACCGACTCGATGACACCCAACAACAACAACAACTGTTGACTCATTCATTCTGTGAACCGCCCCCTGTGTGCAGGTCCAGTGCTGGGTGATGCTGGGTCAGTAATGACCCATTCACAGTCTGGCCCTGGGGGAACTTCCGCTGGGGGAGAGGGAGAGAACCCCTGCAGGGCAGATGTGGGAGGAGGGGGCTATGGGAAGGCTTTTTGGAAGAACTGGATGAAAGAAGGAAGAGCTAGCTCCTTGTGGTGATGGGGTGGGAGCACTTTCCCCTCTGGGCTCAGATTCAACATCTATAAATTGGCACCTTCGCTCCCACCTGGAGAAGTCCACTTGGGGAACAAACAGCTTTGGTCAGCCAGACTTGGCTCAAGGCTTAGCTATGAATCCATCTCCAATGGTCATGATAGCTCTCCCTTTCTAAGGAACTCAGTTTTCCCACCTGTATCATGGGCAGAATGATGGAAATACCTCGCCACCAGCCCCCACTCCCCAAAGCCACCAGCCCTCACTCCCCAAAACTGCTTCCCCGACCTCCTGTCCCCAGAAGCAGGTCAGGCTCCTTCCCCCAGGGCCTGCCAGGAAGGTGAGAGAGAGGTCTAAGCTACAAAGCCCTAAAGTGACCAAAGACAAGTTTCTGCTAGTGCAGAGGGGCCAGGCTGTGGTTAAAAATAGATGTAGAGGCTAGGGAAGAGGAAGCCACATGCCCTGCCTGCAGGGCCTGGCGGAAAGTAGCTCCCCCCAGACACCTTTCTGTCCCCGGGGCCTCCACAGAGAGCCTTTGAGGGGTCTCTTCCCTTGGGCCCCAGGACAGCACCCTCCTCCCACCCTGGAAAGGAGAAGCAAGGCCAGCTGTTCTGGAAGCAGGGCTGCAAGCAGAAAGAGTTCTAAAAATACACTGGGAAAGAGGAAGGGCAAAGGGGAAGTGAAGAGGAGCTAGGGAGATGGGCTGTGCACACGCAGCTGTCTGGGCAGAGGGTGGACTGCCACAGTCCATGGGCAGGGGTGGGGGACCAGTGCTCCACAGGGGGCCTTTGTGAGGTGGCAAACACAGAACTAAGGGAGAAGGAAACGAAACTCTGGAAGTAGTAATGGTGGCTGTTAGTATTTCAGAAGCGACTTCACAGCACACCACCATCACCACCACCAAAAGTCTCTGAGTGGCACCAAAGGAGCCCTGGTGGCACAGTGCTCAGCTGCTAACTGTGGTTCAAATCCACCAATTCCCATAAAGACTTGGAACCTTGGAAACCGTAAGGAGGCGTTCCAGTCTGTCTTCTAGGGTCATGCTATGAGTTGGAATCGATTCGATGGCAGTGGGTTCTGGGTGGCACAAATAGTTCGCACACTCAGCTGCTAAACACAAGGTTGGTGGTTCGAGTCTACCCAGAGGCACCTCAGAAGAAAAACCTGGCAGTCTATTTCTAAAAAAAAGCATGAAAACTCTATGGAGCACAGTTCTCCTCTGACACACATAGGGTCACCATGAATTGGAATCGGCTCAACAGCAATGATGTATGTGTGTATTCCTATGTTCTTTTTATTTAAACCAGATCTCCCGTGAGCCCATACCAGTGCCTGAAACTGCACTATCACCAGTCTTGTCAGACAAGTGACCACTTTCAAGCTGTGTCCTTGTTACCTTCCCTGAACCTGTCTTCTCATCTCTGAAACAGGGGAAATTCTACTTTATAACAATAGTAAGGTAAAAAGGTCAGAAGGTACTCTGTGATTTTGACAAGGGTCCCCCGTGGATTCCATGTGCCTGGCCAGCATAGACAGCAGGACCCCAGGGGACAGTAAAGAAGACACATGAATCCAGGGGTCAAACCACAAACTGACCACTTGCTATATAAGCTGTATGAACAGACACCCCTCCCCCCCACTACTCCCATGTGGGCACTTCCTTGGAAAAGTGTTTCTGTTCCCATCTTCTGCAGTGCCTCAGTGTTCCATCTCTGAAAGGTTGGCATTGTTTGCTTTGTAACCTAACTAGGGCTCAGACTGTTAATGCTGTTCGGCATCTGGCCTCTACCCGCAAGCACATAACCATGGTCAGACTTTCTGTATCAGAAATGCAGATTGGGCATCACAGGGGCTTTTGATGATGCTAGGTGGGGGTAGAGGTAGGTGGTATCTGGCTTCAGGAAATCAGGTTGTGGTTGCAGAACCCCAGATAGGCCTGGGTGTGCAACGCAGCTCTGCCCCCGTCCAGCTGAGTCACCTTGAGCAGGTCAACTAGCCTCTCTGAACTTCATCTACAGAATGAGATTAGAAATACCTTCCACCCACAGTTGTTATTATCAAATGAGACAGTGCAGGGGAAGGATCGGGTGCAGAGTAGGTGCTCACCCAGGAAGTGTCTCCCTGTACAACACCTTGGTGTGTTTACTGAGCTGCACAAATCTCAGCCATACAGCCAGGGATGGGAAGGGGTGAAGAGGCACCCAGGGGGCCCTGAGAGGGAAGCTGGAGGATAAGCAGAGACCACTGAACAGAGAGGAGAAGGAAGGGCATTGCGGGGGAACCGCATGTGCAAAGGCCTGAGAGGGAGAGAGCACTAGGGCATGAATGAAGAAGGCTGAGGTGCAGTGTTAGATGGGGTTGGGGGCACAGAGCAGTGAGATGTGCGGTCTTGGTCTTTATCTCCAGAACAACGGGGCTCCAGGGGAAGCTGGACTGGAGGGGGCAGAGTGTAGCTCTGCATCAGGGATGGTGCATGAAAATGGGCTGGAATTCGGTGAGAAAGGAGACAAGAGACAGACAAAGGGAAACAGAGGTGTCCAGGTGCCTCCTGGGGTTCCAGGTGGGGACGCTGGAGGGAGGGCTATACCCGGAGTTGCTCAGGCACTCAGGAAGAGGTTGTGGAGAGAGGGAACCCTAGAAATCCCATCTTAAGCACACTACCTGTGGGACTGAAGGTCAGGGGAGGGGTGGGGCTAGAACTGTTCTTGTGAGAGTGGGGCTGATGAGACCCCATCCACAGAGAGAGAGGTCAGCCACAAATGTGCCCTCACTCACCGCTTGACCACCCATACTTCCAAGTAGCTATAGCCTAACCTGGCCAGGCTCAGACAAACAGCCTGTCAGAATCACCAGCTTTCCCTGCCGAGGGACCCAGACCCAGCAACAGAAAGACAGTCTGCAACAAATACAACAAAATACAACATCAGATGATTTACTCTGAAGTTACCTAGAGCTGATTGGGTTTTTCCACAGATGGAACTCAGCCTTCGTCCCAGGTCCCAGCCTCCAGTAATGATTTTGTCCACTCCTGGGTAACCCCTCTCACCTCCCATCCCTGTATCCTGAACAACATGCAGAACCCACGTCTCCAGGCTTACACGTCTGCCATCAAGGGTTCTGTCTCCAGTACTGCTACTTCCTGGCTGTGTGACCCAGGGCAAGTCACTTCACCTCTCTGAACTTCAGTCTCCAAAACAGAAAAGCACCTACTTCAAAGAGTTGTTGAGGATCAAGGGACATAATTTGTGTGGAGTTGCTGGCATGGGGTAGATGTTTGGTAACTATTTTTTGCTTAAAGAGACTGACTTTGTCTCTGGTAGAAGCACCACCCACTGCATCCATCCCCTGCCCCCTGCCCCAGACACCAGGACTCTAGGTCCACAAAGCTCAGAATTGCAGGGACAGAAAGGGAAACCCTCAAGAAGGTCAGTATGAAGAATGGGAAGTGGAGCCCCTAGCTTCCTGGACCACGTAGAGCCCCTCCTAGGGGCATGTGGTTGGTGTGGGAGTTGCTGTCAAGTCGTGGCAACCCCATGTGTGCAGAATAAAGCTGCTCCAAGGGTGTGACCCTTCAGAAGCAGACTCCCAGGCCTGTCTGCTGGTCTTAGTTCCCTGGTGCTGCTATAATAAGAAAACCACAAGAGGGTGGTTTTAACAAACAGTAATGTACTTCTCCACAGAAGTCCAAATTCAGGGTGCTGACTCTAAAGCAACCTTTGTTTTTTTAAAATCTCTGCTTGGTTTTGGGGGGCTTTGGGTCAATGTTGGCTTTTTGATCATGAGTGGTTGACCAGTCTATGATGTATGTACCTCCGGTGTGTTGTCACTTCGATCGATCTATCTATTGCTTGGCTGAAATTGAGCCCAAGGGGTTAAGTTTAGTTCCAGACCTGAAAGGTGACCAAGCGTCATAACCTCAGGGCTCTCTAGTCTCTATCATCTCAGTAAGCCTTGTCTTTCATATATATATATATTGTTGTTGTTAAGTGCTGTCGAGTCGATTCCGACCCATAGCGACCCTGCATAGGGGTTCCAAGGCTGTAAATCTTTACGGGAGCAGAAAGCCTCATCTTTCTCCCATGGAGCCACTGGTAGTTTCAAACTGCTGACCTTGAGATTAGCAGCCCTATTCATAACTACTACGCTACCAGAGGGATGACATATATATATATATATTGTTGTTGTTGTTATGTGCTGTGGAGTCGGTTCTGACCCATAGCGACCCTGTACAGGGTTTCCAAGGCTGTAAATCTTTATGGGAGCAGAAAGCCTCATCTTTCTCCCACGAAACAGCTGGTAGTTTCTAAATGCTGACCCTGAGGTTAGCAGCCCAATTCGTAACTACTACGCTACCAGAGCTCCTATATATATAATTGTGAGTTTTGTTCCACATTTTCTCCCAGTCTATCCAGGACCTCTAATGTGATCCCTTTCAGAGCAGTTGGTAGCGGCAGCCAGGCACCAGTTAGTTCTTCTGGTCTCAGGGTTGTGGAGACTGTTCTCAAGGACAGACTCAATTAGTTACCAATGGCCATTGGGATGACTCTGACTCACAGCGACCCAAACCCACACGTGACAGAGGAGAACTGTGTGCTCTATAGGGTTTCCACTCTTTCTTTTGAAATTACCTCTTAATTACAGCACTTAACAATAACAACATTCACCCTGGTGTGGTGCCATAGGATAAGCACGCACTGGACCAAAAGGTCAGTTTGAACCACAAGGTCGGTGGTTCAAAGTCACCAGCTGCTCCTCGGAAATCCTATATGGGGTCACTATGGGTCAGAACTGACTCAACAGAACTTGACAACAATTCCCTTTTAACTCTTGCTCTACTGCCTTTGTCCCATCCTCCCTTCATCTTTCTTCTGTGAGTCTCTCTCTTGTATATTGCCTTTCCCATCACCCAGGTTAACATGTATCATGGAGTCCTGGTGTGGTGCTGTGGGTTAATACGTCAGACTACAAAGCTGTTTGAACTGCAAGGTCAGCAATTCAAGCTCACCAGCTGCTCCTGGGAAACCCTATACAGGGTCTCTATGGGTCAGAATCATCTTGACGGCACTTAATAACAACAACAACCCTACACCTAGTGAATGGTAACCATCATTCTGCTGGTTCTTGAAGAAGTTCCTTCTCACTTTTGAGTTTCTGCTCCTGGGCGATGTCTTGCCATCTGTCTTTCCCATCGCCCTTGCTTGTTTAATCTCTCTGAAATCCCAAAAGAAATTGACTCAAGAACACCCTGTCAAAAACAACCTATTCCCAAATGGGATTGTAACCACAAGCATAGAGGTTAGAATTGACAACACATATTTTCTGGACCTGATTCAATCCATAACACCAGTTTCTGGTGACATCAATCCAAGCAGGACAGCATCTCCAAGCTGGGAGCTCAGCTGCACCTTCAAAAGGACGCTCCATCAGACTAGCATCTTCCGATGTTAAGACATGTGAGAGGACCAGTGGATCCCATGCTGTCATGCTCACGCCCCCACTTCCTTTACTGGAAAGTTGTTGTTGTGTGCCATGGAGTTGGTTCCAATTCATAGCGACCCTGTACAGGGTTTCCGAGGCTGTAAATCTTTACGGGAGCAGAAAGCCTCATCTTTCTCCCACAGAACAGCTGGTAGTAGTCCTTGTTTAATGTGACGTGATGCTGGATTCTGTGTGAATGGGTCAAACACTCTCTCAGCCCTTGGACAATGGTACTGGCCAAGGACCAGAACCCAGTGTTAATTTCAGCTAAGATGAACCACTGGATTATGAAGACTAGAAGGGATTCAATGTCATCAATTTGTCACCAAGGAACTGCTTGGTCTTCTCCAGAATCAATACCATACTGGGGGCTCTGCATTGGTAGATTGGATGTTCATCTGTGGTAGTCGTAGTAGCCAGGGGAGTCTTGGTGAGGGGTCCAAGCATTGGCTCCGTCTGGGTCACATGACAGCTCCATTCACACATCCAATGTACCATCCCTGGCGTGACCAATCACAGAAGCTGGCTTGGTTTCATGTCTCTCCAGTGGTGGATGCCCAACACTAATCCCGGGCTTTGCCCACATCTTGCTGCATGCTCGTTCCCAGAGCTTCACCCATATGCCTCTTCCCAGGTCCCCTTGCCCTTGGTGTTTCCATCTTTCTTCTCTAGGCCTCTGACCAGGAGGTCAAGCTATTGACTACTGCCCAGGAGTCTACATGTATTCTAGCCACTTCTCTTTCCTCACTAAGTGGATGACCAGATACACTGGCCAAAGCTTTGTCCCTTGGGAGGATTTCCCCTCACCACTGTCTTGCAGGGACACCTTTGAGTAGGGATGTAGGTCAGGAAGGACTACCCATGCAGAATTGGTAAGAATCCAAGGAGAGGCACTAGTGCAAAAGCAGTGGTTGGCATGAGTTTACCTGTGCCCTTTGACCCTGTTCACATTTGTTCTGGGATGCACGACTGTATGACTTGGTAAGTCAGACAGAACTCCTTTAGTCTCTGTGGTCTAAAGGGCCCTGTCTCTACCAGGGCCAGGTGGCCATCTAGGAAGTACGTATTGAATGGGGTAAAACTCTCAGCTGCAGATGCACAGCCTTGCTCTAGAACCCTAAGGGTCTGAATTGTGACTTTCCCATTGGGGTCCACTCCTGATTGCACATGGAGTCTTTCCCACCACTGACACCTCTAACAACCCACAGGGTCCTTGAGTGGCCTGGCACGTCCCACAGTCTGGACATGCTGCAGAACCGCTTCCTGCTCTGGACCTCACTCTGGGAGTTGGCAGCCTCTGGTATCACTCAGCATTCCCAGGGGTGGGCTTACTGCCTCCAGAACCCAAAAAATCAGCCTGCTGTGTGTCTATCCCTTCCAAGTGGTCTAGGATGCAATGTACAAAAATCTGCCCTATACTTTGGAGGGAATGTTCCAGAAAGGACCAAACTACTTTTGTTTCACTGATGTGGTGACCCCCTGAATCTTGGTAAGGTTTAATCTTCTACTCTCCAGAGCACCTGTGTCTCATCAAGGCCTCCAATATATGTGCCACTTTCTGCTCATCTGGTATGATTAGCATGATGCCATCAATATATCAGCCCAATGTGATGCTCAGTCCCTTCAGATTATGACAGAGTTAATATGATCTTGGGTCATGACTCTAGACGCATACTATTGCTACTCCTACGCACATACAAACTGCATCTGATCCCCCTTCCTAGACGAGATGGAGAAGTATGCATTTGACAGACCAGTGATCGCACACCATATAACTGAGGCCATGTTAATGTGCTCTGGCAAAGATACCACATCTGGCACAGCAGCTGCAACTGGTATTCTCCTTAGTCATTTGTGGTGGCTCGGTGCTGTCCTTCTGACTGAGGTACACCAACACCCGGGCATCCTTCAAGGGTGGCACTAATGTCTGCTATTGCCCTCAAGCTGTAATATTGTTCCTGATTTACTCTCTTAATTGTGAGGGTCAAGGCACAGATTCAGAGCCTTCTTCTCAGTCTTCTCCACTAACAAGGTACCAATGTGGGGCCAAGGATGTTCATTCCAACTCTGTTTGAGGACCATTGAAAATGACCATGAACTAAGTGGAGCCACTGTGGGTCGGGTCTGAGCCAGGACTCCAGTTATTACCTGGTCGCTATATAACAGGTGGTCATTAGGTATGGGTCAGAGCAGAACTGTGCTCCACAGGGTTTTCAGTTGTTCATTGTTCAGAAGAAGAACACCAGGTCTTCCTTACAAGATGAACCTGGGGGGACTCGGATCCCCAACCTTTCAGTTAATAACATACTATACTAGGTGCTTGCACCGAAGGTACTCCTGGGCTCGAAACGCTCACCCACTAATGGGGACCTTGGTGATGCTCAGTCTCCGAGTATCAGTGAGCTTGGATTCTGTGTCCAGCAATTCTCAAAATATCTGGATAGTCCCCTGGATCCTGGGATAAATGACCACAGTTACCTTAGGAAGGATCAGGGGATCATTATGGTCTATGGGAGCTGTGGAATTCATGAGATCTTTCTTTCGGAAGGAGAGCTTCAGTCTGAAAGCAAGCTTTGGTGCAGAAACTAGGCAAGGGGTCCTAGCTTTTTAGAGCAGCAGCTACTATTTGAGTGAGGCCCTTTGGTTGAAACAAGTTCCTAGAGATGGACTGAGGCATGAACCATCAGCAGGGCACATACCAGCAGCAGAGACAATGAGAGTCATGATCCAGACAGGGGAGTTCGATGGTGCAGCTCAACTCCCTTTATACATGTATTGGACCCCTCCTGTGTGTCAGATCCCTGTTGGGTGTTTGGAAATGTTCAGCTAGGAACCCCTCTCTAAAGTAAGCATTACAGCTCATCATTCACAGATAAGAATGCTGTATTCGTTTAATTTCAAGTGTGGCTGCTGTAACAAAAAATGCTCAGGAGAGCAGTGTCTGAAACATTCTTAAAGCTTATTTCTCTCTTGGTTGAGGAGAATACACTGACGCTGCTTCACACAGTTCTCTGGGATCCAGGTTCCTTCTAGTTTGGTGCCCGGCTATTCCCCACATACTGCTTTCATTTCAAGATGACTGCCCAGTCAGTGGAGTACGAGAGAGTAGAAAGGGGGTTACTAGATAGTCTCTCTTCTTTTATCTGTTGCTGCTGTTGTGTGCTGTTCCCACTCATAGCGACCTTGTATTGGGTTTCACAGAGTGACCGGTGAGTTTGAACTGCCAACCTTGTGGTTCGCAATCCGGTGCTTATCCTACAGTGCCACACCAGGAGTTTTGCTTTCATTTTGGGGTGCTAATATCTATCCTGGAGTCCTGGAGTCCTGGTGTGGCGCTGTGGGTTAATGCACTAGATTGCAAAGCTGGGTTGAACCACAGGTTGGCAGTTCAAGCTTACCAGTCACTCCTTAGAAACCCTATACAGGTTCACTATGGTTCAGAACCAACTCAACTGCACTTAACAACAACAGCATCTGTCCTGGTGTAGCGCGCTGTCGAGTAAGCACTGGACTGCAAGGTCAGTTTGAACTGCAAGGTTGGCGATTCAAACTCACCAGCCTCTCCTCGAAAATACTCTACAGGGTTGCAATGAGCCTGAACTGACTCAACGACACTTAACAACAACACACCAATATCTGTCCTGGCAAGACCTTTAGCAAACGTGGCCAGGCACCTCTCAAAGCTAGGACTTGAGGGTCAGGCAGGATTGTATAGGCAGGCAGGAAAAGGCAGCCCAGTGTGGAGGAAACATGTATGTTAGAGGGGAGGACTGAGTGTTGATGATCTGGGGCCAGTGAGGAACTGACCAGCTGGACCAGAGGCTCTTGTTAAGGGCAGTGGGGAACGATGCTGACTGGGGAGGCTGGGGAGTGTGAAGGCCTCTGGGCCTGGGTGAGGACTTTTTCCTCTAAATAAAAAGACCCTACAGAGCTTCTGACCAGACTGTGGAGGAAAGGTGGGACAGCTGACCCAGACTTGACACAGAATGTCAGCACACATTATTAATTCAGCTCCAGGTGAAGAGGAAAGGACACAGGCTTTGAGGAATCAGAAATGATGCATGTAAAATGAGATAATGCAAAGAGTCTGCATCCACAGAGGCAGACGAAACACAAAGCTGGGAGGGAAAAGGGGAGGGTAGAGGCTGCTCTGCACAGGGTGGTCAGGGGAGACTTCTTGGAGGAGGTGATGTCTGAGTTCCAGGGCCTAAGTGAAGAGAGCAAGCAAGTCATGGGTTTCTGAAGGGAAGACTGAGCTCTGAAGAGACAGAGGGAGTAACAAGGATAAAGGCTCTGAGGATGTGGCTGGACAGAGGGATGGACGGAGGGTGGTGAGTGAATCTGGTGACCATTTGGTTCTGCTTTCTCCAGACCCAGCGGAGCTGAGCAGCGGAGAGACGGAGGAGCTACAGCAAATCAAGTGGCACCGGAAGCAGCTTCTGGAGGACATCCAGGTGGGCACACACACACTCTCACACCCACACATACACGGTCATGCGGACACACCCTCAGACACACGTGCCCACCTCTCCCCTCACTCCTGACCCAGCCCAGGGTATCTCACTCAGCTCCACCCCAAGGAGTTGGGGAAATACCACCTAAGTAGAAATCCCAGAGGATGACCCACTCCTGGGACAGAGTGAGCCAGGCAAGCTGGGACAGGGAAGGAGGTGGTCAAGCACCTACCCTGGTGGTACAGTGGACTAAGCATTGGGCTGCTAACAGAAAGGTCAGCGGTTCAAACCCACCAGCTGATCCCTGAGAGAACGATGTGGCAGTCTGCTTCTGTAAAGATTTACAGCCATAGACACCCTTCCGAACAGTTCCTCTCTGTCCTCTAGGTCACTATGAGTTGGAATTGAGCCAGAGTCAGTAGGTTTTGGAGTCTTTTACCATCCCGGGCCCTGCAGTCCCAGTTTGGGGAGCCTTATTCCCACACCAGGCCTCAGTTTCCTCCTCCCAAGAATTTAGACCATTTTGGTCCAGAGGATACACAACCCATCCCTACATTTACCGCTCAGAGTCAGGGTCTCAGATGTGAGTCCTGCTCCGCAGCAACCCTCAGAGCCAGGCCGTGGTCTGTCCCTGGACAGGACTCCACTGGGCCTTTGCATTTGCGTCCCCTCAGCCTGGACTTGTTTCCAAACTCTCCTCATGATCCCTCCTCTCTCTCAGCTCAAACGCCACCTCCCCATAGAGGCCACCCTGGTCAAGTTTCCTGCAGTTTCCCCTCTCTGCCCCCGTCCCCACGTGATTACTTTTTATACTGTCATCTGACTATTTCAACTGCCCTGTGATTCACCACCAGCCATCCTGCCCCCCCACCAATATCTCCAGTTCAATCATCAGGGCACAGGCTCTGCTGTTAGATGCCATCAAGTCGGTTCCAACTCATAGGGTTTCTGAGGCTTTAAGTCTTCACCGGAGCAGAAAGCTTCATCAAACCCTGGACCTTGTGGTTGGGAGTCCTATGCTTATGGTATCATAGTGCTTATAATACTTGCATGTAAACCCCCTCTTATTTATGGGGAAGCCACTAAATGACTCAGCGAGACATAGCTGAGACTTGGCTCCTCTTGGGACCTGGGTCCCGGGACAAGCCCCCAGACCTGGAGTTGGGGTGCCGGGTCACCCCTCCCAGTCTGTCCAGGGGTCGCTATTGGCGGCATGTTGGAAGGCCAAGACAAACAGCTTGGGGTGAAGTGGGTCCAGACCTTAAGCAAGTCAGATACGTCTCTGAACGTCAGTTTCCTCTTCTGTAAATTCCACCAGAAGAGAGGCTGTGTTGCACTAGGCACTAGTATATGGTGAGCAGAAAAGTAAAATAGATGAAGCAAAGGAGACCAGAGGGGAGCTGGGGCCCAACCATAGGCTGAGAGTCTGTGCTCCTGACTCAGGAGACAGTAGGGAGCCATGGAAGGAGTTTGAGCAAGGGAAGCTGTACTCTTAAGAACAATGTCAGGCAAATGGAGAAGGGTTTGTCGGGATGGGCTTAGCTGGAGGTAGCAGAAGAGGAAAGGGAGGGAGCAACAGAAAGACAGGGGGTGGGAGAGGTTTCTGATATAAAATCCCAACGCTTGGGGTACAGAGTTGGGGGTTGAGGATGAGTCCAGTTGGGGGCATTCCCCAGACATGAGCCAGGGATGGGATGGGTTTGGTGGGTCTTAGGTAATATAAGAAGGGAAGTGAAGGGGCGTGGGAGGATCTGTCAGGACAGTGTCCCTCAGGATGGAGAGAGGTGGGTGTAGAAGTCACCCCTTGGGTGGGAGTGGATGAAGCCCCTCTTTCCCTGCTTCCACCCCTGACTGTCCCTCTCCTCGGACCACACGCCCCTCCAACAGAAGCTGAAGGATGAGATTGCTGATGTGTTCGCCCAAATTGACTGCTTCGAAAGTGCGGAAGAGAGGTGAGGGGTCTGGCATGAGGGACCCTGGGACACCCACTGTCTATGACCAAGGTTGTCACATCCTCTAAACAAGGAGGGGCCCTGAGCCCAGGTGAAATTGGGGCAGAGGGGCAGGAAGGGGCGGCCCCTGGCTCCATCCTGTCAGTTGGTCCTGTTCTTGCTCAAAGACAGTTCGTCTCATAAGAGACAGCCCTGCTCTGTCGTCCCTTCCACCCAGACCAGCCTTGGCCCCACAGAACTGACAAGGGATCCCATTCTAATATGGGCAGAAGGAGCCCTAGTGACCAGCTGCTCCATGGGAGACAGACCAGGAGATCTCCTCCCAAGGAGACGTTGTTGTTACTAAGTGTTGTTGAGTCGGTTCTGACTCACAGTGAGTGGCCCTGTGTAGGGTTGCCCAGGAGCGGCTAGTAATGCTATGGGAAAGTTCTATTCCAAGATGTGGGGCCAATCTGGGCCACTCCATCCACCCACCAGGAGCATCCACCTGCTGCTCACTGGGAAGACTTTCAATGGTTTTATGGCCTGGGCTGGTTCCTTCCCCTCTCTGAGCCTCAGTTTCCCATTTGTGCAATGAGAAAGTTGATCCCAACCCAACCCCCAAGGTCCCAGGTGTTGATTCCCAGGAAATGTCTTCAGACCCACACACCCTTGCCACCTCTCAGCTGTCTTGTACCTCTGAGCTCTACCTCTCTGCACACGCATGTTCACATGCACATGCACACAGAGGTCAGGTGTCTCCACATCCCCTGTCCCAATCCCAACAATACCAACACAGCACAGAGCACTTACCACTGGCTCTTTTCAGCGCTTTAGCATGGGCTGGTGTCATCCTGATCTTACAGACAAGGAAACTGAGGCTCCAAGTGGTTCAGCCAGTATATGGTGGATCTGGGATTTGCACACGCCCCACTCTGAGCCCAGGACCCCTCAACATGCTCTCTGGGCTCCCATGAGGGGGTTCTGCACTGGTGAAACACTGGTGCTGGAATTCTCGGGAAGACTCTGAGGGTCGTGGCTGGGGGAGAGTTCTAGACCGGGCATTTTTCATGCTCTTTCAGTGTTCCCAATTCAGGGCCTGGGAGGCCCTAAGAAATCTTGGTCCCAGCCTTGGAAAGGGACCCTAGGAGTTGGGGGCATCATGGGGGCTCAGGGCACCCCCTGCTGACATCCTGTATCCACAGCCGGACTGTCCAGAGGAAGAAGGAGCTATGCATTGGGCGCAAGAAGTTTAACATGGACCCCTGCAAGGTAGGAAGAGCAGAGCCTGGGTGAGGGGTGGGCAGCCTGTAGCCCACTTTACATCTGAGGAGACTGAGGCCCAGCAGTCAGTGGCAAAGGGCTCCGTCTGCTCTTCGGCATAGCTGTCCAGGACGAGGTGTGAAGTTTATGGTGTCCAGAGGCATGGGCAAGTCCCAAGTCCTCTTGGACCCTCTGCCTCTTCCTCTCTGAATCGAGCTTTGACGGTGGAGTCCTTGATTCTAGGTCCTGAACTTCAGGATGAGATTTTAGGGCACCCAGCTTGGGGAGTGGAGTCCTGGTGTGGCGCTGTGGGTTAATGCGCCAGAATGCAAAGCTGTTTGAACTGCAAGGTCAGCGGTTCAAGCTCACCAGCTGCTCCTTGGAAACCCTACAGAGGGTCACTATGGGTCAGAACCGACTCATAACAACAACAACAACAACAATCTGGGAGCTAATCAGCCTCTCTCCTGTGTCCCCTCGCTGGCAGGGATTCTGCGGGCCAAGAGCTCAGTTACCACTCTGTCCCCTCTGCACTTACCCCATGAGTTTTCAACAACCCCACCCTCACCCCTCACCCAGCCAGCTGGCAGCTGGACTCCACTTCCTGGGCAGAGACAAGAGGAAGCCACGTGCCTGCCGATACTGGGAGGTGGGGGCCAGCTAATGTGGGGTTCCTGGAAATTTACTGCTCTGGTTTGAAGGTAGAGTTGCCCTCTGCCTTATCACAGACCTCCCCCTCTCAGTGCCACAGACCCTCCAGACACCCCTCAATCACACACTCACAAGTCCTCACTTGTGGGGGGCTGCTGAAGGTCCTCAGCCCTGCCCCCACCTTACAGCAAGCAGCCTGAGGTGAAAACCAGAGACCAGCCCCACAAGCCCCTAAAATTAGAACACCGGGGCCCCAGTGGCTGGGTGGTGAGGGGAGATGCTTGTGGTGTGGTTAGAAGAGAAGAGAGGGTTCCTGGTGGCGGCAGCAGGCCCCATTCCCCCAGAAAACAGAAAGGGAACGCCCTACAAGGAAACCATCCCTCTCCAGCAGTTGCATTTAGGCAATTTCCACCCCCTTTTGATTCAGCTGGGGTTTTTCCTTCTAATTTTTATACAATGCACATAGAAAAAACAAAACACTTTAAAATAATGTAAGTTTTAAGGGAATAAAAGGAATGGCTGAGTCACTGAATCTTAGAATTATAAATTCATAGAATCACTGAAGCATATAATCAAAGAATGTCAAGTTAAAGGGGAGCCCTGGGGAGCACCTGGTATGAACCCAGTTTTGTGTAGGAACTCCCCCATCTTTCTCCGGTGACAGGAACTCATCACGTCACAAAGACAGTTTCTGTGAAGGGACACAACTTCTGTGCCAATGCCAGAAGGCAAGACCCCAGGGTTCTGACCATGGGGGGTTCCTTCCTCCCTTCTCCCAGGCTGGCTGCTGTGTGGGGGCTGCTCACAGGCTATGTGACCCCCTACAGGGCATCCAGTATCTGACTGAACACAAGCTGTTGTCACCTGATGTCCAGGACATTGCCCAGTTCCTCTACAAGGGTGAAGGTCTCAACAAGACGGCCATAGGCATCTACCTGGGGGAGAGGTAAGAGGGAGAGCATCTTCAGAGGGAGGTGAGGCAAAGATTCTATAGAAGGGCCTTGATTAAAAGAGGGAAAATGCATGAAAGTGTTTCAAATTCTCCTGAAATCTAGATTTTCTGGAGTCCTGGGGACTGGATAAGCCCTCAAAATGATGGCCCTGCGCTCTCCATTAAGCCTTAAATAAAAAATATCTCCTGAAGTCTTTTTTTTTCTCTCTCTCTTAACTTTTAATTGTGAATTGAGTGAAGGTTTACAGAACAAATCGTCAGTTGTACATTCAACAAATCACATACTTTGCTTCATTACAATGATTGCAATCCCCTCCAAGTACCATGAGTTTACAGTCTTTACCTCTGTTCACTTTAACTCTGGCATTCCTCCGTGTCCCCGCTACCTTCATCTTTCCTCTGCCAATCTCCCTCTTGTTATATATTACCTGCCCTGTCCCTTAATGTCTTCTTAAAACTACATCACAATTTAGCATTACTAGCAAAGAATGTCCACCTTGAGCAGCGTGCCCTTTGAAGATCTCTCTCTATGGGTCAAATTGACAGCGAAACTCTGAAAGATTAGATAGGAACCTGAGGCAAGGCAGGTGCAGGGAGTTTGTGTTAATGAGGAAGTAGCAGCTCAGAAGGTGGGACAATTCAGGGAACATTGTTAATGTCACTAAATTGTACGTGGAGAAACTTGAATTGGTGTATATTTCTGCTACAGATCTCAACAACTACAGTAAAGAAATATGAGGGAAGCAGGCAGTGAGGACGTACAGATGTGAGGAGGTCTGTGTGGTGTGGATGTGGGAGAGTGAGGGAATGAATTGCTTTAGGGAAGGTGTGACTCCTTCTTGAAAAAGTTCGGGGAGGCTAACTCCCTTATGGATTTTGACTCAAAGCCTGAGAGCCTTTCTTCATTGGTCTCTTCCTCTGTTCATTCGTTCAACACGTGTTTATTTTTGAGTGTCGACTCTGTGACAGACAATGTCCTGAGCCCTGGATTTACACCAATGAACCCCTGCCCTTTGGGGAGAGAGGTCCATTCTGCTGGGGAGACAGATCCCATGGGACATAAAATGTGCTGGAAGAGTCTAACTTCTACGGAATTAAAGAAGAAATAGGGAAGGGAGATTAAAAGGCCGTGGGTCTGGGGTGGCAATTTAAAATACTTTGGACTGGAAAGGTCTAGTGTATGGAGAAGGTGGTATTTAACTGCAAATTATAAGAGGTGGAGGAGAAAGCCATGTAGCAATCTGGAGGAAGAGCATTCCAGGCAGAGGAACAGCCAGTGCAAAGACCCAGAGGCTGGCGCATGCCCAGGGAACACAGAATGGAGAGGGGAAGTAGGGAGACAAGGTGAGAATCCACAGTGGTATACTAGGATTGAGTCCTGGTGTGGCGCTGTGGGTTAATGCACTGGATGGCAAGGTTGTTTGAACTGTAAGGTCAGTGGTTCAAGCTCACCAGCTGCTCCTTGGAAACCCTATACAGGGTCACTATGAGTCAGAACGGCTCTTAACAACAACAGTAACTAGGATTGATGTCCCTCTCCCTCCATGAACCTCCTCCCTGACCTGACCATATGGAATCCTTAATCATGTTTATCCATTTTAATCATAGGACAATATGTGATCAATATAGTTATAAATTGCTTACATATAATACTTCTTAGGTTCTATGGCTACTAGCAACAAAACTGTTTTATAAAATATTTCTACACTGAATGGTAACATTATCAGCTGAACCAACAATGAACAGAAGACTTTTTGTATTTTTCGCCTTCTTTTCCTTCAGTGACGACTTCATCCTCACAAATGCTATTGATTAAGGTTCAGAAATACTCATGACCACAATATTGTCACTGAAACGCCAGAATGTGTGGTTGAATCAGGGAGTTTAAAAGCGTAGGAGAAAACACAGTACAGGCTTGTAGCGGCTGCAGACAAAACCACGTGATTGGAAGTATCACTGTGATTGGGCCATAAAGACAGCTCCGGCCGGAGCACATTAGAAGGCTCAAAAAGTAAATTAGAGTTTTAGTCTTGTACATATACTGATGGAGTCCTGGTGTGGCGCTATAGGATAAGCACTGGACTGCTAATCACAAGGTCAGTGGTTCCAACCTAGCAGCCACTCCTCAAAAACCCTATATACAGGGTCATTATTAGCTAAAATCAACTGGATGACGCTTAACAAAACAACAAGTATATTGATATATGTAAGCTGGGCTTCAGAAAAATGTTGTTATAACTAAAAATTGTTATTAAGTGCCCTTGAGTCAGTTCTGACCCATAGCGACCCTGTATAGGGTTTCCAAGGAGTGGCTGGTGAGCTTGAACCACCGACTTTTCAGTTTAAACCAACTTTGCAGTCCAGCACATTAACCCACAGCACCGCACCAGGATTCCATGACTAACAATAAAGTTATTTTTATTAAAAATTCTACGTTTCTGAGAAAGACTTAGCACAAAATTTTATAGACAGTCATTTTAATTTCACCCCTCTGACAGTGTTATCCTGCGTGGTCCACACCCCCTGCACCCCCTAGTGATGCCACTGGGGATCCTAGGAAGATTCGGGCAGAGGGCTGGTCTGGCTACTATGGGGGACAAAGACAGAGCAAGGAGACCAGAGAGGTCACTGCAGTCACCCAGGGAGTGATAGTGGTGGCTTGGGCCACAGTAGAGGTGAGAGGAGCAGCCGGTTGCTGTTGAACAGGACTTGAGGGCACGGTCTTGTCTGCCTGGACCACCACGTTGTGTTCCTTGCTCTTTCTCCCTGAACTGAGCCCACCTCCCAGGCCTAGGCAGAGCAGTGGGGGAAGCAAATGTGTCTCCCTATGGCAGAGCTGAGCCAGCGAGCCAGCAACCCCTCTCTCAGTCTCTCAACGGATCCAACGGTGTGTAGGTGGCAGAACAGGTGCCCTTCCTAAGCTAGAGACGGGGAGAGGGAGGAAAAGGGGCAGGCATGGTTGGCTCCATTTTAAAGAGGAGTAAACAGGGGCTTAGGAATGTCAGCAGGTCAGAAATGACAGAGGAAGGATTTGAATGCAGGGCAGGCTGACTCCAAAGCCAGTGCTCCTGTCCTGGGCCAGACCAGTGCCAGGTATGTACAGGACCGCATAAACGAGGGAGGACATGTGTGCGTGTGTGTGCACTGTGTGTGTGCACGTGTGTGCACATATGTGCGTATGTGTGTGTGCGTGTGTGCGTGCATGTGTGCACGTGTGGAAAGGACAGATGAAAGCAGACATCTCTTCTTCCTCTTTTCCCTTCCCTCACCTCATCCCCAAGAAGTGGGTGCCAACAAATTTCCAAGTGGGTCCCTCCCCTGAAGGGGCAGTGAACAGATTTAACTCCTTCATCCCTCTCCCTAGGGACCCAGTCAACCTGGAGGTCCTGCAGGCCTTTGTGGACTGCCATGAGTTCGCCAACCTCAACCTGGTCCAGGCCCTCAGGTGAGCAACCCAGGAACAGAGGGGGAGGGACACAGCCCAGGGAGGTCGGGCTAACACTGCGTGGGGAGCAAAAAGGAGGCAGTAAGGAGCAACAAATGATTAAGGAGAGCACCCGCCTCCCAGGCTGAAGTAGGGTGAGGCGAGGTAATACCTGGAGACTGGGAGGCCGTATTCCTGCACCAGGGGCCTGGCTTATTATACTACTACTGTTAATATTATTATTCTAAACACATTTAACCATTATAATCACACAAAATCATTATGATATTAGTAGTATTCCTCCCGGTCTACTCCTTTTTTTGGACCAGTATTTGCTTTACTTTATTAATGTACATTTTATTACTTATTCTTTCCCACCTATGATGCTGTGACTGCTTTCATTTTTATAACCGTTAGGAGTCTGACTTCTCAGTTCATAGCCCAGCCCAGCCCTGCCATGCATGCCCTGTGAGACCTGGGACAAATCACACACACACACACACACAAAAAAGCCCTTGGTGCCTCAGTTTCCTCATCTGTAAAATAGGGATAATAGTACACACCTCATAGGATTGTGAGGACTACATGAGAAAGTGCTTAGAAGTGGCCCATAGTAAGTGCTTAATAAGTATCGATGGTGGTGGTGGTGGCAGTGGTGGCATTATGGAAGATGCGATCCTGAGAGGGGAATTTAATTTGGGTTTTGAAGGATGAATAGGAGTATGCGGAGCAAAGAAGGAAGAAGTTTCACCACTAAAGCAGTGTGACTTTTCCTCCAATATCCCTTGTTCTTTAAGGGACAAGGGGAGGTGGCTGGGGGTGCTTCCTATGTTCATTCATTGATCCACTCACTCACTCATGCAACAAGACTTACCTAAGCAGCATCTAGGTGCCCAGCTCTATGCTAGGCCCTCAGGAGATGAGAGAGGATCAAGCGCTGTCCTTGCCCAGGACACTGTGGAAATCTCTGATGTCTGAGCTGAAGGAAAGCTTAGGTTGCAGGAAGGTGACCCAGGTGGGAAAGGCACTCACCCAGCACCCCAGTCAGACCCCCAGAGCTGAATGGCCAGGTGCCAAGGACCACCACACCTTAACCACTGAGGCGGACATAGGCTGCAAACAGCTAAGATTTGTGTGTGCAGAGAATTCTGGAAAGAAAGGCATTTCTTGGGGAGGTACGATGTGCTCGGTACCCTGAGCACACTTCCTACTGCTCAGATTCTCCCAATTTGGGGATAGTTAAGGGGAGTCCTGGTGTGGCGCTATGGGTTAATGCACCAGACTGCAAAGCCGTTTGAACTTCAAGGTCGGCGGTTCAAGCTCATCAGCTGCTCCTTGGAAACCCTATACAGGGTCACTATGGGTCGGAATTGACTCGCCGGCACTTGACAACAACAACAAAAGGGTAGTGGATAGCTGCGAATCACTAGGTCAGCAGTGTGAAACTACCAGCTGTTCCACTGGGGAAAGATGAGACTTTCTGTTCCTGTAAAGATTTACAGCCTCGGAAACCCTGTACAGGGTCACTATGAATCAGAACTGACTCCACAGCACATAACCACCACCAAAGTGAGTCTAAGAGAGGCAGAGCCTAGGCAGGGTCCCACCAGGAGAGGCAGGGCCTAGGCATGGATGCCCATGACCTTCTTCCTTCTGTAGGCAGTTTCTATGGAGCTTCCGGCTGCCAGGAGAGGCCCAGAAGATTGACCGAATGATGGAGACCTTCGCCACCCGATACTGCCTCTGCAACCCAGGCGTCTTCCAGTCCACAGGTGCCAGGTGCAGGGTGGGACCTGGATTCAGAACTCCTCAGCACTGTCGGGCTCTGAGGCACCTCCCAGCTGTCCCCAAGGCTGAGACCCTGAGAGCCCAGAATTCTTCCTGGGTCCTTGCTGACCACTTCTGCTGGGTGTGCCTCCTGAGAGTTGCCTTAGATATGGTCCCTGGGAGAGGAGGCAGGATGCCACAGATCACACTAATAAGGGGAGCCCAGACTTGCAAGTCGAGGATGGCTTCCCTGAGGAGGTGGGATCTAAGCAGGGTTTTGAAGGATGAATAGGAGTTCTCCAGGAGGTCAAGGAGGAAAGAAGCATTTTTAGGCAGGCGTTTCAGTGTGATCAAAGTCTCAGAAGCATGAACAGCCTGAGCAAGGTGTAGCAGGAAGGGGGAGTAATTAAGATCAGCAAAGGTCAGTCTCTGAGGTTTCCACCCCCAAGGCTGACCAAATGCCCATGCAGAGATATCAGAGGACAGGGCAGGAGAAGGGTCTTTTGGGGTCTGAAGTTGCAATAACAGCAATAGCCAATTCCATTTATTGGCCACCTCACTATGTGCTAAATGCTTGTCATCTACAAAGCTTTTCACTCCTTATACCAACCCTATGAGATTACTACTATTCTTATCATTCTTATAAGGTAGAACACAGACGCAGAGAGGCAAAGTAATTTGTTCAAGGACTTACAGCCCAAAAGTAGTGGACCCAGGATTCAAACTCTGGTCTGCCCACGGTATTAACCACTTCTCTTATAGAACCATAGTCCTGCAGAATCTGCCCCTGCTCAGTGCTTGAATGCCCTCCACAACATCCCTATGTCACATTCCCACACTCTGTTCTGGCCTTGACGTGCTTCCCTCCAGTGATGGGGAGCTCACTACCTCACCGATAGCCTAAGGAACTAAATGTGCCTCCTTGGAGCTTGCCCACATGAGTCCTTTGGAGATCAGAGACAGTGGGTCTGAGTACCACACCCCTCCCCAGCACATTTACATTCAGGTTTGTGGGCCCCTCACATCCCCTTCACTGGGTTCAAGAGGGGCTCCAATTTGGATATCTTCCCCTAAGGCACAGTGCCCTGATCTCCCACACCAGTGCCCCGGAAGTCCCTGAGCAGACCTAGACCAGCTCCTGGGCACTGGTCATGGAGTGTCACCAAGACAACTGAGGCCCCACCCTTGCAGAACCCTCAGGCGAGGACCCAGTCCCCCACACCCTTCCTCCCCCAACCACCTAGAAGTGGGACTGGGCCATCACCTCTCCCTCCCAGGCTCCACTCTCACAGCCCCCAGCAGGTACTGAGGGCACCAGCTTCCGGAGATAGAGTGACGTAGAACAGCATCATAGTTTCGTCTTCTTAGGAGACAGCCTGGGACCCCCAGAGAGGAAGGACTCTGGCCCTCCTAAAGCCCCTGGCAACCCCATTACCTTTCCAGTCTCATCTCTTTCAGCCTCTGCTCTACCCAGCTCCAATAATCACACTGTCTTCCTCCCTCCTTCACAAACCACAGAACGCTCTGCCACCTCAGGGCCTTTGCACATGCTGTTCCCTTTGCCTGTACTGCCCTTCCTCGCCTGGTCATCTGATCTCAGACTCAGTTTTAGGACCTGCCCCTCACCAGGCTGCCCTGCTCCCTCCCTATAGAGTACTGCCCTGCTTTGTAGTTACACATTAATGTCATGTTTGCATGTATATTACCTATCGGTGCCACAAGCCTCAAGGTCTCACAAGGGTCCATAGCACATAGTAGGTGTTCAATAAATATTTGTAGAAAAGAAATCACTTATTTTATTTTTTAAGCCCCAGTTTTAAATCACAGTTCCACTACTTTGATTTTGTGACTGAGGGCAGGTAATTTAGCACCCCCACCCCCGCTTCAGTTTCCTATTCTGTAAAATGGCCGTGATAACTGTACCTGAAGGGGGAATGGTGGTTGAATAGTAGAATTCTCTCCTTCCATGGGGAAGACCCAGGTTCGAATCCTGGCCAACGCGCCCCATACACAGGTTTGGGTATTACTATGATGCTGACTGAACTTCCAGATTGAGATGGACTAGCAAGAGAGCCCCGGGCATCTGCTTCCAAAAAAATCTGTCAGTGAAACCCCTTCAGATTACAGTACTCTGATTCCATTGTGCAGGGAGTCGCCTTGAGTCTGGAGGCCAACTCCCCAGCAGTGAGCTTAACACAGGACAAGGGCCAGCAGTGCTATGTGCCACCGTTATCAGAGGTGACATAGTGTCGTGTTCTAGTACACAAAGCTTCTTCACAATAAGACTCAGGGAAGTTAGGTACTTCTCCAAGGTCAGCCCCAAGGTCATCTGGAGGGGTGGGGACACACAGGCCCTCCCTTGGCTCTGGGTCCAGGCCTAAGTGCACCACAAAAGACCTGGGGGAGCATTCATCTCCCTCCGGAGCCCTCAGCCCAGCCTCCTCCAAGCACGTGATTGTCAGAACAATAGAGCTGGAGCTTGACTCTGGCTCCCACAATGCCAACAGGATCACAAAGCAATGCGTGATTAAGCTCTGAAGAGTGTTGCCAACAATAAGTGTTCTCCAAACCCTAAGGAAGCAGAGAACAGAGTGGGCAGAGGGGCGGGAGGGCTCTGCGGGAGAAGGGCTGGGCTGGGGCTGAGAGCCAGCGAAGGTTTAAAAGCGCAGAAAAGGGCAGGGCGGAGTGTGCCCCGAAGAGAACCCCACTGAGCCAAGGCCCAGGGTGGGAGGACATGGAGACACTCCGAACCACTGGAGTTTGTTTGGAGCAGGGAGATCAGTAAAGGATAAAAGTTGAGGCTGGACCTAGAGGACCAAGCCAGGAGAGGGGATGGAACTTTCAGAACCCTGAGGCAAGGCAGGGACCGCAGATTGTTAACCCTGAGGAGGGTCTAGGGCAGAGGAAGAGAGGACTGATCTGGACCAGGACTGTGACCGCTGTCCCATCTCACAGATACGTGCTACGTCCTGTCCTTCTCCATAATCATGCTCAACACCAGCCTCCACAACCCCAATGTCCGGGACAAAACGCCCTTCGAACGCTTCGTGTCCATGAACCGTGGCATCAATGACGGCAGTGACCTGCCTGAGGAGCTGCTCTGGGTAAGAACACTTGAGAGAGTCTTGAGAGGGAGACCACTTTGAGAGGGGACTGTGCTGAGATAGACCACTCAGAGACAAGGTCAGTCTTGAGACAAGACCACTTTGAGAGGGGGCTATGCTGAAATAGACCACTCTGAGACAAGGCCAGTCTTGAGATAAGACCACTTTGAGAGGGGGCTATGCTGAGATAGACCACTCAGAGACAAGGCCTTGTCTGAGACAAGCCCACTCAGAGACAAGATGAGATGGACCACTCAAAGACAAGGTAAGTCTTGAGATAGACCACTCTGAGAAGGGGCTGTCTGAGATGGACCCCTCAGAGGGGACTGTGCTGGGACAGATACTAATATGAGGAGACAAATACTAAAATGAATCTCTTTAAAAGGGGCTTATGCTGAGGAGGACCACCCAGGTTGGTAACTATCTTGAGATAAACCATCACAACAGAGGTTGGTCCTGTACCGGACTTCCCATGAGGAGGTTGTCTAGAGATGGACCACCTAGAAGAATTCCCCCAGCCTCAGACCCTTGAAACCTTGTGGAAATCCTCTCCTCGGATGATATCTTAGACTCCCAGGTGATTGGTCTCTCAGTGTGTCAGAGTTGAAAGTTATGATCAAAGCTTTCCAGAAAGCGTTCTCCTCAAAGGCACATGTTGGTTGGTTATCTCGTGGCAGAGCCAAGCAGAGCCTATCACACGCTCCCCCACCCCATCATGCTGTGCCAGGCCCTGTGCCCAGGAGGGGAACCCAGGGATGGATCAACCACAGCCCCTGTCCTGCCCAAGTTTAGGGGTTGGTGGGGAGATGACCAATGCATGACTAACATGTCCTCGTGAGTCATGCTGTGCTGACCATGGGTCACAGTTATGGAGACTCAGAGGACATTGCTGGAACTCTCCTGGGGCCAGGGGAAGGGTAGCTCTGGAGGACTCCACAGAGGAGGTGACATTTGAACTGGACCTTGAAGGTTGAGTGTGAGTTTTTCCAAAGAAGCAGTACATAGACATTCTAAGAAGACAAAGCTGCCAGAACCCAGGCCTGGCCTGGCTGGGAAGGTGTCGGGGGTGGTGTATCCATTAAGCCCCTCATTTGTGCGGCAATGAAGGGTGGTGGGCCAGGGCTTTAGAGACCAGCGAGAGATCCCGAGCCTGGTGCAGCAAACATGAAATGATGATTCAAGGACTAGTCCCCTCCAGCATCTGCCCAGCAGGGAGGCGAGGAGGGGGCGAAAATCCCACTCTCCTAGCTTAGCACCTATGCACCGCTTGCCTCAGAAATCTGGGTTGGGGTCTGCACCTTGAATGATTCTGGTGGTTCTTGTGTTTGAGAACTACCATACCCCTAACCCTGGTGTGGTGTTGTAGGATAAGTACTGAACTGCAAGGTCAATTTGAGCCACAAAGGTCAGCAGTTCAAATTCACCAGCTGCTCCTATACTGGGTCTTTATGAGTCAGAACAGATTCTACAGCTCTTAACAACAACAACAAACCCTTAGTCCACCATCTGACTTGACCCTTAGAGGAGACAGTTTATCATTGGTGGGGGGTAGCAGGGCTGAGGGCATAGCTCAGGCCACATCCCATCTCCTCCTTGTTTCTGCTAAACGCCCTTGACCCTGATTTACCTCTTCAAGACACCCTCTCCTAAGCCAGGAGAACTGGGGTGGTAACGCCTGCATCACTGAGCAGCTGTGGGTAGTAATTAAACTCTTGTGTAAAGGGCATCATCTCTGCCAGGTACACAGCGCAGGTTCTAAATGGTGGCTTGTGTCACTAGGAGGGATAATTAATAAAAAGCACATCACTTAGCCAAACGTCTGAGACGTAAAAGGCGTTTAAGCATTGGTAAGTTTCCTCCTTTGTGCTGCGGGCACACCTGTCTGGCAGGTAATGAGTTAATTACATCTTCAGCAGCAGCCCTGCCTGGTCTCCAGGTGCCCACCTTACTGTGCTCAGCCCCTCACCCCAGGCTTCTTCAGCTTTCCTCTCTGGTGTTTTTCCCAATTCAAGCCTTTTGTTAATAACAATGGACTTCATTTGTATAGATCTTGTACCTTTCTCCACATAGGGCTCTCTGGATCTATTATCTCAATTTAGCTTCAAATTCTGCCTGGGAGGTTGGTCAGGAAGGGCTAATTATCCTCTTTGGCAGCTGTGAGAGGTAGGCACCTGGAAGGGAAAAGAAGAGAGCACTGGAGATGAAGCCATAGCCCAGGCCTGGTTGCACCACTTTGAGGCTGTGTGGCATTGGGTAAGTGGCTTGAACTCTCTGAGCCCCACCCCCGCCCCAGCTAATAGGATTCGTGGAGAAATATCAAGGTATTTAGCAAAGTGCCTGGTAGTTGGCTTGGTTAATTAAGCCAGACATTTCCCAGGGCATGGCCAAAGAGAGCCACACAGGCTTGGATTATGCCCCAAATGTGGCTTAATTGTCCCCTTACATAAAGCAAGAATTCAGCTTTAAGCACATTCAGATATTCAAAGTTTGCCACTTTGCAAAAGGATTCTCCATGGAGTGACTCCAGCTGGGGCCCTGCCAACAAGCTAAGGCTTTTAAAAGGTACAGAGACATTACCTAAAGACAGATCAGCCCAAGGACACACAGATGTGAGGGTTACACATTGGGAATGGGGGGACAGGCAAGTGGGTGGGAGATCTGCCCTTACGACTGTGTGACTGAGTATGAGCCTCAATTCCCTCATCTGACAAGAGCTCACAACACTGTCCTCACATTGCTCATCTGAAAAGCTAGGATAAAGCCCATGGCACATCTAGCTCTGGGTAGGGACCAGAGAAATGCTGAAATAGCAGGACAGGGATGAGGATGGAGGAGGGATGTGAGGGGGGACAAGAACACAGGAGGGGCTCTCCACCTTCACCTCCGACCTGAGCCCCCAGGCAAAGGAACAGCTCCCAGCCCAGGGTGTCTTCTGCTGCTGAATGCTGGATTCTTGAGCCCTTGTCTAAGATTCCCTGTTGGTTTATAGACCAGACTGCTTCACCCCACATCTCAAGGAGAACCAGCAAAGACTCCAACCACCCCATCATCCCGCCCCTGCTCTAGTACACACACATACACAACACATGCACACACATGTGTGGGCACACATTGCCCCCAGAAGGGAACTTCTGAATCCATCCTTCCCAAGAACAGCAGGATCAGATCTCTCAGGGATGGGACCCCAGGAGGCCAATTCCCACCACAGTCCTGGGTCGTTCCTTCCGACTGAGACAACAGTGAATTCAGGACCCCTATCTGGTCACCTCCCAGGACTCACAAGTGGTCAGTGCCAGGGTGAGTTGATCAGAAGAGGTGTCCGGAGTTCATATGACAAGTGGAATCTAACAGGGCTGGGAGGAGGGAGACTCGGGTTTTGTGACTTTCCCTGGTTGCGCTGCGCTTTGTGTGACTCGGTTCCTAAGTGTCCAGGTGGGAGGTGACCAAACCAGTTGTTGTGGAGTCCCTTCCAACTCACAGTGACCCTGTGTGTGTCAGAGTAGAACTGTACTCCGTAAGATTTTCACAGACTAATTTTTTTCAGAAGTAGATTGCCAGGTCTTTCTTCTGAGGCACTGCTGGGTGAATTTGAACCTCCAACCTTTGGATTATGAACTGATTGCTGAACTATTTGCATCACCCAGGGGCTCCAGGCTCAATGGTATCAGTGTAATAATAGTGATGAGGGCAGCCAGTTATCAGAACTGACCACATACCAGGCGCAGTTCTATGTCCTCCCAACAATCTTAAACAGCAGGCGCCTTCCCCAGTTTACAGCTAAGGAATTGAGCTCAAAGAGCCGGAGCTAGCCAGTGGTCTCATAATCTATGCTGAGTCTAGATTTGAACCCATGACTCTGGAGTCCTTCCCTCTGTAGAGACCAAAGAGCAAGATTTAGGGGCCAAAGGATTTGTCTGTTTTCCCAATTCCCAACTATTTCCGTTTGTCGTTAGGTGTCTTCAAGGTCAAGTCACTTCCGACTCATAGCTACCCTGTATTGGGTTTCCAAGGAGCGGTTAGTGGGCTTGAACCACCAACCCTGCAGTTCAAACCGACCTTGCAGTCCAGCGCATTAACCCGAAGCACCTTTTTCTTATAGATTTACAGCCTCGGAGACCCTGCAGAGGGTCGCTATGAGTCGGAACCGACTCCAGGGTAACAGCAACAACACCACCTTTTGCTTAGCAGCACTCTTCTCAACAGTTCAAACAAAAGTTTCAGAATTAAGGCTCATTGGCTGGCTGGGGTCACATGACCCAAGTGAACCAATCCTGAAGCCAATTGGGTAAAATGCTCTGATTGGCTAGACGGGAGTCACTCCTTCACTCATAGAGCCTAGGGAAGAGATATCAGCCCTGCTGAACAGTCTGGACAGGAAGTCGGAAAAGAAAACTGGAGGAGAGTGGGCCGAGAGAGATGCAAGCCCGCAAAAGCACTGAGAGTGGCCATTGCATATCTGATCACGTCCAGCCAGTTGGAGAAGACAGTTGGGCCCAGTGGTTTGGTGGCGGCGGATGCAGGGGTGTGTTCTTAAGGGGAGAGGTTGGTGTGCAAGAGTTTCAGGAAATGTGGGTGACTGAGCCGTTTTGTTTGTGGGGCCAGAATGTGTCAGCTGATCTAGAGACTGCCGAAGCTGTTGACCTGCCTGTGGGTTTTATGGAGGTCTAAGGCCCCCTGTCTGCCCCTGCCCGCCTCCTCAGGCTTCTAGATGTTTCTGTGCTTGACAGCTTTGCTGACGGGACCTTCCTGTCGCAGGTTCTTGTTCAAATAGCCAGTTAACACCACCTGGGAATTCCCAGGGCTCCGCTGGGCCTGGGTAGGAGGAGGAACAGTACTTCTAGCCTGTTCTAGAGGGTGTATGTAGATAAGGAAACTGGTCCCTGTTCCTCCATCTCACACCCCCGCACCCTTGAGCTCCCAGATCAGAACAGATCTTAAAAACCAACAAATGCTGTTTCTAATGTCTGGGGAATCAAGCAATACTTGTGAAATTTTTCATTAAAAAATCTCCAGGAAACCATCTGAACAGCGGCACACACAAATGCAACCAAAGGAAATGATTTAATTATCTTATCGACAGAGACACAACATTGTGTCTGGTTTTAATAGGCAGAACGAGACCGTTTTCAAAACACTTGGAAATCTGGGCAGACTTCATGGTGGGGGTTCAAATAACACAGGCATGAGCCAGCCCGCCCATCTACAGCTCCCCCACTGGGAGGTCCCCAGCCCTGGCTTGCATACCTCCAGTGACAAGGAGCTCATTACCCATTGAGGTCACTCCTTCTATATTTTAGCATCTGTAACGGCAGTTCAAACTGACCAGCTGCTCCTTGGGAATCCTATATAGGCTTGCTATGAGTCGGAATCGACTCGACAGCACTTCACATCTTAAAAACAACTCTAGAATGTTCTTCATGGAGAACTGGGAATTACTTCCTCCAGCCCTACAGTTAGAGTCCACCCAGAATAGGTCACTTCCTTCTGCTTAGGACAGGGGTCTTTGGAAGCTGAGGTCAGCACCCATGCCCAGTATCTCCTTCTGCTGACCCTCTCTACCCAGGGCAGCCAATCCTCTTTCTCCCTGGCAGCAACTCTACACAAGGCCTGCAGATCTGCTTCCCTCTCTCTACCCCCCAGGGCTGCACTGGGAGCCTCAGCTCAGCAGAGGAGGGGCCCTGCCCCCCCAGGGCAATGTCCAAGGAGGCTCTGGTTCTGGATGCTGGGCTCCCAGGGTGCATGCTTGTGTGCACTCAAATGCATACCCACAAAGAGGAATGTGCCTGGGGTATGCGGGTCCACCCAGAGTGTCCCCGTCTCCAGCATTCTGACACACATCACCCCTGGAAGAGCAGCTCTGGGGGGCTGGGGTGAAGGGAATGGGTTGGGGCAGGGGGTGCATTGGCTCCTAACCTTCCCCGTGGCTTGAGGAGAGTAGTGGCTTCTGACCCATGTAGTCCACTTACACTGGAAGGTCAGCAGTGGTTTGTCTATTTGTAGATTTAGAGAGGTTGAGGCACTTGCCCAGTGCTCTGGTCCTGACATGTCAAAGTACTGGGAGAATGTGGGGGGCGATGAGCAGGGTCACAAGGTAGCCTTTCTGAGCTTCTGGATCTCATGCCCTCGGCCCAACAGTGGCATGTAGTCTGGGGGATGGGTGAGGGGGGACAGCAGCTAGCAGGAGAGGTGAAATGGTCTGCCCAGAGCCACAGAGGGTAGAGCTCGGACGGCACAACACATCCTTCCCTCCTCTCTCTTGGCAGAACCTCTTCGACAGCATCAAGAGTGAGCCCTTCTCCATCCCGGAGGATGATGGTAACGACCTCACGCACACCTTCTTCAACCCGGACCGAGAGGGCTGGCTGCTGAAACTGGGTGAGAGGCCAAGGGCTCCCACGAACACACTTGTGCATGTGTGCTGACACACACGTACACACATCACATGCCTACACACATGCTGATGAACACACATGCTCACACGCAGCCTCAGGGGTGAAGTCAGGTGGGCCCCAAGTCTCTACCCTACCTCACCGGACGGTGGAGGGAGACTGAATCCAGGTATGAGAAGCAGACAGACCCACAGACAAATGCCTGTGTCAGATCTGTTTCTCCCCCCAGAGGGCTAGGCTGAGGAGTCTTGCTGGGAACTTCCATTTATTCAGGACCTACTAAGCACAGGCAAGGAGGTGCAGACCCCTCACTCAGCCCTGCCTAGGGGTTAGCAATCTGACAAAGTCAAGGATCAGAGAGGTTAGGGCAGCTGTCTGAGGCCACACAGCCAGCAAGAGGCAGATGTAGGTGGGCAGAGGGCTGGGTGCCCCTGGAGGAGAGGAGGGTGAACAACAGGATGTGGTTCAGGGGCAGTGTCCCCTAAGATGCCTGGGGGAGGGGAGCCTGCCCCCACAGTAATGCCCAGAATGCAGCCCATGTTACAGAGTCTGAGGGAAACTGCAGGCCCCTGCCATCCACCACTGGTCTCCAGCCTTCCCATCCCCTACCCCCACTTCCCAAAGCCTCTCGAATAGGGGCAGCAGCCTCTAGAACACTTGAGGTACAAGGGCCTGGCCAGGATGGGTGGGTATGGTACAGATTGCCCATCTAGTCCTCCATCTTTCCATGTCCACGTCCATCTGTCCTGCCCCTACTAACTTCCCTCACGCACTTGCTCCCAGCCCCACTCAGGCAGGAGAAGGACCTCAGGAACCTCAAACCCAGCTCCTCCACCCATGTGCCTCTGCTCAGATTCCTCAGCCTCCATTTCTGCAGCTGAGAAATGGGAACATAATTGGGGGAGTGGGGGGGAAGGTTAAGCGTGTAGTGACATGGTCAAGGACTTGGGCTTTGGAGCCAGGGTTGTTGTTGTTAAGTGCCGTGGAGTCGGTTCTGACCCATAGCGACCCTGTACAGGGTTTCCAAAGCTGTAAGTCTTTATGGGAGCAGAAAGCCTCATCTTTCTCCCATGGAGCAGCTGGTAGTTTCGAACTGCTGACCTTAAGGTTCACAGCCCGATTCATAACCACTACGCTAGCAGAGCTTCTTTTGAGCCAGGATACCAGGGTTTAAATCTCTACTTTGCAGGTAATTTTGACTCTCTGTGCCTCGGTTTCCTGCATCTGTAAAATGGGATTGATAATGGTACCTTCCTCATAGGTGGTTCTGGAGTTAAGTAAATATTTGTCTGAAACCGCTAATATAGTACCAGGCAAATAAAAGATGAAGTGCTTAGCATGACATCAGGCAGGGAGCTGGCTAGGGGATGAGCCAGGAAAGTGCAGAGAATAGCAACTTGCCATCCTGACGCTGGATCACAGTGGAGCCTTGAATGCCAGGTTAGGCAGCTGCAGTGTGAGCACTTTGACGGTTTTTGCATGAGGAAGGATGGGTGGGTTAGGGACTAGGGTGCCTGGGTGGGAGAAGACTAGAGGCCCTGCTCTTCCAGGTAGGGAAGGGTACATCCCAGTTAACCCCTTACTGATCACTTACAGGGGGTCGCGTGAAGACGTGGAAACGGCGTTGGTTCATCCTGACCGACAACTGCCTCTACTATTTCGAGTTCACCACCGTAAGCTGGGGTTCCCTGAGCCTCCGCATTCAGCCCCTTCCTGCCACACAAATTGGCTAACAGCATTTGGGGACCCTTTGAGAGCATTCAGTCCAGCCCTGCTCCCATTTTATAGATGGGAAATTGAGGTGCACAGACAGAGAGGGAGGGTCTGGGCCAAGCTTCGAGGCATGGCCAGGGCTGGAAGACAGCTCTTTCAGCTCTCATTCATGACTCTTCCCTGATCCTCTAGGGCTGGACTGAGGTTGGGAGGGTGGGTTCATTCCTTCTTGTTTAGAGAGCCCCCCAAGTTCACACCTTGCCCTTGGCCTGCAGGCTTCTAACTGTGCCCCTCTCTCCCCTCCCCCTGCAGGACAAGGAGCCACGAGGAATCATACCCCTTGAGAACCTCTCAGTCCAGAAGGTGGATGACCCCAAGAAGCCGGTAGGTTTGGGATGGGGCTTGAGGTCAGAGCTGCTGGGGTACACAAGTAGTCAATGTCCACACACCCCCATCCCACCCCCTACAGGACACACCTGCCCCCAGCAGACCCATTTTCTCTGAAAGACGAAGGGGCAACAGCAGCTAATGCCCACACTGAGCACCTAGTTTGTGCCAGGCGCATCCAATCCTCCAATCTCGCTAGGTCCCCATTAGGGAAACTGAGGCTCAGAGAGGTGCAGTGACTTACTCAAGGTCACCCGGCCAATGTCAGACAACATTGATGACATTGACCTGCCCCAGGATCCACAGTCCCAGGTGGGCATGGTAAGATGGAGGTATCCTCATCCTCACCTGCTGCCTCCCTCAGTTCTGCCTGGAGCTCTACAACCCCAGCTGCCGGGGCCAGAAGATAAAAGCCTGCAAGACAGATGGCGATGGCAAGGTGGTGGAAGGCAAACATGTATCCTATCGCATCTCAGCTGCCAGCGAGGAAGAGAGGGACCAGTGGATCGAGGCCATACGGTAAGAGGCAGCTGGGTGGCGGGGATGGGCTGCTGTGAATTTCCGCAGCCCCAGCTTCATTCGGGGCCTGATTCCTTATCTGGCAAGGGGCTAATCTGGCCTCTCACACCCACATCCCAGCACAGACCCCACATAGATGGTGGGAAGTGACTCTGCGGGTTGGGAGGACCAGGCATGCTGTTGCATGTCAGCTCCTTTGCTTCATGCTTGAGCATGGGACATGCTGGGTAAATGGTACTCTGGTCACCATCAGCAACCTCAGTGGCATGCTGGGAAGGACTGCACCTGGCACAGATGGAGGGAAGGGCATTCCAGGTGAAGGAACAGTGTGGGTGAAGACAAGCGGGCAGGGCAGCACAGGGCTGAGAACTGGGGAGAGGGGGCTGGAGGGTGGGAGGCCCTGTGGAGGCGGGGCTGTGCAGCCAGCAGGGTAGGGCCCAGACAGACCAGGGCCATGAAGAGTGGGGGGTGGACAAGGCAGGCTGGCAGGTGGGGGGCAAGGCAGTGGGAGAGGAGGCGCTAGAGCAGGGGTGGGGAACATTTTATGTGCCTAAATTTATAACATCATTCATGAGCCATACAAATTATCAACTTAAAAATTACCCTGCTATATTTGGTCAAACACTTAATTAACTTACCCCCAATGTGGTGGCTGGAACTGTGGTTGTCCTGACAGGGCCAGACCAAATGATTTCACTTGCTCTATACTGCTCTCAGGCGGGACGTTCCCCACCCCTGCTATAAAGACTGGTGAGGTCTTGGTTGTCATGGTGATGAGTGTGCATTTCTCCTAGGGATATTGGGGAGCCCCTGCCTGGTAAACAGGGGGCAGGGCTGTGGTCAGGTAATAAAGGTGACTATTGAGGGGCTAGCTCTGAAGCATCAAGTCAGATGGTAGAAGGACAGATGTTATTACAGTTCAGGGAGAGACTTGAGGGAATGAAATGAGACAGAGAGGAGGAAGGAGAAGCCACACTTCAGCACACGATGACCATGTCCACCCTTTTAGGGCTCGACGTTACCCGTGAGGTACAGCAGGCTATTACCCCACTTGGAATTGTGAAACTGGGGCCTAGAAATGGAAGAAACTTTTCTAGGACCATAGCCAGTAAACTGCAGGTCTGCAGCCCCACCTCCTTCTAAGAGTCGGGATGGGAGACCAAAGAAGAGTCCAGGAACCCTTTGGGGCAGAATTCCCCAGGCTCTCAGGCAAACCTGAGCTCTGGCCCTGCCCTGGGACTCTTGACTCACACTGGCTCCACACTGGTTTCAATCTCTGGCTCTCCCCTACAGCTGGACAGGCCGGCACCTCCCTGGGAGTCCCAGACCCCACCAGCTGGGCCCTGGAACTCTTTCTCCCATTCTTCCTTCCAGAGCCAGCATCACGCGTGTCCCCTTCTATGACCTAGTCTCTGCTCGAAAGAAGAAGATCGCCAACAAGCAGTGAGCCGTCCAGAGACGTGGTGCTGGGGACCACCTCCCACCCACAGTGCACCTTTGCCTGGCTGGAAGGCATCATGGCCTACCCACCATGGCCTCCAGCTGGAAACATCAGGGCTGGAAACTGAGCTCAGGAGGGTGGTTGGGAGCTCCTGGGGCTCCCCCTGCCCCAGATTCACTACAGTAAAGGGAGAGGGAACCACCCTGTCCTATCTCTGGGCCTCAGAGACTGTCTCTGCCTGCCCCTCCCCAGCCCTCCATACCTGAGCTAGGATCCTCAGGCCTACAGCTCAGTCCCAAGAACACCAGGACCCCAGACCCCGTGGTTCCATCCCATCTTCATCTCTGACTTCATCTCCTTGTGGTCTCCGCTCCATCAGGCTTCTTCTCTGGTTCTTGGCAAAACAAGGTGTTTGGACCTGAGATGGCTTGGCCCCTTTGAGCTCTGGGGCTGTTTCTCAATACCCACCTTAGCTGCTGGGTACCAGCATCTCCCGACACCTGAGAGGAATGAGTCCCCAGCAGTGGTAGGCTGGCCAGCCTCCTCCTTCCAGGCAGAAGGCCAGGACTGCATTGGGCTTCCCGGGAAGAGCTCCTGCTTGGAAAACCTACACCTGTGTACTGGACCAGAAAGGCCCTGAGTTGAAGGTTGCCAAGAAGTCACGAGCAAAAGTGAGCATCACCGTCAACCAACTCCATTTGAGTTTAGGGTCAGGTGGGACCCTCCGGGAGACAGCAGAGAGCAGCCCAGACAGACGGGGGTCACTTAAGACTGATGGTTCAGCTTTGTGGGCTGTGCTTATCAGAAGGGCTGCCTGGAGGCGGCAGCTGAGCTGACAAAGGATACAGAGAGGCAGAGACTGGCCCAGGGCCTCCCTGCTGGTCCACTAGCCTGGGGTCTGTGGAGGTGAGGGGTGGCCCCACTGAGCCTCTCAGCAGCATCTTCTCCAGAATGGAACTGACATTCCAGCCCAGGCAGGATGGGGTCTGGAGGAGAGCCCACGAACAAGCTACATCTCAGAAGCACTTCTCACCCCCTCACACAGACCCCAGGGGAGTCCCTGGAGGAAAATTCCCTGGCAGAGAAACAGCCAATGGAGTTGTCGCTGCCCAGCTGCCAGCTAGTGAGCGAGTGGGGGCCAGGGAGGTTCTCTAGGAGGAGGAGCAGATTAACGGAGAACCCTGCCTACACATGCACACACTCATGAACACATGTATATGCAGGTACCCACATACATACACATGCATACACATGTATACATGCCCATGTCCACACACACACATACATTCATACATATATACATATATACACACACATACTCTTCCATGGGGTCAGGACTGCTCAAGGACGGAGTATAGCTATCCATGAGATCCCTGTCCCCCGGCAGGTATGTGGTAATTATATTGTGTCAGCAAGGGTCTGGGTTGGCATCTACCAGAAGAACCAGCAGAAATCTTGCTGGACATCTTAGAAATGTCCACTGACCTCAGCCTGGCAGCTGAGCTTCACCTCTGCTGCCCCATTTGACTCATGAAGAAGCAGCCAGGAATCGTGGAAGGAGCACTGAGCTGCAAGTCAGGAGGCCAGTGGTCCTCTCCTGCCTCAGACACACACTGGCTGTATGACCTTGACCCACTCCTCCCCATTTCTGGCCCTCAGATTCCTCCTCCATCACTTAGTGGGTGGAACCAGTTCTAGAAATCACTCAGAGGTCAAAATAAAACTCATGATCCAACTCACGGCTGGGGCTCTGTTCTCTCCATGCCCCCCTCCCCCCGCCCCCAGTCTTTTACTAGGTCCCTTTCCAAAGTGAGGGTGGGAGGGACAGATTGGGCAGCCTGGGCACTCAGAGGCACTGGGGTTGTTACAATAGGAGAAGTCCCCAGCAGCTGGACCCCAGGGACAAACAAGGCTCCCATGAGCAAGCGAGCTCTGGTAGCGTAGCGGTTATGAATCAGGCTGCTAATGTCATGGTCAGCAGTTCGAAACTACCAGCTGTTCCACAGGAGAAAGCTGAGGCTTTCTGCTCCCGTAAAGATTTACAGCCTCGGAAACCCTGTTCAGAGTCGCTGTGAGTCGGAACCGACTCCACGGCACATCACAACAACAACAATGGGCAAGGGCAGGGGTGAGCTAATCTTGCCGAGCCTAAGGAAAAGCCAGAAGACTCTTTAGCAAGATGAAACAGCTGCTGCTTCAGGACCTAGGTAGTAAGTTCCCTGTCACTAGAGGAATGCAAACCCAGGTGCAACCAAAACACCTAAACCAACTGCCATTTTTGTTGTTCAATGGCATCGAGTCAGTTCTGACCCATAGCGACCCTGTATAGGGTTTCTGAGGAGCAGCTGGTGAGCTGGAACCACCGACCTTGCAGTTCAAAGGGCTTTGCAGTCTGGTGCATTAACCCACAGTGCCACACCAGTTCATAGCAATCCCATATAGAGTTTCTGAGATTGTAAATCTTTTTGGGAGCAGACAGTCTCATCTTTCTCCCAATGAAAAGCATGTGGATTTGAACTGCGAACTTTGGGGTGCTACAGAGGGCCTTCAATTTGGTAACCTTCATTAATTTGTGCTCTCAGCAAATATTTATTGAGTGCCTGCTGTGTGCCAGGCACTGATGGAGCAAAGCAGAATGTCTGCCTGTGTGGGAGGCTTGGGTTCTAGTGAGCCTGGACACCAGGACTCTAGGCAGCTGCCTTAGAATGTGCCGGCCACCCCGTTCACCCCACACCCCTAACCCAGCAGCCTGCCTGAAATTCCACCATCGGTACTGAATAATATCCAGATTTAGCCCACACTTACTGAACATTCACTATAGACCCAGAGTCCTGATGTGGCGCTGTAGGGTAAGCAATGGATTGCTAACAGCAAGATCGGCGGGTCAAACCCACCAATGCTCGCCGTTATGCATCGGAACAACGACAACAACACTATGTACAAGACTATGCGCAGAGCCAAGAGTCCAAAGATCACCAAGACAAAGCTCCTGGTCTCAACAGGAGCTCTGCTCCAGTGCGGAAGGCTCAGGCGACAGGTGCTGGTATAGTGTGGTCACAGGGGCAATCAAGAGAGGCTTCTCAGAGGGAGCAGCTAGGCTAGGGGAAGGGTCCTGCCCGGTATTAGTGAGCCTGCCCTTGTCTGTTGCACTAGACAACAGCCTGGCTGACAAAAGGCATTCTGTGCTCAGCACCTGTAGGGAGACAATGTCTGGCGCCGCGGGGAACTGTGAAAACGTCAGCGCTGCTAGGGTGTGGGGGCGTGGCCTGAGAGGTGGGCAGGGCCTAGTCACCAGCAGGAAGAGTCCTGCGGCTCGAATTCATTGGCCCTTGACTACCCACTCCCCGTTCTGGGCAGCAGGGGGCGCCCACCACCTGCGGATAGAGGTTCCGACCAGCTACCGCTTGAGGGGACCGGCGCTCGGTCCTGAGTCGAGTCCTCACCTGGGCAGCTGGGGAGGCGGGGGCGGGGCGGGGTGCAGCTGGTTTCGTAGGGCCACTAAAGCCTGTGGACTTGAGCAGTCCGACATACACCCAGGGTCCTTTCCCTAATTCCCTGCCTAAGACATGGGAGACTCCGGGTCTCTCATCTTCTGGCTGTGAATCCTGAGCTAGTCGCGTTATTTTCATTCCGGAGGGGTTGACCCAATAAGTTCCATGGCACAAACCTTTTAATGGGGACTTTTGTGTGCCAGAGAGGTCCCAGACACAGGTGAGACGGAGCCCTTGCTTTGGGAGGATTGGAGACAAGTGTGCAGAAACCACAGTCAGTTACCGCAAAAGGCCACAAGGGAGCAGTAGTGAGATCCTTTCGTCTAGGCCCACAGGGTTACAGGTCCAACTCTACCTGCATCTCCAAGTTTCCTAAACTCTCTGTACCTCAGCTTCCCCATTAATACATGCACACTCTTAGAACAGAGCTGGGCACTACTCGACATTATGTAAGTGCTTGCTGTCTGTATTGGTGTCCTGGTGTGACGCGGTGGAATAAAGCACTGGACCACATGTTCGGTTTGAACCACAAGTTCGGCAGTTCAAACTCACTAGCTGCTTTTTGGAAAGCCTATACAGGGTCGCTATGAGTCAGATCTGATTTAACACGTAACAACATGAGTATTGTAAAGCAAACTGTGTGTGTGCTTACGTGGAAATACCAAACAGGCTGGGGGTCCTTGGGGAAGGAGAGATTGATGATGGAGTTTAAAGATATTTGAAGGCTTCTTGGAAGAGGTGCCCATGAATAATTAGCTAAGTGGAAGTCTACTTCCAGCCAAAGGGGCCAGTAGGAGCCAAGACAAGGAAGCAGAGTAGAGCCAGGTCTTTCTGGGACTCCCTCGGGACCCCAAGCACAAGTCCCCGGACAGGGTAAGACCACAGTGGGCCAAGAGGGTGCCAGGTGGAGGAGGGCTGGGCACTGGTGGAGCCTGAGTCCTTCGTCCCACAACTCTGACAGCTGGGGGATCCAAGGACGCTATAGGACTCCCACAGACAGCCCAACGCAAGACAGATGAGCTGGGACAGAGCAGAAGAGGGCAACGGATCTGAAAGGGCATGGAGACCCCTGCCAAGTCCCCAGGGAATGGAAGAATCTGTCTGAAGTCCTCCTCGTAACCCAGAGTTGGCCTGGGGTCCTATGCCCAGGAGCCTGAGGGTGTGGGGGAACAGGAGCTAGGGGACAGCCAGGAGACAGAGAGGAGGCAGGTGTGAGAGGCCTGGAGAAATTGATTTATTAGGGAAAATGAAAGGAGCTAAATATGTTTGCCCGGCTCAGCAATGCCTCAGGCTTTCCCCAGGGGTCCGCCAAATGACAGCATCAAAGAATCAAAGGCAGGTCTCTGAAACAGAGCTGCCAGCCTTCAGCTTCTTCTTCCAGTCACTGAAGGGCCATCCCAGGAGGTCCTGAGAGCCTGGCCTCTGAGGGCACCGTGGACCCAGTCACCCACCTACCAGACCTCACCCAGAAAGTCTGGGGAACAAAGTCTAGGGGTGGGACACATCTCAAAATCCTGGCTCTGGCCCAAGGAGCACTGTGACCTTGCAGCACCCTCCCCCACTACGCACACCCAACTGGTCCAGGGAAGGTTGGTCCTTTCTGAACCCACACCCCCTCTGTAAATTCCTCAGGAGGTGGAAGGAATACAATGTGGTGGTGCTGAGCCCTCCTACTTGGTGGTTCAGTCAGCCCAGTGACTCCCCTCCCAAACCCTCTCTTGGATAAAAGGCCGGTCCCTACCAAGCAGCCCTTCCACCCACTTCCAGTCTGGCAGTCTTTCCAACGGATTCCTCTTTCTGGGCACAGCTGTGAGCACAGCCTTTTCTGCCTAAAATCCCTGACTACCCTAGAGGAGAAATGCCAGACTCGGCGGGGCCTCAGTGAAGGAGAACAGACTGAAGCTCTAGGCTGGGGGTACCAGGGCTCCAAGAGAAACGGGGATGAGTCAGAGGCAACTGCTGGCTGGAGGCAGAGGAGACAGGAAGGAGCAATGACCTCATGGGGCAAAAAGGATATGGATGCGAGTCCGGGATTCTGGGGGGACTGGGGAGACATCTGTCAGGCAGCGGGGGCACTCCTGATGTGAAATGCATAGACCCCCCAAACAGCAAAGCATTTGGCATATGGGGGAAATGTCAAACTGTTCCAGGGCCTGGAGGGGCCTTCTCCTGGAACATCAGAGGTTGAGGGGGGACCAGAAGGTGGGAGTGAATTGACTGATGGGTCAGAGCAGTGAAATTTGGGGAACTGATGAAGGTTTGGGATGCTAAAGATAGGCAGGGCTGGGGATCTTTGTGGATGTCCTTCTATCTGCTTATGGGGGTGAGTTAAGGGAGCCAGGTGGTCACCAAGAGCTCAGAGTTGGCTGGAGAGGGACAGGGGGTGTCTGGTCTAGGGCAGGGGTAAGGGCGTAGGTTGGCTGGGCCCAGGGTTAAGACTTGTGAGAGGGTGAAGACAGCCCCCTCCCCCCCTACGCACACCCAACTAGTCCAGGGAAGGACAGGTGGGAATAAGGTTTAGGACAACAGGAAGATGAACAAGGTCATTCTGAATTTGAGGACCTATTCTGGGGCCCCAATTCTAATAAACTGTTGCCTTTCACAAGTTTCTCCAAGCCCTGCTTCAAAGCAATGTGGGATGGCCCATAATGATGCAATGAGCCTGGCCCCCCAGCAGCCACTGGATACCTTGTTGTTGTTGTTATGTGCTGTTGAGTCGGTTCCAACCCATAGGGACCTTGTATAGGGTTTCCAAGGAGCAGCTGGTGAGCTTGAACCACCAACCTTGCAGTTCAAACAACTTTGCAGTCTGACACATTAGCCCACAGCACCACACCAGGACTCCAGTTAACATGGTCAACTGCTAATCGAAAGGTTGGAGGTTCGAGTCCAGAGTCCTCCAATCAGAGGTGCCAGAAGAAATGTCTGGCATCTGCTTCCCAAAAACCAGCCATTGAAAACCCGGTGGAGTCCAATTCTACTCTGATCCACACAGGGTCACCATGGATCAGGGTTGACTCAATGGTAATGGTATTATATTCATATCGGGGTTCCCCTGGGGACCTGAGAGCAAGGGCTCTGCTCAGCAATGCCATAGGTAATGGGTGCTTCTCACCTTTCCAGGTTCCAGTGACCCCCCCCTGAACACTCCAGTCTCCAGGTCTCCTGAAAGATTCTGAAAGTTTTAGGAAAACAGGGATTGCTAGCTACAGGCTTCCATAAGAGACTCAACCCATGATTTTGTCCCAAATGGACATGTGCCCACAGTTTTAGCCTCTGATGAGCTGGCCTCGTGGTCTGTGGCTGCTGGGATTCAAGGAAGGCAGAGTTCTAGGATCTGCTTGCTGGGCTCAGATCCCCCTCTTCCCGAAGCCCATGAGCCTCCTCCTTCCCCCCATTATGCTTCTACAGTGAACCCAGAGCCCTGTCCAGAAATGTCTCAGCCTGGAGGGCTACACTCCCTTCCTTCCAGAGGAAAGTGAGGCTCACAGAGGTTAAGGGACATGCCCTCACCACCCAGTGCGCAAGTTCTGTGAAGAAGACCGAGGCAGACAGCACCACATTACCGAGCATGCATCCTCAAGTAGCCCACAAGGTATTATTGGTGTTAAGTGCCAGCATATCAGTTCTGACACATAGTGACCCTGAATAGGGCTTCCAAGGAGCAGCTGGTGGGTTGAACCACCGACCTTGTGGTTAGCAGTCCACTGCTTATCCTACAGTGCCGAACCAGGATTCACAAGGTGGGCAGGGTTATTCCCATTTAACAGATGAGAACATGGAGGCTCAGAGGCAAAAAAAAAAAAATAGGCAATAGTATCTGATCAATGTATTTCCATTGAGCTGTGGAGACCAGTGGGACCCAACCCTGTTGGAGGCTGGAGCAAAGGAGGCAGATTAACTCCTTAACCTTTTCAGTTCCTTTGATCCTTTTGGGCTAAAACTTAACTCTTCTTTTTCTCTTAAGGATTTCTACTTAATAAACAAGAGTCCAGAGAGAACCCAGCTTTAACCCAAAGAAATTGTATTTATAATAAAATGCCCCCCATTTAAATAATAATTATTATTATTCATTATAGAAAACATTGTCTTATGATTTCCGCATTCCGTTGGGTCACCTCTCTTTGGAATGGGCACAAATATGGATCTCTGGAAGTTCTCTGTCAATGTATGATTGTAGCCATTTCTGTATTACTTTTAGCAAAACTTTATTTGCATGAGACATCAAAGAGATTGTCTGATGATTTCCACATTCAGTTGGGTCACCACTCTTTGGAATGGGCACAAATATGGATCTCTTCCAATCAGTCGGCCCAATAGTTGTCTTCCAAATTTCTTGGCAGAGATGAGTGAGT
>NW_006408594.1:4660599-4661454 GCF_000296735.1 Chrysochloris asiatica | reverse complement strand
GGCATCACTGATGGTGTCAAGTGTGGCAACGGTGGTGGGGTTGACCCAGGATCAGACATTGTTTCATTCTGCTGTGCATGGGGTCGCTATGAGTAGGTTCTGACTTGATGGCACCTGACAACAACAACAACAACATAGAAAACTGGGAAATGTAATAAGCAGGAAGAGATAAAATAGACCAAGAATTCCTCCACCTGATATTGTGAACATTTCAGATTCTTTCCATCAAACCTATATGCTTTGTGTTTTACCAATACAGGTTGCTGTTGAGTTAATTCCAACTTATGGAGGTCCTGTGTGTGTCAGAGTAGAACTGTGCTCCAAAGGGTTTTCAGTGATCGATTAATCGGGAGTAGATCTCCAGGCCTTTTTTCTGAGACACTTCTGGATGGACTTAAACCTCCAAACGTCAAGTCCGAAGCTGAGCATGTTTTCCACCTCTATTGATAATACGTATAGTTTTGCACCCTGTATCTTTTTTGTTGTTGGGTGTCATCCAGTCAATGCCAACTCATAGCGACTCCATAGGCTAGAGTAGAACTTCCCCATAGGGCTTCCTGGGCTGTAGTCTTTATAGAAGTATGGAAGCAGATCACCAGGTCTTTCTCCCACAGAGCCCATGTTGTTGTTGTTGTTAGGTGCTATTGAGTTGGTACCGACTCATAGCGACCCAATGCACAACTGAACGAAACAACGTCCGATCCCGGGCCAACGTCACAATTGTTGCCACGCTTGAGCCCATTGATGCTGCCACTTGGCCAATTCATCTTGCTGGGGGTCTTCCTCTCTTTCTCTGACCCTCCACCTTACCAAACATGATGTCCTTCTCCAGCGACGGGTCCCTCCTGACAATAT
>NW_006408594.1:4635906-4659074 GCF_000296735.1 Chrysochloris asiatica | reverse complement strand
TTCATTTACTGAATTATATTATATTGTTATATTATTATATATTATATTATATTATGTTGTTATATTATGTTATTATTATATTTTATTATATTACATTATATTATATTATTAGTTTCCTAGACTATAATCTTTATGGAGGAGTCCTGGCATGGCACTGTAGGTTAAGCACTGGACTGCTAACCAATAAGTTGGTAGCTCAACTCTACCAGCCATTCCTTGGAAACCCTATACTATATATAAACCCTATACTATATATAAATCATAAATGCTATGATTGCTAATTCAAACACACTGCAATAATACATTGACAGGGAGCTGCCAGAGCTTCAAGTAGGATTCAGATGAGGACCTAGAACAAGGAATATCATTGCTGACATTAGGTGAATCTTGGTTAAAAGCAGAGAATACTAGAAGGACATTTACCTGTGTACTACTGACTATACAAAAGCTTTTGACTATGTGGATCATGACAAGCTATGGACAACATTTCGAAGAATGAATATTCCAGAACACTTAATTGTGCTTATGAAGAAACTGTACATAGACCAAGAGGCAGTTGTCCAAATAGAACAAGGGGACACTGAATGGGGACACACAAAATTAGAGAAGGTCTGTGCCAGGGTTGTATTCTTTCACCATACTTATTCAACCTATAAGCTGAGCAAATCATCCGAAAAGCTGGATTCTATAAAGAAGAGCATGGCATCAGGATTGGAGGAAGACTCATGAACAACTTGCTTGCTGAAAGCAAAGGGAACTTAAAATACTTACTGATGAAGATCAAAGACCACAACCTTCAGTATGGCTAGCACCTCAGTGTAAAGAGAACAAAAATCCTCACCACTATGCCAATGAATAACATCATTATAAATGGAGAATGAAGTTATCAAAGACTTCATTTTGCTTGGTTCCCTTATCAACACTCATGGAAACCAACCAAACGATGTATTGCATTAGGCAGATCTGCTGCACAAAACCTCTTTAATGTGTTCAAGGGCAAAGTTGCCATTTTGAGGACTTAAGTTGCACCTGACCCAATCTCTGGTATTTTAAATAGCTCCATATGCATGTGAAAGTTGGACAGTGAATAAGGAAGACTGTAGAGGAATTGATGCATTTGTGTTATGGTGTTAGAGAAGAATATTAAAAGCGGCTGGTGAAATGATATATGATAGGATGAATGTAAAACTAATGTTCTCCCATGTAAACTATCACATAATTCACAATAAAACATTTAAAATAATAAAAAAATTAAAAAGCGGCTGGGGACACTGGACACAGGGAGGGAGAGGGGCGGTGTACTGACGGTGGGGGTGGGGGAGCCAGGGAGAGGGCCTGTGGGGTTTATCCTGTGGTTATTTGATGATGCATGGAGGGCATTGTAATCATTACAATGGAACATAATACAATAGAATGAATGTAAAACTGATGTTCTCCCATGTAAACTATCACATAATTCACAATAAAAACTTTTTTTAAAAAAGTACCATTAAGTGCCAGAAGAACAAACACATCTGTGTTGGAAGTAGTACAGTCAGAATACACCTTATGAACCAGGGGCAAGACTTCATTTCTTATACTTGGGATATATTGTCAGGAGGGACCAGTCCCTGGAAAAGGATATCATCCTAGATGGTGGAGGGTCAAAGAAAAAGAGGAAACCCCTAATAATATGGAATAGCTCAGTGACAGCAGCAGTAGGCTTAAACATAACAACCATTGTGAGGATGAAGCAGGACCTGGTAGCAGTTCATTCTGTTGTGCATAAGGTAGTTATGAGTCGGAACCAACTTGATAGTACCTAACAACGCCGAATGAATGAATCTGTCTTAGAGGAAGTACAACCAGAATGCGTCTTAGAACAAGGATGACAGGAATCTCCCTTTCTTTGGACATGTTGTTATCAGGGACCAATTTCTCGAAAAGAACATCATGGTTATAAAAGTGGAAAATCAGGAGAATGAAATGGATTAACACAATGAAATGGATTAACACCGAGACTGCAACAATGGCTTCAGATATACCTACTATTGTGGGGAGGACACAGGACCAGACAATGTTTTGTTCCTATATGGGGTCCACTATGAGTCAGAACCAACTCCACAGCACCTACCAACAACAGCAAATTCTAAGGCAGTATGATATACACCTGCTTTGTAAGCAGGTTCACTTTGTAAGCAAGGTTCACTAACTGTACAGAACCTTGGATAGATTGACCTCTTTCCACCTCAGTTTCTTCTTCCGTGAATTGGAGGCGTCATGAGGATTTGGGTAGCTAGCATTTGTAGAGCTCTTTAAGGAGTGCCAGGCGTGTGGCAAGAGCGCTATTAAATATGGCTATAGTTATTCAGTGACAGATTAAGATAGCTTCATGTTTCAAAATATTTGTTAACTTGCATGGAACTGCATTTATTAAAATTTTCATTTTTTCTGTCTCCAAGTGAAAATGAGTTTTTTTTTTCCATGCAGTGGTTAAGCATTTGTGTTTCCTCATCCTGTGAATTGGCTGTTCCTGCCCTTTGGCCCTTATCTGCGGGTTTCTCTGTCTTTCCTAGCCGGTCAGCCAGGGCTTTTACAGAACAAAGAGAATTGATCCCATGGACTCTCTTGCTGGCTATAGGGATTTTTTTTTTCAAGGTTTCTCTGCCTGCCTTTCTCTGAGGCCATTTTTCTGGCTTACAGAATGGCCAAATCCATCTGACCTTCCCATTTTTACTCTCTTTATTGCTTTTAAGGTTAGATGGTCTCCTTTCTCCATCATGTAAAAAATAAAAAGGACTTGGATTTTGACTGATGGAATTTGGGGCACATTGATGGCTTTGAGGAGTGGACGCCCTTCTGGCTCACCTCAAACCCATTGGTCATGATGTAAGGTTTACTAAACCTATCCTAAGGAACTCAGGTGGTACAATGGATAAGCACTCAAATCTACCCATGTGTTCCAAGAAAGAAAAGACTTGGGGATCTGCAGTTCTGCTCTGTCACCAGATAGCTATCCCTAGGAGTTGAAAATCAATTTGATAGCCCCCCAACAGCAGACCTGTTCTGAAGACCCTGATGATGCTGAGTTCAGCTGCTAATGCAGTTCATGCCCACCTTGAGGTGCCCAGGATGAAAGGTTTGGTGATCTACTTCCAAAAAATTAGCCATTGAAAACAAAGCAGTTCTCTAGTGTAACACACACAGACTCACCATAAATGGGAATCATTCTTCTGCACCTGGTTTATTTTAGGTCAAGGGTGAAATCACCGGTCACCTGACTGCTTTGGCTGTGTGAGCTTCAGCACCTTGCCTGGCCTCTCTGTGTCTCTGTTTTCTTATCCATAAAATGGGGGTAATAACATCCCCATGAATAGGGGAGGACTTGTCACTAAATTAACAGTCACAGTCCACTTAGTACAGCTCAGGAAACAAAGTGGCGCTGTAGGATAAGCAGTGAATCACCAGGTCTGTTTGAATTACAATGTTGGTGGTTCCAATCCACCAGCCCCTCCTCTGAAACCCTACAGAGGGTGGCTATGAGTCGGAACCAACTAGACAGTACTAAACAAACACACCATCTGCCCAAGACTGTTTCCAGTGTGGAGGAAGGAGGGAAGGAGGTGGGCAACAGTTTTTTCTTCGGACCTCAACTCACCAGGTCTTAGCAGAAATGAACCCCAGAGCCTCAAAGCTCCCTTGTCCAGGCTTCCTAAAGTGATCCCAAGCCAGGATGGCCCATGCTTGTCCGAGAGACACCCCCCACCCCACCCTGATGTCCCTTTGCCTAGGCCGCGATGAGAATCAGATGCAGCCCAGGGCCGCCAGACAAGCCCAGCACTTCGGGAGCTTGATTTACATAATAATCAGCCTGGCTCTCCACCGACTGTGGAGCTGGCTGCCGCCCGCCCACCAGGGCGCTCCCCCGGGCGGCCGCCCCCGCCCAGCCTCCCTGTCGCTTCCCCGGGAGCTTCATTTTAAAAAGCTTTCGAGAAGCCGTCGGAACGGGAGGCAGCTGGGAGACACGCAGGGCGTGCTTCTCGGCTTTAACAGGAAGGTGGTGGAGGGGAGAGGCGGAGAGAAGGCGTGGAGCGGGTGCAGAACTGAGGAAGAGGGAAATTGAGGCAGCCAAGGGTGGGAACACGTTTCCAAGTACATAGGTACTCACCTCGGCCTCTTCGAGTGGGCTGTCTGATAAACTACAGATGGGGAAACTGAGGCCCGGGAGGTTTCGGGGCTTCCCAAGGCAGCTTAAATGTTGAGCTGCAGGACACTGGATTTGGGCATTCAGAACCCATAGCCCACCCGATACTACCTCCGCCCCAACTCCAATGGCCTGGGCGCCAGGCCCAACGTGGGCATCAGAGTTGAAGTCCAGACCTCAAGGAGCAGCTGTGTCCAGGACAGGGGTCCCTGGGTGTGCACAGCACTGGTACCTGACAGCTCTGGAGAACTGAGTCCCCCAGCTCCAAGACCTCCTAACCAGTGGAGGGCAAACCACAGCCAAGTCCTGTCACCAAATGCTTTTGTACCCCCTGGAGCTAAACACTAGTTGTGTGCCCTTGAGTCGGTTCCAACTCATAAGGACTCTGTATAGGTTTTCCCAGGAGCAGCTGGTTGAGTTTGAACCTCCAACCTTGTGATTCAAATCAGTCTAGTGATTATCCTACAGCACCACACCAGTACTCCTTTGAATATTTGGGGGGGGGGGGGATTGGAAAGAAGAATCACTTTTCCTGACATGACAAAATGATATGGAATTCAAATTTCATACATAAAGTTTTATTGGAACCCAGGCATATCCATTAGTTCTTGGTACTGTGTATAGCGAATTTTCCACTCTACAGCAGAGGTGCATGGTCTTGAGAGTGATCTGGTTCATAAAGTGGGAGATATTTACTACCTATTCTTTTCCAGAAAAAAATTTACTGATTCCTGCATCGATGGGACAAGTGAGACTCCAAGCCTCAGTTTCCCCATCTGGACAAGTGGGAATAATATTAAATGATGACTAAAGGACAAGGCCAGTAAGGTACCAAGCAGTTTCTTTCTATTCTCCCATTGGGAATTGCCTTTCTTTTCTCTGAGTCCTTCCACCTTCCAACTAGGAGCATCCACATGTTCCTAAGTCACCGCCACCCTGATGGATGCACCTTGAATTCAAAATGCCCATCACCTGACTCCCAAGGAGCTCTGGTAGTGTAGTGGTTATGAGTTGGACTGCTAACCTCAAGAATGACAGTTCGATACTACCAGCTGTTCCATGGGAGAAAGATGAGGCTTTCTGCTCCAGTAAAGATTTATAGCCTCAGAACCAACTCCTCAGCACACCACCACCACCATCACCTGACCCCAACCCCGTTCCCTAACTAGTCATTGACTAGTTGGTTCTACTCTGGCACCCAGCAGTTATTGACATACAGTACGTGCTCAGCAAACATTTTCTAGCTGGAAGGATGGGTGGGTGAATACTTGGCAATTGTAGGTCTCTTTCATTCTCTCCATTCAGACCTCTATTTGTCTTCCTGTTCTCCTAGAGCACCTTCCTTGTCACCCTCCACCCTGCAGCCAAGATGACCTACTCAGGCAGAAGGCTGACTATGCACTTCTCCTCCCTGGCTTTTTACTACCCTCTCCATCCCTTCCCAGAGTAAAACATAAGGCTTGGAACTACCATCCTCTCTCTAGTCCTGCCCTGTCCCTTGTCATAAGTACCCCAAACTGTTGGCACTTCTCTGAACCCAAGAGTTTTTATGCATCAAGCCTCCAGACATTTGTTCATGCTATTTCCTTTGTCTGGAATTTTCCTCTTTATCTCCAATTCAATGGACTTGGCTTCCTCTACGTAACCCCCATGAAACTTTCCAGATCTCTGCCCATTCCCGTTGTCCTTAGTATCTGGGGAACTTCAGTGCCCTTAAGAATACACATGAGTTTCTCCCTGTGAGCCCCTTAAGGGTTGAAACTGTGACTTGTTTTCTGTATCACCAGTCCCAGCAAGGTATAGCCCAGAGAAGGCATTTAATAAATTTTTGATAAATGAGTCAAGAAAAAAAAGAAGGGAGGGAAGAAAGAAGGTATATGGATGGATTCCGGTCTCTCCTTTGCTCAAGAATGTTCAGAAGCTCCTCGTTTCTCTGTTGTAAAGGCCAGTCACCCAGCAGGTTCTTCAAGTCTTTAAGAAGGCTTTAAAATCTACTCCCTAGCCTTGTCTTCCACTGCATCTCCCATGCCTGTCTTCTTAACAATCCAGGACTCAAAGCATTTACTCATATAGTTCCCCTCCATGTTGTTTTAGTCGAATTCCAAGATGTGGACTTCCAACAAGGAGGCAGACTAGGCAGACGCACTACACAGACCCTCTACAACAAAGATACGAAAGACCAAATGAAAGAGACACGGATGAACGTCAGAAGAAAGGCTAGAGAGGTGGATGGAATGCTTGTTGGGAGTAGAGCCCCAGCAGGGACTGCGAGAGAGGGAGACTAACGGGTGAACTTCTGGCCAGATGCTGCTCAATTTATCTTGTGAACAGCTTTGGCAGTGGAGGGAAGCCTGGCAGAACAGATTTACATGGGTTATGGGAAATGTGCAATTTCTTGTTTTCCCCCACATGCTGCTGGTGACCAGAGGTGTGGCCAGCTCTCACTCTCATCCACCGCCAGCTCAGACCCTGCTCATTGGGAGTTCTGAGTCACATGGATGGGAGCTATGTCAGTGAGAGGTGGGAGCCAGCTGTGCTGCTTTGGTGTGACACTTTGGTGCCTGGCTTCAGGTGGACTTGGCTTCAAATGAGCTCAGCTCCAGACCTACAGAGCCCACAGAGCCACCAGACCAGGATTTAACCTGCCATGCTGCCTCCAGCTTCCCTGTGGTCCTAACAGACAATGGAACCAGTTGCATCAAGGGTCCCCATGAACTACTTCCAGACTGAGTGCCCTGAATAGAGATAACACCGAGATGAATAGGCACTCCATCTAGGACCAGGAATTCTCCTGTAACATCTCTCCCACAAGCACCTCGTGAGCTCCTTGAAGTGCAAGAATTCCCCAGAGATTTCTCCCCTCTGGGTCCAACAACTGCATTATTTGTTTTTACAAATACGACAACCTCACAGTGCCCCAGGAACAACAGAACAGACAATTTTAGCTCACATGAAGAAACAAGAGAGAAAGGCTCAAATAAATGACCAAGATCCAGAGACAGAAAACATTTATGAGGAAAAAAAGGTAATGGAACCAACTAAAAAATAATTCAAAAGAATTATACTTTGGTTCCTTCAGTCAATTGACAGAAAGATCAAGGGAAGCAAGGAGAACAGAGAAAAAAATCAGAAGAATTCAGGAAAACAACTACAAGAACAAACAGACTAAATAAATGCAAATTTTGAAACAATGTAAAACCTCTAATTAAAAATCTAGAAGATTAATACTACAATGTCAGACATGGACAATACATTGAAAAGGCAAAGAAGAAGATGTGAAACAATGGAATCCCAAATTAGATACCTTGAAGATAAATTAATACTAGTATGCTAGAAGAACAATCAAAAAAAGGGAAAACTTAAGAGGTATGTGGGACATCAGAAGAGGAACAACTTACAGGCGATTGGAATTCTGAAACAGAAAGAGATAATAAAAAGCACAGAGAAAATTGTCCAAGAGTTGTTGGAAGAAAACTTCCCTACCAACATGAAAGATGAGAAGCTAAGCATATAAGAAGCTGAACGAACCCCAAACAGGATAGATCCCAAAAGAAAATCACCAAAACAGCTCATAATCAAACTTTCCAAAATAAAAGACAAGGAAAGAATCCTGAAAGCAGCTCTGGGAAAGCAAAAACTTACCTACAAAAGAGAACCACTTCTAAGCTCTGATTTCTCAGCAGAAACCATGCAGGCAATGGGATGAAATATACAAAAAAATTGCCAACCAAGAATCATATATGCAGCAAAGCTGTCCCTCAAATGTTGTTGTTAAGTGCCGTCGAGTCGATTCCAACCCATAGCGACCCTGTACAGGGTTTCCAAGGCTGTAAATCTTAACGGGAGTAGAAAGCCTCATCTTTCTCCCGCGAAGCGGATGGTAAAATTAGGACATTTCCTGATAAACAGAAATTAAAGGAATTTGTAACGATCAGAACAACTTTATAAAAAATGGGCCTTGAGTCCACAGCTGCTTTGTCTCTCCGCACCACCACCTCTGCCACCACCTCTGCCACCACCTCTGCTGTCACCACTTTTCTAAGTAAAGGTCTCACACTCCACTCCGGCTCTTCTTTTTGATGGTCCTGGGATCGTCTTTTCCTGAAATAGAAGATTTAACTACTCTCCCCTTTTAGTTACACATCTACAATTACAGTTGTGATTGTTACAATTAATACTGCTAACAATTACTCACAACTGAATCATAAAATCCCATTAGCATCATCCCTCATCCCTCTTTACCAGATCCATCTGGAAAAGAGGAAAACTAGTCAGTGGGGATTCTACCTTACCCTCCTCATTCTGAAACTAAGCACACTTGTGAAAGCATGTAAGCCAGCCACTTCATGCCTTTATACTCCCTCCTTCCATTCTGGTTGAAATTTGGGGCAAGGGCATCCATAATGAAAAGTCCAGTTAATCGAATTGTAGCAATTTACACTTATTCACAGCATTAAACATCTTTATCTTCATCTGATTGAGTTCTGGCCAGCTAGCCATCCAAGCAAGGTCAAATGGGTACTAGCTGCAAGTTTGGGAGTTCATGAACACCTCCTTGCACTTCAGACCACTTGGCCACTTCACTCTCAGTCCTAGCCCCCAGGGGCTGGGTCAGTGTCTGTGGGCTCAGGAGTTTGCACATCTCTCTAAACTTCAGACCAGCCAGCCCTTCCTCTTCTCTCTCTCATCTCAAGGTCAACGGGTTTCAATGGAACACTGAATGGATTTCTTGTTGAATTGATCTTAGTTGTAAGTTGAAACTCTCATCAAGATTTTCACCATACCATAGCTCAGACACTCTGCTTCTGTGATCCTCCAGTTGGGGTAAATGTGAAGCAAAGCCAAAGTAGGAGGAGCAACTTACCATCTAAAAGTGCTAGGTCAAGGTGTGAGGTCAGTGTCCTGTGAGAACTTAGTTTCTTCAAGATACATAACCCTTTGGATAGTCAGGAGGACTACAGTTTGTCTATAAGCACTTGGTAGGCATTTGTGCAACATTTAATTAAACAATAATTGTTATAGCAATTAAAATGATTAACTTGGTTTATAGTATAGAACCAAACCAGGAATCGATATTATTAGGTAACCAACTAAATATATCTAAAAAAAAAAAAAGAGTCAGGCATAGGAGGTATTGAATATAATCTAGTATTCTGCTGGCAGATATTTCTAATATCATGATCTACTTCTCCTGTGCATTTATCTAGGTGTTGCAGGAGGGGCTGGAATCGTGATGCAGCACTGTAGGATAAGCAGTGGACTGCTAACTATATACAGGGCCACTGTGAGTCAGAACTGACTTGACAGCACTTAACAATAACAACAAAAAGCAGGAGGTATTAACGAACTCCTTCTTGTTAGGCTAGAAGAAAATAAAGAACTATTCTATTATCTAATACAAACTTTAGTAAGAGATTCTAGCAATTTCTGTTGAACTGACCTTCTAGCTGCAATATCACCAAAAATCAGAGCCATTGTAGCACATAGATCGTAAACTGATTTTTCAAGTTGAGGAATGTCATAACTGGGTAGAAGTGCTCAGAGAACTATCCATCCCATCTCAAGTTTTTTGGCTATTGTGTTATGTTGTGGCATAAAGTGTTTCTTATTCTTAATGCAGATCTTTAAATCACTCATCACCCAGTGCGTACTTTCATGATAGAAGTGGACATCTAAAGGAATTCCTTAAAGACCTAGCAGGCAGTGACCCCCTCACATGATAATGCCCAGGCATGAGGTTTATTACTTGGCTTCAGTATTTTATTGTGGAATAACTTGACCATCCACATAAAAATATATACCCATGGGATCACAAGTCATGTTACCTGCAGTATAATCTTGTGAAAAGGGGATGGTTTGATTGACTTGCTCAAGCCAGTTTTCTGTTCAAGAATTGTTACAAATAGGCAATCATCCCATTCTTAGTGGGTTCCAGAGTATAATACAGAAGGGAACAAGTTGTTTAAGCATATTTCATATTTCATTTTCCCTTAGGACATCTGGTAGCTTTGTTGCCTGCATTGGCTGGAAAGTCATTTTGGCAACTATGATAAGAAAAGATTTCTTTTTCCCTAGAGCAATTCTGTATTCTGTTTATTCTGTATTGGGTTAGACTAAAGCAGGGTACCTGAGGTTGGGCCAACAACTCAAGGGAAAGCCACAGTCTAACATGTGACTAATTTAAAAGGTACCATTGAAGTTAATGGCGGCATTGGATACAAGACTTGTAATTTAATATAGAACATGCTAATGGATCTGAGTTTGCATGCTCAGATTGTAGAGAGGATGACAGATCCAAAATTCAGTCAAATTGCTGGCACTACTGACTGATTGGGTTAATTTAACAAATGCATTTCCTCTCCTAGTATTAGAATAAATTGTTAGGAATGGAAGAATAAGGCTTAAATGGACTTTCATGGTGAATAAGACTACCAGTATAAAATAAGCCAAATCCACAAAATTCAGCAACCTGCATGAGGTCTTATTCCATGATCTTTAGACTAGCTGAATACTTCCCTAGTCATCTGCTTCTGGGTGATCGTGGCATAGACAAAGTATGAGGTCATTTGATGGCATATTCATCTAGTGATTGGGAGGTGCACATTGAAGCTGACGCATGTGTATACAAGTTAGCTGAGTTGGACGCCCACAGGTTGGTCAGAAGCACCTGAAATGGTTCCTTCCCGTGGGCTTCTAAGATTTTGGAGCTGAAACTCTTCTAGTGGACTAGGTCTCCAGGTTTCAGGCCATGGTCATAGACGTCAGGAGCCTCAAGATGTCTGTTTGTGAAGGGCTGTTCTACCTGTGAGACACAAACTTGAGAATAGGCCATCAGTCCTTTGCAATAGTTAGGGATACCTGCATTAACAATGTGGGGTATGTGTAAATAATGTGATTTAAGAGCATGTTGTTGTTGTTAGGTGCCATTGAGTCGGTACCGACCCATAGCGACCTTATGCACAGCAGAACGATTTAAGAGCATAGGAAACATTTATTTCCTGAGGAGAGAGTGTTCGTTTTCAAATAGAAAGGATCTAAGCTTCTAGGAACTCTGGTACCGTAGTGGTTACAAGTCAGGCTGCCAACCTCAAGGTCAGCAGATCGAAACTACCAGCGGTTCCACGGAAGAAAGATGAGGCATTCTGCTCCCGTAAAGATTTACAGCCTCGGAAACCCTGTACAGGGTCTCTATGAGTCGGAATCAACTCCACGGTACTTAACAACGACAACAACAAGCTTCTAGGAAACCCTATACAGGGTCACTATGACTCGACTTAACACAAGAAGATTTAATAATGCCAAGGGAAATATTATATAGGGCATGGCAGCTCTAGGCACTAAGATAATTTGACTAACTGTTCTTTAATGATTCCATTGGTAAGTACTCCTAATCCAGAGGACTGGGAATGAGAGGGAGTATCTAAAACTTGAGTGAATGCAAAGGTTTTGTCAAATTTCTTTAATAATTGTTCAGTGAAATGCATTCCACTGTTACTGTGGAGTACAGTGTGGGTACTTCATGATAATATGATACGCTCTAGAACCTTTTTAGCAACAATAGTGAGAGTTGCTCAGCAAGCAGGTTAAGCTTCAATGCAATGAAAGTACATACAAATCATTACTAAGACAAGCGTACATCCCATAGAGCGAGGAAGTTGAATGAAATCTATCTGCCTTTCCAACATTGGACCGTGCGGTAGAGGAATTTCTGATAGTGCCTTACAGGATTTCCCAGTGTCTTTGACATGGTTTACTGTTTGACATTGTGCATAAATCCCCTCACCAATATTTCTCCATAATCGGGACTGTTTTATCAATTTCATAATGGCTTATAGAATGAGTTGTGCATAGTATAGAGATCTTGAGGCTTTCGATTTGGTCCCATCTATAACTTTAGAATATTTTCATATTTGCACCCCTGGTATTAATTCATTTAATTCCTCACTTGGTGTTTGTGATTATTTAGTGGCCAAATCATAGGGCAGAGCTTGCATGTTAGGGACAGTGGCTTTATTCAGTTCATGCATAAGTACAGGGTGGGCAGTTACATTTGATAATAGCTCTAGCAGCATGATCCATGAAAGCATTTCCTTAAACCTTAGCAGAACTTTCTAATACATCATTGTATGTAGTTATAGCATATTCAGCTTGGTTAAAAAAACAAAAACAAAAACAAAAAAAACCCACTGCCATCAAGTCAATTTCAACTCATAGCAACCCTATAGGACGTAATAGAACTGTTTCATAGGGTTTCCAAGACTGTAAATCTTCATGAAAACAAACTCTTTCATCTTTCTCCTGAGAAGTATCTGGTGGGTTTGAACCACAGATCTTGCAGTTAGCAGCCCAAGACTTAACCCACTGCACCACAAGGGTCCTTTGTTGCTGTTAAGTACTGTCAAGTCAGTTCTGGCCCATAGCTACCCTGTATAGGCTTCCTAAGGAGCAGCTAGTGAATTTGAACTAACAACCTTGTGGTTAGCAGTCCAGCATTTACTCTACAGCATCACACCAGGACTCCTTTAGAAGTCATTAAAGATGACCCATGAGTAAATAAAACAAGATCTGGATTATATAAAGGAACATTTTTAAGATCAACCCTAGGAATTAACAGATGATCTGGCAAATCGAAGCAACCATGGTCAAGAACTCTGTCATCAAGCAAAGATAAGAGAGTCGCAGGACTATGTAGTCCGCTGTGATGCAGATGGATGTGAGGAGGGGATAAGAGACAAAAGAAGTGAGTCAGTAAACAGAGAGATGCTGAGTCCAAGCAGAATTTAATAAGGAGTCTGCTGACTGTGGACAAGCACATTTCAATCATTTCCTGTAACATCAGCAGGGATTTCAACCAGTTTGGTAGTAGCTTCAACTACTCTCAAGCAAGGCACATTGGCTCTGGATGCAGGATGGAATCGAAGACTATAATATCCAGCAAGTCTCTAAGGAATTCCATGTGACTGAGTGAGGACTCCATTTGTTTCATAAACAAATCATGAAAAAAGTTTAGTCACAGTTTGTTTTTGTTGTTGTTTGGTGCCATCGAGTTGGTACCAACTCATAGTGACCTTATGCACAGCAGAACGAAACACTGCCCAATCCTGGGCCAACCTCACTATTGTTGCTACACTTAAGTTCATCGATGCTGCCACTTTGCCAATCCATCTTCTTGAGGGTCTTCCTCTTTTTCTCTGACCCTCCACCTTACCAAACATGATATCCTTCTCCAGCGACTGCTCCCTCCTGACAATATGTCTGAAGTATGAGAGACAAAGCTTGGCCATCCTGGCCTCCAAGGAGCACTCTGGCTGTACTTCTTCCAACACAGGTCTATTGGTTCTTTTGGCAGCCCAAGGCACTTTTAATATTCTCCTCCAACACCATAACTCAAAAGCATCAATTTTTCTACGGTCTTCCTTATTCATTGTCCAGCTTTCACATGCATATAAGGTTATTGAAAATACCATGGCTTGGGTCAGGCGCACTTTAGTCCTCATAGTTAGGTAGGCTTAAAACCAGGAGATCAGTTAAAGTCCCCTTAATGTTCATCAAAATGTTCTATTTGCTCAGGAGCCCATTTGCATAGACTCTAGTGGTGGGGGGTGGTGGTGGTGGTGGTTATGTGCCATGGAGTCAACCGACTCATAGTGTACAGGGTTCCCGAAGCAGAAAGCCTCATCTTTCTCCCGCAGAACAACGGGTAGTTTTGAACTGCTGCCCTTGAGGTTTGCAGCCCAATTTGTAACCACTACACTACCAGAGCTCCTCTAGACACTCTGTTTTAAGTACAACATGGAGTGGTTGATCAACCAAATAGAAGTTTGGGATCTACTTGGAGCAGTAACCACAAAGGTCCTAAATCTCTAAATTGGTGTTTTTGTTTTGTTTTGTTTTTTATTAAGGGTTTGAGGTCTTTGTGGATCTAATTGGCCCCCTGTGAAGTAAGAATATGGTAAATATTTAACTTGGGTTTTAACAAATCGAAGTTTATCTTTAGAGGCTTTGCCTTCTAGCAGCCAAACAATTAAGAAGATCCATAGACTCCTCTTCTTGGCCTGAAAGATTCCTGGAACAAAACAGCAAATCATCAATATACTGAGTAAGGAGACATTTTTGTGTGTGTGTGAAAAATCAGATATTCTAAATTACCTGTTAAGACTTGAACGATTCAGTAAAGCTTTGAGGCATGATGGTCCAGGTATATGGGCATAAGTCCCAAATGACGGCAAATAAATAATGATCTGTGTGGACCGGAATACTAAAGAAAGAACTATATAAGTCCACTGTGGTAAAGATCTTACCCTCATTAGTTATTTGAGGCAACAAAAGATCAGGATTTAGAATTAATGAAGATTACGGAATTGCCTTTAACTTAATTTTCCATTAAGTCTCTTAACTGGAAGAACTGGGGTACTACATGGGCTAGTGCATGATATTATTTGTCCTATCTTAATAAATTCCTCAACTACAGATGTTAACTGTTGAATCATTCCTGTCTTAGAGGGCACTGGGTCCAACAATTGCACTCCTTTGTCTGTTTGCTTGTTTTCCTTTGGTTGTTTTGTTGTTTTTGTTGGTTTATCCTTTCCTCCTCTTCCTCTCTTTCCCTTCCCTTGATTGTTATCCTTTCTGTCTCCACTGTTTTTTTCCTCCTTTTCTTCTGGACTCATTTCCATTCTCGTGTTTTCCCTCTTGATGATTCTTTACTGCTCTCTAACCTCTCTCATTTCATCTTCCTTCTCTCTGTATCTTTCTCTTCCTTTTATTTTCTCTCTTATACAGCTATTTTCCAATCCCTCTTTTCTCTTTATAATTATTATACTCTTTGCTTCTTGTTGCTTTCCAGTTTCTTGTTGATTTCCATCTTTGCGTCTTTTTTGCCCTGTATTATATTGTTTTCATTGTTGTTTGCTTGTTTGTTCTGTTCTGCTCTCTTTTGTGTGTTTTTTCCTCTTGCCCTACCCAACATGAGACAGCAACCATGTCTATACTGCCCAGTCACAACCGTACACTGCAGTTGTGCCCACAAGGCAACAGCCAATACCAGCTACTATACAACAACAGACAACAGCTGACACTATCCAAACCCACCCTAAACTGAGCTGCATGAATGGCAATTGGAGAACAGTGCACACATGTTCACTCACTAATCACACCCATGGAGTCCTGGTGTGGCACTGTAGGTTAATACGTCAGATTGCCAAGCCATTTGAACTTCAAGGTCGGCAGTTCAAACTCACCAGTTGCTCCTTGGAAACCCTATACAGGGTTGCTATGGGTCAGAACTGACTCGATGGCACTTAACAACAACAATAACAATCACACCCACGAGTAGACAACTGATGAGAGCCTAAGAACACACTGACATACAATCATCAATTAAATACAAAATGACAGCACCATGTCTCAAAGACAACAGACGATTCTAGTTCCAACGAAGAAACTAGAGACAGTGTTGCTTCATACAAATGACCAAGATGCCAAGCCAGAAAAAGTTTCTGAGGAAGAAAGAGAAATGGAGCTACCTGGGAAATACTTCAAAACAATGATATTCATTGGAATGAAGGAGTTCTGGTGTGATGCTGTGTGTTAATGCACTAGACTGCAAAGCAGTTTGAACAGCAAGGTCAGCAGTTCAAGCTCACAAACTGCTCCTTGGAAACCCTATACAGGGTTGCTATGGGTTGGAATCCACTCAACAGCACTTAACAACAACAACAGTGGAATGAAAGGAAAAGCAAAGAAAACTGGGAGAACACAGAGAAATCTTTAGAGGTATCCAGGAATACACTACAAGAGCAAACAAACAAAACAAATGCACAGTTTGAAATAATAAGAAAACTTTAAGTAGAAATCCAGAATATTAAAGCTAAGATTTCAGAAATGGACAATGCATTGAAAGGGCAAAGGAGTAGATTTGAATCTATAGAAGCCTGAATGCTGGTCCTGAAGATAAATCTCTCAATACTAGTTATCTAAAAGAATAATTAGAAAACATAATGAAAAAATCTGAAGAAAGCTTAAAATTCATGTGGCACAACATGAAAAGGAATAACTGATAGGTGATCAGAATTCAGAAGAGGAAGAGAAACCAAAAAGCCCAGGAAACGTGCTTTTAAATACTAAAGAAGTCTTGCATAGCAAATTTGCCTTATGTAGTATGTCATTTAATTTCTTAAGTTTCATCATCACTGACTTTAGTGGTTGGTGTATAAAACTGAATGATGGTGGTATTAACTGGTCTCCTTGTGTTGTTGCTGTTGTTAAGTGCTGCCCAGTCAGTTCCGACTCATAGCAACCCTGTATAGGGTTTCCAAAGAGTGGCTGGTGAGTTCAAACCGCTGACCTTACAATTCAAATGAACTGGCAGTCCAGTGCTTATCCTAAAGCACCACACCAAGACTCTGGTGTCTTCCTTGTGGCTGTTGCTAAGTGCTTGTAGAGTTGGTTTTGACCCATAGCAACCCTACATAGGGTTTCCAAGGAGCAGCTGGTGAGCTTGAACCACCAAACTTCCAGTTCAAACCAACCTTGCAGTCGAGTGCATTAACTCATAGTGCCACACCAAGGCTCCATGTTCCTTGTAGACATGTGGATATTATTCTACCACAGACAACATTTGACTTCAAGACAGATATTGAAATGTTCTTTTGAATGATGAATGTGATGCCATTCCTCTTTAATTTCTCATTGCCAGCATAGTAAACACAAGATTGTCTACTCAAAATGACCAGTAGCAGCCCATTTCAGCTCACTAATGCCTAGGATATCGATTTTTATGTGTTCCATTTCATTTCTGACAATTTCCAATTTTCCTAGCTTCATGCATCATACGATCCATCTTATGATTATTAATGGATGTTTACAGCTGTTTCTTCTCATTTTGAGTTGTGCCCCATCAGTGAATGAAGGTCCTGAAAGCTTTGCTCTATTCATGTCATCATGGTCCATTGTACTTTGAAGAGGCAGCTGTTCCTCAGTTGTATTTCATGTGCCTTCCAAGCTGAAGGGCTCATCCTCTGGCACTCTATCTAACAGAGTCCTCCTGATATTCATAATGTTTTCAGTGACTAACCATTCAAAAGTGCTCTGCATCTCCTTCTTCTTAGTCGTCTGGAGGCTCCACTGAAACCTGTCCACCATGGGAGGTCCTGCTGGTGACATAGATTACAGCATCCCAAGAACATACAAGCCACCAGAGTCTGTCAAACTGACAGAGGAGTGGTGGGATTTGGCTTTAAAACAGGTAAAGAAAGTAATTACAGTGTTTTGTTTTTCCCTCTGACCCTTTGACTGGGTTTAAAAGGCATCTGAGACAGCTGGAGGAGGTTTAGGGTCAAGATACATCATAGTTTGCAAATGGTACTTGAGACAAGTCAGGGTATTTTCCAGGATATACGGGAAGAGTTGTACATAATTAAGCAGGCGCAGAAAGGTCAGAAGTTGTAGGCTTGCTGTCTATCTTGCATGTTACTTCCTTTAGAGACTTATTAATCTTGATTAATTTGGCTACTGTGTCTTGTAAAGAAAGCAATTTAGAATCAATGGTACATTTTTAGAAGCTTCTAAAGTGCCAATTAAAATAACTATCCTAAGCCTTTTGTTTAGTTATACAGTTGACTAATTTAGATCTCAGATATACCAATTTTCCCAATAACCCCAAAGTAACACCGGTTAGACAAACTATCAGAGCATGCCAGAGATCCACTAGGGAAATTTGCAAGCTAAGATTCTGCAGAAATCATCACCACACAAAAAGAAAAAATATAAGCGTCTTCAGACAGCAAACCAAAAATCTGAATAAAATAGAGCTAACAAGATGTAACTTGGGATCCAAGAGGACTCACCAAATAGTCTCCACAGCTCCTCGCAGAAAAGGAGACACTAAAAAGGGTTTAGCAGGATCCTTTGCCCATGTTCCACAAGGCTTTGAGGTTGAAGGCTGGCTATTTCAGTTCCACTTCTGACACAAAATAATAGTTAAGAAACAAAAGAGTATTTCTGTGAAAGTCTTATTCAGATTCAAAGATCTGCAATTTGGAAAGAGCCAAAATGAACATTCAAAATGGAGTTCCAAAGGCAGAGCTTGAGCACAAGTCTTTTGTTAGAGCTTTGTACAGAGTGGGGAAATATCTGTCTCAGGACGGGTTTTCTAGAGAAGCAAAACCAGTGAAATATGTATATATATCAAGGAAATGTTTTACAGTTGCAAAATTCCAGGTCCCTCCCCAGCAGAAGAGAGAGAGAGCATCTTTCCTGCTGTTGCATTATATTAGGAACAGGCCACACCCCTTCAGAAACATCCCTTTAATTGATTGGCTGCTCTTAGTCACTCATCATAGAGTCAACTATGCCTGTATTAGGTTTTATCACCATGGAAATAAGCACACTCCAACTGCCAAACCTCTGGAAATCCTGGCCCAGTTTAGTTGCCACAAAACCCTAACAATTACAGTTCACCCTTGTCAACTTGAAAGCCATAAACTATATGCATAATCTCTAAATAAAGAAAATTGTAAAGCTATACTTGAACCCAACATGATATAACTAAAACACAACCAAAAATGCACTGGCCCCATTTACATCTTAAATGTCACAAGTAAACAAAGCTAAAATGTTTGATGTACACATGCAAAACAAAACAAAAAATCTATATTCATTTAAATGTTCAAAAGGGCACATTCTGCATGCCAGCCTCCTCCCCATAGGCACACAGCCTTCCTCAGTCCATGGTCTAGAGTCTGAAGCTGCTCTGTCTCTCCACGCCACCACCTCTGCCACCACCTCTGCCACCATCTTTGCTGTCACCACTTTCCCAGGCAGGAATCCCACGCTCCATTCGTGCTCTTCCTTCTTGTTGGTCCTAGGGTCATCTGTTCCTGAAATCAAAGATTAATTATGCCCCCTTTTTAGTTACACATCTTCTACAAATACAATTTGACAATTACAATTGAGCCTACTAACAACTATTTACAACTGAAATCTTAAAATCCCATTAGCATCATCCCCATCCCCTTTCACCAGACGGATATGGAAAAGAGGAAAACTAGTCAGTGGGAATTCTCCTTTGTCCTCTCATTCTAAAACTAACTAAACTCATGAAAGCTTGCAAGTCAGCCACTCCATAACTTTACATACCCCCCTTTTTGATAGCCAATGTCTAAATTGCCCATCCCCATCAACCCAGTACACTGAGATGACAAGCATGTTCCTTGATCTAAAGAATCTTCCATTCTGGTTGGAATTTTGAATAACAGCATTCATAAGCAAAAGTCCAGTTCATCAATTGCAGCAACTGACACTTGTTCAAGTATGAAACATCTTTATCTTCATCTGATTAGGTTGTTGTATGTTTTCAGAAGCTAGGTCAAATGTAACCTTGGGAGTTCACACACACTTCTCTGCACTTCAAACCAATTAGTCCCTTCACTCTCAGTCCTAGCACCCAGGGGCTAGGTCAGTGCCCATGGGCTCAGGAGTTCACACAACTCCCTAAACTTCAGACCAGCCAGCCTTCCCTCTCTTCTTAATGTCAACAGGTGCCAATAGAACATGCCCAAACTCAGCCCATGTCTTCATTTCTGCAGTCCCCCAACTCCCTTTAACTTTCTGCTGCTCACCAACTCCCTTTAACTTTCAGTCCTAGAAGGGAGATTGTCTCTATTGGGCTGGCTTGCCTTGTCTTGACGCCTCTGAAGCTCAAAACACTAAACTGTCCACTTTTTTCTTTGCTTTCTTTCAACCAAGAATCTCCTGTTCTACAAGCAGTGCTAGGTTGGACTGCATGTTTTTTCAAATGCAGATGTACCAATTCAGAAAGTCCTGGGTGGGGCTCAGGAGTCCACCTAAGGCTCTCTACTCTACAAAGGTTTAAACCAAGAAGTCTATTTTTTCCAGGCAAATTTTAATTCAGTTTATATCAAATCCAGTCAAGTATATGATAAAGATGGGCTTACAAGCACTCTGTAATCATAAGTCCCAATATTCCTATCACAAATGTATGCCTACTTTACAATAATGGGCAGGAGAAATCAATATCCATAAGGCAGCCAAACACACAAATCTTTTAAAAACACTCCAAGTTCTGCCTGGTGAAAAAGGCTTCTTGCAGAGTCTTTGTAGTATATAGGACCTTAGGTGGAATCCTGAGCCCCATCCTGAACCTTCTGAGGTGGGATATTTCCACTTGAAATGACAAGTAGACCAGCCTGGAGCAGCTGAAGAAACAGAAGATACTTCTTGAAAGAAAGACAAGGAGGAAAAATCAATAGCAAAAACAGCAGTCTTATTGACTACTACAAGAAAAAGCAAGTAGTTCTCGAGTGAGCCATCAAGGCAAGCAATCAAGTCCCTTCAGAACAAACCTCTTTCCAAGACTGAAACTCAATGGAACACATGAGCAGACATGTAAGCTTGCTTGCAATCACATTGGTCTACTGGTGAGTGGAAGAGGCGGAAAGGCAGCAATGAAGAAATAGCCTGAGTTCAACCACATTCCATAGACTCCCATCAACCTGGAGATAAGAGCGAGAAGAGGAAGGGCTGGTTGGTTGGAAGTATGGTGAGACCTGGGGACTCCTGAGCCCATGGACAAGGACATAGCCACAGAGTGCTAGAACTGAGAGTGAAGCCTCCAGCTGATAGGAAGTGAGGGGAGATGCACAAGAACACCCAATCATGAAGATAGTACCCATTTGACTTAGCCTCGATGGCTTGATAATCAGAACTCGACTAGAGGAAGATTAAAATTTTTGATAAAGGAAAAAAGTGTAAATTGCTACAATTTGATGAACTTGACCTATACTTATGGATGTAGTAGCTCAAAAACCAACTGAGAGGGAAGGAATCTTCGCATCAAGGATCAATCCTATCCCCTCTGTATATTGGCTTGATAGAGACGGGCAACTTAGGCATTGGCTACCTAAAATGGGGGTGCTATAAATGCATGAGTCCTGGTGTGGCACTGTGGGTTAATGCACCAGACTGCATCATTTGAACTCAAGGTCGGTGGTTCAAGCTCACCAGCTGCTCCTTGGAAAACCCTATAAAGGGTCGTGATGGGTCGGAACCGACTTGATGGCACTTAACAACAACAACAACATAAAGGCACAAAGTGGTTGGCTTACAAGTTTTCAAGAAGGAGTTTAGTTTCAGAGTGTGCAGAGGGAGGTAGAACCCCCTCTGAATAGTTTTCATCTTGTCTAGGAAGGTTTGGTGAAAGGAAATGGTGATAAGATTTTTATGATTCAATAGTAAGTATTATCATGATGAATTGCGATTGTCACAACTATAAAGGTAGAAGTTTTGTAACATAAAGAGGGGAGTAGTTAATCTTACATTCCAGGAACAGAGGACCATCAAGGGAGAAGAACACAAGTGGAATGTGGAACCCTATCCAGAGAAGCAACAACACCAGAGAAGGAGGCAGAGGTGAAGCCGTGGAGAGATAGAGCAGCTGAGGACTCTAGATTCATGGAAACAGAAAGGCTGTGTGCTGGCAGCCAGGAGGCAGGTTTGCAGAATGTGGCCTTAATTATATATTATATATTCCTGATTGTTATTGTGTACATCAAAAAAAAAAAAAAAAGATGGAATCGAAGCAAATACTGTTGAATGATGATGCACGGAGGGGATTGTAATCATTGCAATGAAATGAAATGCGATGAGTGTAAAACCGATGTTCTCCCATGTAAACTATCACTCAATACACAATAAAAGCTAAAACAAGAACAAGAAAACTTTAGCATTGACACCCCTCAATATTTTAGTCATAACACATTTTTGGTCATGCAATAATTATATACACATGCATATATTCCTAAACTAACAAGTTGGCTTCCATTGCAAAAAGGGCATTAAAAATATAAACATGGGGGGGGGGGAGCCAAACAACACTCCAATTTCAATCTTTTCCTTTACCATGATCTAACCCCTTTCATATGCATGTGGATGGACTTCTAGCAGGGTGAATTCCACAAGTCAGCTACAGATCAGTTACCTTTTTTATGCAGAATGACATCAGCCCCAGGCAACTCCAGAAACTGCTCTACACTCAGCTGTAACATTTTAGAGCCCAAGCCCCTTGGTTTTTTGTTTTGTTTTGTTTTGCACTTTAACATTTTTTTTTAAGCTTTTCTTGTGTATTGAGTGAGTTAAGGCTTACAGGGTACATCACCAGATTCACATTCAGCAAATCATTGTAATGATTACAATCCCCTCCATGCACCCTCAGTCAACAGCATTTACCTTTATTACCTTTTTTTTTTGGTGTACACATACCACGTTGTAAATATATATTCCTTCTGTTTAAGATTCCAAAGGGCATGTTTTGCAAGCCTCAGGCACACTGCCTTTCTCAGTCCATGGGCCTAGAGTCCTCTACTGCTCTGTCTCTCTATGCCATCGCCTCTGCCTCCATCTCTGTTGTTGCTGCTTTTCTGGGTAGAATCCCTCACTCCTCTGCTCCTCTCCTGTTCTTTCCTCTTGATGGTCCTAGGGTCCCTTTGTTCTTTCGCTTATAAAACCCCATGTTTCCATGAGTCTGGAAACTTTGCAACAAATTCTGATCCTGATGTCGTCTGCAAAAACCAAGTGGGGACCATGTCTAACTTCCTCTGACAAGAGGGAAAGAGGACCAAACTCAAAATCAGTCCAAGGCTGGTTCCTATGAAGTGGAGGTTAAACATGCTTCCACCTTATATCAGTGCCTTTAAAATGAGTTAGACTTGAGAACCAATTTAGAAAACTTATCCCTGTGATATTGTTTCTCTAGAACCCTGCTCCCTCAGTACCACATGTCTTGGGCCGGGTTTTCTAGAGAAGCAAAACCAGTGAAACATATATGTGCATGTATATAAAGAGAAGGAGCTCTGGTTACGAATCAGGCTGCAAACCTTAAGGTCAGCAGTTCGAAACTACCAGCTGTTCTGCAGGAGAAAGATGAGGCTTTCTGCTCCTGTAAAGATTTACAGCCTTGGAAACCCTG
>NW_006408594.1:4620979-4634235 GCF_000296735.1 Chrysochloris asiatica | reverse complement strand
TTTACTTACATATGATATTAATGATATTGTTCAATGATTTCTGTATTCTATTGGGTCACCTCTCTTTGGAATGGGCACAAATATGGATCTCTTCTAGTCAGTTGGCCAGGTAGTTGTCTTCCAAATTTCTTGGCATAGATGAGTGAGTGCCTCCTCTGCTACATCAATTTGTTGAAAGATTTAAATTTGTATTCCATCAATTCCTGGAGCCTTGTTCTTTTCCAATGCCTTCAGTGCACTTTGAACTTCTTCCTGTAGTGCCATTGGCTTTTGATCATATACTACCTCTTGATATAGTTGAACCTTGACCATTTCTTTTTGATACAGTGACTCTGTGTATTCCTGCCATCTTTTTTTTTTTTTTTTGATGCTTTCTACATCACTCAATATTTTGCCCATAGAATCCTTCAAAATTGAAAATCGAAGCCTGGAGTTTTTCTTCAGTTCTTTCAGCTTGAGAAATGCTGAGTGTGTTCTTCCCTTTTGGTTTTCTAATTCTGTTTTTTTAAATATTTCATTATAATATCTGACTTTGTTTTCTCAAGCTGCCCTTTGAAAATTTCTATTTAGTCCATTTGTTTAATATCTCTACACTGGAGAGCCAGCTTCAGAGTATTTTCTAACATCCATTTTAGTCTTTACTTTGGTTCTTGTCTTCTTAGTAACTTTTGCTTTCTTCCTGAATGATGTTCTTTATGTCAAACCACAGCTCTTCTTGTCTTTGGTCATTAGTGTCTAATACATCTAATCTGTTCTTGAGATGATCTCTGAATTCAGGTGGAATATGTTCAAGGCCCATTAGTCATACTGTGGTGGCTTGTGTGTTGCTGTGATTTTGGAAGCTAAGTCACAGGTATTCTAAATACTAGAAGGATCACCCATGATGGACAAGCTTCAGCTGAGCTTCCAGGCATAACCAGAATAGGAAGAAGGAGAAACGGACTACTTCCAAATATTTAGTCACTAAAAACCTTATAAGGAGCTATGGTAGCATAGTGGTTGCAAATTGGGCTGCAAACCTTAAGATCAGCAGTTTGAAACTACCAGCTGTTCCACAGGAGAAAGATGAGGCTTTCTGCTCCTGTAAATATTTACAGCCTTGGAAACCCTGTGCAGGGTCGCTATGGATCGGAATTGATTTGACAGCACTTAACAACAACAACAACAACAAAAATAAAAGCCTTATGGATAGCAGTGGAGCACTGTCAGCACCAGAATTTTGAATATTGAAACATGATGAAGAACACCAGAATATTGTCAGATACAGTATCAGAAGGAAGCCCTTCAGGTTGGAAGGCACTCAAAATATGAGTGAGGAAGAGCTGCCTCCTCAAAGTAGAGTTGACCTTGATGACATGAATGGGGTAAAGCCTTCAGGACCTTCATTTGCTGATGGGACAACCCTAAAATGAAGAGAAACAACTGCAAACATCCATTAATAATCAGAACAAGGATTGTACAAAGTATGATTTTAGGAAAATTAGAAATTGTCAAAAATGAAATGGAACATATAAACATCGATATCCTAGGCATTAGTGAGCTGAAATAGACTGGTATTGGCCATTTTGAATCTGACAACCACATGGTTTACTATGTTGGGAATGACAAATTGAAGAGGAATGGCATCGCGTTTATCATCAAAAAGAACATACCAAGGTCTGTCTTCAAGTACAGTGCTATCGGTGATAGAATACCATCTGCATGCCTACAAGGAAGACTAATTAAAAACACTATTATTCATGTACCAACCACTAAAGTCAGTGATGATGAATTTGAAGAAATCTACCAACTTCTTCAGTCTGAAATTCATTAAATGTGCAATCAAGATGTATTGATAATTATTGGTGACTGGAATGCAAAGGTTGAAAACAAAGAGAAAGGATCAGTAGTTGGAAAGTAGGCCTTTGGTGATAGAAATGATGCTGGAGATCACGTGATAGAATTTTACAAGACCAATGACTTCTTCATTGCAAATACCTTTTTTAAACAACATGGACCTCATCAGATGGAGTACACAGAAATCAAATTGACTACATCTGTGGAAAGAGATAGTGGAAAAGCTCCATATCATCAGGCAAAGTAAGGCCAGCGGCAGACTGTGGAACAGACCATCAACTGCTCATATACAAGTTCAGGCTGGAGGTGACAAAAATTAAAACAAATCTACAAGAACCAAAATATGACCTTAAACATACTTCACTCATTCCATATTCTGATTATTAATGGATGTTTGCAGCTATTTTTCCTCATTTTGAGTTGTGTCCCATCAACAAATAAAGGTCCTGAAAGCTTAACTCCATTTTGTCATCATGGTCAACTCTACTTTGAGGAGATAGTTATTTTCCACTTGTAAGACTTGTTTAACAATAATTTCTACTGGCTTAGCCAAAGTTTTCTGAGTTCCAGATTTGGTTCCTGGAACAGACTGGGTTGGTCACCTCAGAGTGTTGCAGAACAAGTTATTGTGGTCATGAGTGCAGTCATGGGTCACACACTCTAAGAAGCAGAAGCAAGGACCTAGAACAAAATGGAGTCCAATTCAGACCTGTGTCAGCCATTTTAGTTATGTCAGGCAATTTCATTTTAGAGAGCTCTTTCACATTGTTTACCCTCTTCTCTCACTTTTGTATGTGCATATGGGAGTCCTGGTCATCCTTAGAGACCTCATGGAGGACTTCAGGACCTACAGGCACCCAAAGTAGGGATCCAATTTCCGTTCACACTCTCCAAACCTCCAGCCTGAGGGAACTGTAGCCTGGGGGGACTCAGTTCTAGGTGAATCTGGCCAGTTTATACTATGAGAACATATATCATTTGCCCTCTTGGAGACTAAGGACCACCTCCCAGGGCTGCTGGAGTGTTGGAAATGCTGTGATATAAAGTTTCTGGCATGCAGTAGGTGCTCAGTAAGGAAGGGGTAGCTATTTCCAACCCTGCCCAGAGCCTTCCTGCCCAGAAAGGAGGCTCAGGGAGCTAACTTGAAGCCCTTCCTAACCTGCATCCCAACCTCCCTCGCCCCTGCCAGCGCCTTCAGCCAGCAAGCAATGCTGTCGTGCACAGAATGATAATGAGCCCAGGAATTAGCCAGACTGTCTGGGAACCAGGGGTAGGGGTGAGGGCGCAGGGTGGAGGTGAGGCTGGGCTAGGAACATGTTGGATCTGGAGTGAGGAGGGTAAGAGAGGGGCAGAGCCTCAGGCAGGAGGTCTGAATGAAGATGAGGCAGGAACCCAGATAGAAGCACGGGATGGGAGCTGGAATGGGGCAGAGGTTGGGGTTGAGGTAGAGATAGGGTTGGGCAGGATTCACCCCTCAGGGAAGGACAAGAGACTGGGGGAGAGTTAGCAGGTATCCCAGACTAAGGGAGGAAGGCATTCCATAGAGGAATTGAAGAGAGGGAGTCCAGCAAGAGAATGTGGGTAGGGCGGGCAAGGGAAGGCAGAACCATGGATGCTTGAGTAGGTGGAGTGAGGTGGGGAGAGAATGCCTCACTGTACCAATCACTGGGGCCAGAGAAGACCTGGGACTCGCCCAGACTCAGTGATGGGGAGCAAAGGGGAGACAAAGTGCCCTGACTCTGGACCAGGAGAGAAGGAAGGAAGGATGATATGGGGAAAGCAGATTTGAGCCTTTGAGCCAGGACAGACTTCTGCTACCTCACCAAGCATGTTCAAGCCCACATCACAGACAGAGGGACTGGCCACAAACACATTCGTCCCACTGTGCTGCCATTACCCAAGCCAGTACGCCCTCCTGGGATGCCTGTACCCACCCCCGACCCCTCACCTTCACCAGTCTAAGTTTCTGAACTTAGACTCCTTGGCCCCTCAGATGTCCCAGCCCCACCTTCCTCACCCTCAGACTTGATACTACATTCAGGGAGGGTGCTGTAACCATAAATGTGCTTAAAACTCCAAAAAACCATTGCTAACAAGTCAATTTCCACTCTTAGAAACCTCATGAGGCAGTTCTAACCTAGCCTCTAAGGTTGCTAAGGCTGCAATCTTCATGGGAGGAGACTATCACATCTTTCTCCCAAGGAAAGGCTGTGGTTTTGAGGGTGCATAGCCTATAGCTGTTGCTAAGTGTCGTCGAGTCGGTTTGGACTCATAGCGAACCTGTATAGGGTTTCTAAGGGTTGGGTTTGAATCACCAGCCTTGTGGTTAGCAGCTTACTGTTGGTCCTACAGTGCCACACCAGGAGTCCTTGCATAGCCTAGTTACCGGTTAAATTCACAGACTTGGAAGTCAGTTGGATCAGGGATCAGACTTAACCAGTGATGGAACCCTGACAAAATCAGTTAACCCCTTTAAGCCTCAGCTTCCTTTTTGCCTAAGGAAGACTAATAAAAAGTAACCTTCTCACAGTTTGATTGTTGTTGTTAAGTGCGGACCCATAGCGACCCTGTATAGGGTTTCCGAGGAATGGTGAGGTTGGACCACCGACCTTTGTAGTCCAACAGCACATTAACCCACAGCGCTGGTCACACCAGGTCACACAGTTTGATTAAGAGAGGGCATGTAGTGGCAGACACCTCCACACATAGTAAGGACTTCATCACTGCTAGACCTTTCCTCCCATCCCAGTGGTGACTCAGGATGTACACACAGGTGCTCAGCAGTGGCTCCCCTTGGCCATGGAAGACTGTGTGGATAGATGTCAGCCTTGCCTTGGCCTTGCTGGGGAGAAAGGCCCATTGCTCATTCCCCTTGAGTCTCTACAGCTCAAATCGGGCAATCAATCGGTCACCATGGAAACCAGCCCTCCAATCAGAGGCCAGCACTTCTTGGCTGAGCCACCACCACCCCCACCCACCCACTCAGGCCAGGATCTGTGGATCTCTGACCCAAGACGGCTGGGGGCTGGTGGGTGAGGAAGAGAAAGGAGGACCTGGCATATTCTTGGGACCCCTGATTATATCAAGACCCTGGAATCTCCTCCTCCCCACTCCCGCCCCAACAGACAGCATTTTCATGGGGAGGGGTGGCCTTCTGATTTTTACAATCCCATTCAGATATGACCACTCTCGGTAGTCGGAACAAGACCAGGGAAGAAGTGGTGGTCATGAACCCATTGCACAGATGGGCAGGCACTGCTCATTGCTGGGTATCACCTTTCCCAAGTCCAGCAGGGGGTGCCAGTGTCCGAGCTGAGTAGAGGCTCCCTCCATGAGCCCCCACCTTCCACCCTTCTTCAGGCCAGAGGAGGGCAAGGGACGGATGAGTCCCAGGCTTACTGCAGCCAGCACCTGCCTTCCCACTAAATCCACCTGACACGTTCATTGCCCATTACTGCAAGATCCACCAAGGATCATCAGCCAGGATCTACTTGCCTGCATGCCCATCTTCCACCTACACCCGCCTGCAGTCCCGTTTCCCACCAACTCCCACTTCTTCCCAAAGAGACCTACAGATGGAACCCCACCCATGCTCTGAGTCAGAGGGCCCCGATTCTACAACTGGCTCCACCAAGAACAGATAAGGAGACTGAGCAAGCCAGGCAAACTCTTTGAGCCTCAGCTTCTTTGTTTAGAAATGGGAATAAGGATCCCCGCCTTATAGAGGGAGTTCTGGTGTGGCGCTGTGAGTCAATGCACTGGACTGCAAGGTCGGTTTGAACCACAAGGTTGGCAGTTCAAGATCACCAGTCACTCCTTGGAAATGCTATACAGGGTCATTATGAGTCAGAACCGACGCGAAGGCATGTAACAACAACCTTACAGAGAGTCCTGGTGTGGTGCTGCAGGATAAGCACTGGACCACAAAGTCACTTGAATTGCAGAGTCAGTGGTTCAAACTCACCAGGCACGCTTACCAACAACAGTTATAGTATATAGTGAAGTGGGAAGGAGTCAAAGACAGAAGGGCATAGGGAACTTAGCATAGGGTCTGATTGTTGTTGTTATTGTTATGTGATATTGAATTGGTTCTGACTCATAGCAACCCTGTATAGGGTTTCCAAGGAGTGGTTGTTAGGTTTAAACTGCCAACCTTGCGGTTAGCAATACAATACTTGTCCTATAGCACCACACCAGGACTCCTAGAAACTCAGTAATGCAAGGCCCTTTCCCTAACCCTTCCCCTCCAACACCCAAACCTGTCCCTAGGAGCTGAGTCAGAAGACATGAAACACATGTTATTATTATTAATAACCTATCTGGAAAGATCAAATTACAAATGAAGCTCCTCATCCTAAGCTAGAAAGTGGCAGAATTCAAACCCGGATCCGTCTGATTGTGACCTGAGCTCCCTCTGCTGTAGTCTCAGTCCTTCCCTACCCAGCCCTGCTCCAGCCAGAGCCCACCCCAGCACAACTGTGAGTGTGCACTGGGGTATAGGCACCCACCACCACATTCAGTCCCACTAAGCTCTGTGTTACTGCTTCAGGGGAAATCGAGGTGATGTCGACACCTGCAGGGGGACCTGGACTGGTAAAGGGGGAGGGAGAGACTTCTGGAAGGAAGGGGATGAGATGGAAAAGGTCAAGACAAAGGGAGGAGATGGGGATGGGAGAGGAAGAGGCAAAATGTGTTTGTTCCTGGGTTGCTGACACCATGCACTGTGTCTACTGCCCACTGATGTGGCAAGTTCACCTTCTGCCTAGAAGACCTCCAGGTACACCCTGTCTGCTGGGGTTCCAAGGATGCTGCACAGAGAACCAGCTGAGCACTCCAAGTCCACTGCCTTTGCTTCCTTCTCCTCCCTGCCAGCCAGACTTAATAAAAACCTTTATTTAGCACCTACTATGGGCCAGATCTGGAGTCCCAGTATGGCACTGTGGGTTAATGCGCTGGACTGCAAAGTCAGTTTGAGGAGCAAGTTTGGCGGTTCAAGCTCGCCAGTCACTCCTCGGAAATACTATACAGGGTCGCTATGGGTTGGAACCGTGTCCTCGGCACTTCACAATAATAACAAAAGCAACAATAAGTCAGATGGACTCCTAGCGTGACGCTATAGGGTCAGCACTGGACTGCGAACCACAAAGTGGAAGGAAGTTCAAACCCACCAGCAGTTCCTTGGAAAGCCTATACAGGGTCAGGGTCTCTATGAGACTGGACCCATTCAATGGCACTTAACAACAACAACATGATCCAGGTGCCATAGACACACATTTCCAAGTGTTAGCTCAGCCACCCTGCTGTGCTATCTATCCCCTTTGAGAGATCAGGGAATGGAGGTACAGAAAAGTGGATTTCCCAGGATCACGCAGCTGGCAGACGCCAAATCAGGATTGGAACTCAGGACTGTGAAGTTTCTAAGTCTCCTAGATGGCAGTGCTATAGCTAAATGAAGAAACTGAGTCTCCTCTATTGGATCTGCTCCTCCCCTATCCCCTCCCTGGGGTCTCCTCTGTTGTGTCTGCTTTCTCCCCCTGTCCCCACCCCTGATGCCCTGTAGGATAGGACAGAGCAACTTGATTCCAATTACAGTCATATTTCTGCTTCCCTCTTCCCTCCTCCAGAAAACAAATTGATTTATCAAATGACACCTTTAATCTGTCCCGGGGAAGGAGAGGGATGAGCCACAGCTCCTCAGCAGGGAGCAAGGCCAATAACAAGTCCACCCGCCCCAGTTTGGGAGGGGCGGCCTCCCCATCCAGGATCCCCCCCCCCCATGCTCTCTATCTTACCATGATTAAACACTAATTGCCGTCACACTCTCAAATTGAGGACTTTAATTTCCTGAAACGAGAAGTACATTTCAATCAGATCTCCCAAATTCTCCCTCATATTGCAGCAGATCAGAATACAAGCCCCTCAGGGCTATAGGGGTGGGGGTGCACTTCCTGCAGGCCTGGGTGCCTCCTCCACTCTTTTCCAGGTTGAGGGGTGATGGATGTGGGCACTTGAAAGTGGGTTGTTGTTGTTGTTAAGTGCCATCGAGTCAGTTCCGACCCATAACGACCCTGTACAGGGTTTCCGAGGGTGTAAATCTTTACGGGAGTAGAAAGTCTCATCTTTCTCCCGCAGAGTGGCTGGTAGTTTGAAACTGCTGACCTTAAGGTTTGCAGCCCGATTGGTAACCACTACACTAAGGACCAGCTAATAGATCTTACCAATGTGGGTTAAGAAACGTGAAGCAGTGCCCCATCACTGCCCTGGGATCCAAGTCAGATTAGCTGGGGGGTGGGGGGACAAGTAGGAAGGAGGTGTTGCAGAAGGAAGGGATCATAGTCAGGGAGCCACACCACCACCACCCCCCCACCCTTGGCCAGGTTTCAGACTGGTCCTTTCAAGCTGTCATTTCAGCCTCGAAAGACTGGGAGGGGCCAGTGAGAGTGACCAGTAGGAGGCTAAACACCTGGTTTAGGTCCAGCTCTGCTGGGAAATTCCTGTGTGACCTGAGGCAGGTGATCCCCCCTCTTTGGATCTCAGGGTCCAAGGAAGGGACTGGGGGAGGGTTCAGAGTTAGACATGATAAAGCCCCTTGGTATGTGTTTCCCAAACACAGGCCTGGGACTGCAGATTCCCAGGGCCCGGGAGTTGGAGGTTCTGAACCATCAGGACTGACAAGAGACCCGAATTGGACTTTTTTAAACTAACACGTTGCTGGGGGTTGGGAGCTGCCTGGTTAGTCCAGCCCTCAGTTGACAGGTGTGAATATCACAGCAGGTCAGATGACAGCTAAGAGGCACAGTCTAAAGAAGGGAGTGCAGAAAAGTGAAAGGGCTCAGGGTGTCACTCACTGTTGGCAAGAGGAAGGATCATGAATGGTCAAGAATCAGGAAGTCTAGAATTTCTACTTTCAAGTCGCAGTCCCTCCCCAAGGTTAGATAGATGGAAGTTTTGAGCAAATTATCCCTCCACCTTCTTCAGGACATTTCTGCTAGATCCATTTTGGGGCCAGAGTTCTCCAGCAGAGCCAGCTGACTCATAACAATGATTTATAGCGCTAGCAGACATGTATTGAGCATTTCGGCGCGGGTCCTGAGTTTCCTATCCTCACAACCATGCTGAAAAGATACTCTTATTCTCTGCCGTTTATCAATGGGGAAAGTGAGGCTCAGGGAGGGATCACTCCCCTGAGATCATATGTTGTTGTTGTTAGGTGCCATCGAGTCGATACCGGCTCATAGCGACCCTGTGCACAACAGAACGATCATATAGGAAGGATTAACTCCTGGGGAATGCCCACCCAGGTCTGTCTGTGGTGGCAGCGCTCTAGGACCCCGCCAAGCTAGGAGAACTAGGAGGAGATAGGCGCGCGACTGTCACGCCAGACCCGGAGCTCATTAGCCCGGCGCCGCGGGGGCCTTCATTAAAGCTCAGCTACGCGGAGGCCGCCCGCGGTGGCTCTGCCTGGGCGCTCGTTGCTTCCACCTGCGTCGTCGCCAAGGAAGAGCTGGGGAAGCGGACCTCCTTCACTCGGGAGGGGACTGCAAGGAAGGGGCTCCAAGTGCAGAGTGTGCGTGTGTGTGTGTGTGTGTGTGTGTGTGTGTGAGAGAGAGAGAGAGGCGGGGGGGGGGGGGGACACCTGGGGATGCAAGAGTGGCCTCACTCAAACCTCCGAGAGCCAAAGACCCTGGTCCCCTCCTCGACCACAACTCAGCCCATCATCCTCCCCACTTCACCCCAATGAGCACACCACACACCCAGTTTACACATGTTCCAGGTCTCGTCTCGGCTGCAGCATCCTCCAGCCCCATATTTTGGTTGAGAGGCTGGGGTGGGGGTGGGGCGGGGAACCGGCCCTGCCCTTGCCAAAGACGAGGGTCGTGAGGGGGGAGAAGCGCAGCCCTCCTCTAGCCCGAAATGTGAGAAGAATGGGGAGGACCAAAAAGGAGCTTTGGGGGGCCATGGGCTCGGGAGAAGCGGGCACCACTTGCTCTCACCTCCCTCCCCCACCCCCATCCCCACCCCCGGCCTTCAGCACAGCGGGGGACAGCTGGAGTCCGAGCTCCGCCCGCCCCGTACCTCTCCGCCTCCCGCCTGTAGGTTACGCGCTCGTCTACCGGCTCAGAGCGTCGTGGTCCGCCTCCCGGCGACTGCGCGCTCCTCCTCAGCAAGCCGGCTCTTCCCTTTCCCGAAACTCATCTTCACCAGTCATTCCCATCCCTCTGATTTACCTCTGTCTCTGCTGTGTGGCCCTAGACCAAAGTCTTAACTTTTCCGAGTCGGAATGCCCTCGGGTATAAAATAGATTTAAGCAGGCAGGAACAACTCAGGTTAAACCCAGGTGATGGAACGCCACTCTTTAATCGGTTAAAGGGGGGAAGGCAAGCGTTCGTGTTTGCTGGTCTCTGCGCAGACGCCCTATGAGGGATGCAGCAACGCTGACCGCCTCCGGGGCGAGGAACCTGCCCAGGAGAGGAAGGGACAGAGACCCCCGATTGCACACGCTTAACTGTCATCAGGAGGGGCATGTCCCTGGAGAAGGACATCATGAGTGGTAAAGGGTCAGCGAAAAAGAGGAAGACCCTCAAAGAGATGAGGATGGTGAAGGACCCGGGGTGTTTCCTTCTGTTGTACATAGTTTGACACTAATAACATCTATTATATACTGAAATTTTAAAATGCTCTTGCACTGAATAAATAAAAACAAAACAAACATTTTCAAAACTAAACTTTTATAAATAAAACTGATACCTAGAGGTGTTTGTAAGGTTAAGTAAGACACAGTGTGCAAAACAGGCAGACACTGGACTGTCCACAAAACCCTCTTTCACACTGGCTTTTCTCCATGGTCATTTTGACTCCCCGCCCCCCCCCCCCCCCCCGCCCCCCCCACCAGGGAGGATGGCGAGAAGATTCTGGAGATGAAGCCCAGCTGTTCTAGAAGGAGGGAAAGGGGTACGGACCGTTCCAGCCTCCCCAAGTCCCCAAGATTCCACTTGGGAAGAGATGCCCAGTCCACCTCCAGGAGTCTCCCCACCTCTTAATAACAAGTGTGTTATTAAGTATGTAAAGTCATAGTGACCGTATGAGTCAGAAGCTATAAATCTTCGAGGAAGCAGAAAGTCTCATCTTTCTCCCTCTGAGCTGCTGGTGGGCTTGAACAGCCAATCTTGTGGTTCACAGTCCAGTGCTTTACCTACAGAACACATGGGTCCCAATTTAACTGTTAGTGAGAGTTGGAAACCTTCAATTGACCACTAGCCTCCTCTCTAAACTCCCCCTCCAGGAATACCACGCCCTCACCCCCACCCCCATCCCTGTTTCCTGCTGCCCCCCCAAGGTACACACACAACCTATCTCAGAGTGCTTCACTGCAAATCCCTGGCCCACTCTCCTTGCCTCATCTTATTGATGCCTCCCCCCCCCCCCACCCCCCACACACACTTTCGACCAGACACTTTCCAGTTCATCAGCTACAATTAGCCCTTGAGTAGGTGCCTGAGGTAGCTGAGGCCAGGCTGAGGCTGCCTTAGGTGTGGCCTTCCCAAGAAGCCTCAACACTGGACAGGAGCTGCTGGTCCAGGAGCTGGGAACCTTTTCAGAGCCCATGCAGGGCTGCAGGGCAGGGAGGGATGCGTGGTATCTGGGATGAGGTGGTGTCCCAGTGAACCCAAGTAGATTCCAACTCATAGTCACCCAATAGGACACAGTAGTGCTGCCCTGAAGGGTTTCCAAAGCTGGAGTGTTTACAGAGATGGAAGAAAGAGAGTCACCGAACAAAAAGACTTGACCATCTCTGAGTGCCCAGGTTCACTGGGGGACACAGTGACCGCTGAAGGGACACCTCTGATAGCAGCTTCTGAAAATTCTGGCATCAGGTGGCCAGGCAGGATCCCAGCCACACTGAGAGGGTCTACAGAGACCCAGGTCCTGGGCCTGTTCCCACAGCCTTCACCGCAGACCTTCAAGGTCAGCATAAATGGCCTGATGAGGAGATAAAGAAACAGATGCACAGAGAGATGAAGTGACTTTTCCAAGTCCATGCAGGCTGTGTGTTCCCAGGGTTCCCTTATCACTTGGCTTCTAATGGGTTTGACAGACCCTGGTAGGAACCTGAAGGGCAGGAGAAAGGGAGGGGTCAGGGTGTTTCCCCTCTCTCTGCCTTGAGCAGATTTGGCCAAGTCTGTTTCTCCTCCCAGGCTCCAGCTTTCATCAGAAATGCTTGGCCCAGTTCTGATTCACTGACTCTGGTAATACCACCTCTTCTTTCTCTCCTCCTGTGGGCTAAGGTGGGCTAATGTGCTGGACTGCAAACCACACAGTTGGTGGTTCATGTTGGAACTTATTCAACGACACTTAACAACAACAACTGGGAAGTAGCCACTTCCTACTGGGGCTAATCTCTGGATATTTCATTGTTCCCTTCTAGCTCTTCTAAAAGGGTCCTGATATGATTCTGTAGGATAATCACTGGACTTCTAAGGTCGATGGTTCAAACCCTATACAGGGTCACTATAAATCAGAACTGACTTGACTGCACTTAAGTAACACCTTGCTCTTCTAATCACCCTGTGTGACAAGTCCCTTACTTTAGGATCCTCTGTTTCAAATACTCTGTGACTCGCTTCTTAGTTTAATCCTGAGTGATACCCCTGCCCAGGCCCCAGTCCTCCTCACTACCTAATCTCTTCTTGGTTCCCCTCCATCACCAAGCTCTTTTGCACTTCTGAGCCATCTCACATGCCGTTCCCTCTGTGTAGAACACCCTTCCTGCAGGTCTTTGCATCCATTCTTCTGCACACCAGCTTCTTTTTCAGGGGAGCCCTTCTTGACTTCAAGTCTTAATCTGACTTGCTCCGTAATCCCACATAAGGCCCTGGCTTTCCCCCTATAGCCCTGAGCACTGCTTATGCATCCAAATCATCTCATTATTTGTTTAAAGTTGGGTTTTGCCACTGGGCCAATGAGCTCAGAAATACCAGAAGGACATGACTCTGTCTGTCTTCTTCACAATTGTGCCTGAGGCCCCCGTGTCTGAAATTGTGCCAATGTACACATCTGTGCTCTGTCAATTCTTATTGAGTGGATGAATCCGTAGATAGACTGATGGATGGCAGGATTTGCAGATGGATACATGAACTGGACCAGATCACAAAAGGTCTTAAGTGTGTGACTAAGAAGGTGAGTGGGGGTTCTGGGAAAATCTTTCCCTCATCCCTTTCCTCACTACTTGTTTGATTGGCTTATGCACCCAAACTTAAACTGTGAGTGTGATATACACACAAACTTCAGAAAGTTCATGGAAAAATAGAATTAAAAGATGATGGAATTTTAACATAAAGTGTTTGAAGCCACTTCATATGTGTTTCAGCCATCCTGGTCCTACCCTGCAGCCCCTCTCCAAGCACACACACACACACACA
>NW_006408594.1:4620367-4620879 GCF_000296735.1 Chrysochloris asiatica | reverse complement strand
GCACACAACAACAACAATATAAAGAGAAGTTTATTATCAAGGAAATGGCTTACATTGTCAGAGTTCCAGGTCCCCAGCGAAAGAGAAAGAGGAAAAGAGAAAGAACCTTTCCTGTGCATCCATTATATTGAGATCAGGTCACATCCCCAAGGACACGTCTCTTTAATTGATGGGCTGCTCATAGCTACTCATCATAAAGTTAACTATATCTATATTAGGTTTCTTCACCATGGAAATAAGCACATGGCAATTGCTAAACCTCTGGTAATCCTGGCCTAGTCAAGTTGACACAAAACCCTAGCCATTACAGAGTCCAAGGGTATACGTGATTGGTTGACATTCTGTTGTTGTTGTTGGGGGCCATGAGGCTGGTTTTGACTGACAGCCACCATATGCGTCATCCTCACCATTGCTGTTACATTTGAGCCCACTGCTTTTGCCACCATGTCAATCCATCTCCTTGGAAGCCATCCTCTTTTTCATTGACCTTCCACTTTACCAAGCATCATGTC
>NW_006408594.1:4586099-4614741 GCF_000296735.1 Chrysochloris asiatica | reverse complement strand
TGGGTCACCTGAAGGTTAGAACTTTCTCTCAGGCTCCTTTTCTGCCCCAGGTGGCCCCTGAGGCCATGTCGCTAGATGCAGGCCCGTCCCTGTTCTTACCCAGAGAGCTCCCTGGAACGTGGATGTCAGCACAGCCCCGAGGCAACCTGCAGGGCATGGTCACGAGATCAGCCTTGAAAAAGAGTCACTGGGGTCTGCAAAGGAGAATGACAGTTGCTGGCTTGTTCTCCGCCAAACCCTGGACTTGGCTTCTAAGCAGAGCTGATGCTTCATCCCAATGATAGGACTTGAAGTTTCTCAACCTGGAGGCCCAGAACCTTTCTGGACCTCCGTGTCATTCTTGGTGAGATGGAGACTTGGCAAGCTTGCTGTATAACCTTTTAGGGATGTGGGAGTGAGAGAGAGAAGGGTGGGAAGGGTATAGGAAAGGTGGGGGCAAGTTCACTGGTTTCTCTGTGCCTTGGTTTACTCACCTATTGAAAGAGGTTGTCTACTCCCACCGCAGAGGCTCCTGGGATTCTACCAGGGGATGGTGTGGGATGGGAGCTCAGATGGGCAGTGGCGTTGAGTCAGGAGTAAAATAGGGCTGATGGGAGTATGTTCCTTCCTTTGTGGGCCAAGGCCAAGAGCCAGAGGAGCTGGCTGAGCTAGGCCAGGGCCCCAGTGCTAAGAACCCCAAGAGCCATCCCATCTCCCTAGCTGTCACGCTGTCTGAGCTTCCACCTGCAGCTTGGCAAAGCTTTGCTCCTGAGGAAGTGGGGCATAGATCATCTGCCCGCCCTCCATGAAAGGAGACGGAGGCCACAACAGACTCGGAGCCCCTTATAGTCAATTAGGTTGGCCCATGCCAGGTAGAGCCTGTGATACCTCCTCTCTGCCCACCCCCACCTCCGCACCCCTCTACCTTGCATTCCCACCTGGGTCTGGCACCTGGGAGCTGTTTGCCCAGTCCTTCCTGACCTGACCTGCCCCATGCATCCTTAAGTGACCCTCTCAAATTGGGATCTCTCTAAAGTCTCTCCTCTTGCCCTTCCCCTCACAGCCATCCTGAGAATATACTCAGCAGACAAAGAAGAGACAGAGGAGACTCCTTAAAAAGCTAACTATCCTGGTGAGAAGTTGCTATTAACCTCCTGGGAAGCTCAAGAGGAGAAATTGAGGGAGTGGACCTGCTGCCAGTAACCAGCTCTGAGTTCTGAGCTCCCAGATGGTGACAGGAAGGCGGGCCCAGGTGTCCAGTGGGCGGAGAGATTTGGAGCCCAGTGATTTCTGCTACAATTCTCCATCTTCCTCCATGCCTTCATCATCATGGGACAGCTAGTGCCTACTGAGTGAGCACCTGCTGAAGGCTGGGGGGTGGAGGGAGATGGGGCTCTCTCTGTAAACACAGTAAACCTCTGTGGAGGCCGTCACTATTAACCCCATTGTACAGATGGGAAAAATGAGGCCTGACCAAGGGCACACAGCTGAGAAATGCTGCCCTGGACTTTAGCTTCAGACAGATATGGCTCCAAAGTCTGAGGGAGAGAAATGAACAGATGGAAGGAGGATAGAGGGAGAAAGAGAGATGGGGAGGTGTGGAGAGAGAGAGAGAGAGAGAGACAGAGAGAGAGACAGAGAGAGAAATCTGAAACTTGACTAACAGCCATGGGAAGCCGTATAAATATACATGAAAATTGGGTGCTGAGTGGATGGTGTGGCTGTGGGAGCCTTGAGTGGACCCCCTGTGCTCAGCCCACCCCCATCCCCACCCCAGTGCAGTTTGTTTGAAGTGTCTTCTGCTGGCCATTCACCAAGGCTACTTGCCATGACACTGGCCTTCTTCCCTTCAGTCCTTCCTCTTGAGCTCAGCTAGACCCTCCCTCAGGGCACTCAGCGCAGCTGATCAGCACTCATCCTTCCTGCCCACCTCCAGGCTAAGCCCACTGTGCCCATCTGGGTCAGACCCAGAGTTGGGGGGGTGGGTTGCTGTCTGAACCTGCTCTGGCTGTCACAGTTCACTGTGTGGCGTCAGGCATGTCAATTCCCTCTCTGGGCCTAGTTTCCAAGATGGCAAAACATTTCCCAAGTGTTTCTGTATAATAAGGGCTCAGCCGGGGCTCAGGTCCTGGTATGTGGCAGGGGGGCATGGACGGGGAGGGGAAGTGAGCCGTGTTCTCTCTAGTGTTGCTGCCACAGAAATACCCAAGTGGGATGACTTTAGCAAACAGAAATCTATTCTTTCACAGTTTAGGAGGTCTGAAGTCCAAATTCAGGACAAGGCTTTCTCTCTGTTCCTTTGGCCTCTGCTTCCTGGTTCTTTGGAGATCTCTATGAGTCTTGGCATCTATCATTCCCTGTGGTTGTTATTAAGTGCCACAGAGTCAGTCCTGACTCATAGTGACTCTGTATAGGGTTTCCGAGAGCAGCTGGTAGGTTTTGTATAGGGTTTCCGAGAGCAGCTGGTAGGTTTTGTATAGGGTTTCCGAGAGCAGCTGGTAGGTTTTGTATAGGGTTTCTGAGAGCAGCTGGTAGGTTTGAACGATCAACCTTGTGGTTCTCAGTCCACTGTACAGGCAGATAGGTAAGGATTTCCAATATGGATTTTTTTGGGGGGTGGAGCACAATTCAGTCCCTAATAGAGTGGGAGGGAGGGTTTAGGGTTGGCAAGGGTACTGTATCACGGTATCTGACAGTAGCCTTTGCTTCGAGGAAGTGTTTCGGTGCCATTTGTACATCGTTGATTCTCGAGGCCAAAGCAGTGTGGAGTGTGTAGGAGGAGGGGTATACCAAATCCCCTTCATTCCTTAAGTACTAGTGCTTATCCTCCAGCACCACACCAGAGTACTAACCACAAGGTTGGTGCTTCAAACTAGCCGCTCTTTGGAAACCCTACACAGGGTCTCTATGAATGGGAACAGACTCGACAGCATTTAACAACAAATATGGAGTCCTGGTGTGGCGCTGTGGGTTAATGCGCCAAACTGCAAATTCATTTGAATCGCAAGGTCGGCAGTTCAAACTCACCAGTCACTCCTTGAAAACCCTATACAGGGTCGCTATGGGTTGGAATCGACTAGACAGCACTTAATGACAACAACAACATACCTCTTTAGAAGCCAGAAGTATGGGTTTCCTTGATGACCTCTGAACCTCAGTTTCCTCATCTATGAAATGGGTCAATGAGAACAGCTTCCATCTCAAAATGAGGAAGATGGACAAAGGAGGCCATTCCAGAGGGGATTTCCCCCGCCCCCCCAGACCTGTCACTGCCACTACAGGGAACCTTATCCTGCTGTGACCCTGGAGTCAGAAAGGTCTAGGCTCATAGTTAAGCTTGGCCACTTATTTTGGGGATGACTCTCAGGGTCACTCAGGAGATGACATTCCAGTACACTCCATCAACTGTCCAAGTTAGCTGAGGCCCTACCGGCAGCCTCCCTCCCTCTCTCCCTCCTCTCACCTTCTAAGCGTACTCCCCATTCTCACCAAGAACATGACAAGGACTTAGCTCCCTGGAGGCTCCATCTCAAAAAATGTTCCAGGCCTTTCCAATGGGGCTCCCCTCCCTCTGTTCCTCTCCCATTACTCCCCTTTTCTACTTCTTCCAAGACCCTCTGGACATGCCCTCCAAGCTCCTATCACCAGTTCCTAAGGGTTCTTTCTGGCGAATGGCCCTGCCCCTGCCTTTTTTATGTGGGATGTAGAGAAGAAGGGGGCATTCCTGGCAGAGGGACCAGCAGAGACGGATCTAAGGTGTGGCACCTCCCCTGGGCACTGAGCACTTTCTATTAGCCGGGCACTGCCTATAGCCTTTCCTCCCTCAGGCATAATAGAAGCCCAGTGGCATGGTGAGGGGAAGTGGGCAGGGAGGGGCATTGGTACACGGTGAGGAATGGAACTCCAAGGTACAGTAGATAGGAGAGATGTCTGACCGAGGCAGCAGGGCAAGATGGGTTAAGGCCTTTCTGCTGACTTGTCCCACCGGCTATCAGTTTAGGGGTGCAATTTGGAGATGGCTCTGATCACTGAGATTACCATACCTCAATTCTTGGGGACCAGTCTGTGCTGACACTAGGGTGTGTGATGAGAAGGGGGGTGGCAGTGGGTCTTCCCCACAGGGTTGATAGCATCTTTCTTCTGCTACTATCCCTCTCAGCCCCACCCCGTGGTTACAGCTGCCCCTGGGTTTTTCCACTCAGATCTGTCCGCTCCTCCGGAAATCCACTCAGATCTCTCTGGGGGCTGGGAGCCACTGAGCTTCACTGTTGATTTTTCACAAGTGATTATTGGCGACAGAATTTGTCACCTGCACAATGAACCTTCCATCAGAGCCTGCCTGTCGGCCCCCATGGAGCCTGTAAAAAATGAGGGCCAGGGAGGAGAGAGGAAAGCTAAGAGAGATAGAGGAGAAGTGAGCAGCATTTAGTCACCCTCTGCCTGGGCAGGTCCGTGTGACTCAAGCCCCTTTGAAGAAGGGAGAAACTGAGGCACAGAGCACTTGAGAGAGCTGCCCAAGGTGGCACAGCCACTAAGGGACAATCAGGGTGAGTGAGTTTGCCAGGCCTTCTTGGCACCCTGTTAGTGCTAGTAGGTGGGTCTTGTAGGGTTCAAGCACCATGAAGTCAGTTTTGACCATTAGCTCCTGGTGTATGTAGCACTGTGTGCCAATGCGTCAGACTGCAAAGTCGTTTGAATTGCAAGGTCAATGGTTCAAGCTCACTAGCTGTTCCTTAGAAACCCTATACAGGGTCACTGTGGGTCAGAATCGACTTGACGGCACTTAGGAAAAAAAACCCTGAATAGGGTTTCCAAGAAATAGCTGGTGGGTTTGAACCACCAACCTTGTGGTCTAACAGTCCAGTGCTTATCCTACATAGCCACACCCACACTGAGTCAGACTGCTGAGAGACAAAGATGACGAGAAAGGCAGCTGACTTGCTGCATGACCTCCTCTGGCACGACCCCCTCGGACCAGGCTCCTTCCTCTGCCCCAGGAATCTCCAGGACTAAGGACATGATGCAGTGGCTGGGGGTCTGCAGCCCCAAAGTTTTAGATCACACCCTTCCCCTCTAAACTATGTACATTGTAATCCTAAACTGTCTGTTCCCACAAAGATTTACAGCCTCAGAAACACTACACAGGGTCACTAGGAGTCGGTACTGACTCAATGGTGCAGCATTTAACAGCTACAAAATGGGGGATGAGCTGACCCCATGCCAGGCATAAAGCTCTCCTCCAGTGGCCGCTCCATCCATGCCTATCTCCAAGTCTGAGGTTTCTGTGTCTCTCTGGTCACATCCGGGATTCCCCTGAGTTTTCATCCTCCTCCGCCTCCTTGCTTCCTCGCCAGTGGTTGTGAAGATGCTCAAAATCCACTGAGCTGCCAGCTAGAGAGGAAAAGAGAGCCAGACAGAGACAGCAGGTTGGCCAGCACTTTTTGTCTTGGCTCAGAATCTCCAAGCCCCCAAGGGTCCCAAAGCCCACCTCCTGCCGTGGCCATCATCCTCTAGCCCCATCCTGTTCTGCACCCCTAGTCCTATCCAACACTCTCTAGCTCCCAGACCCCAACCCCACTGCCCTGGAGTTGATTCTTACCCACAGTGAGCCTACAGGACAGGGCAGAACTGCTCCCAGACATTTCCAAGACTGTCCACTTCCATGGGCGCAGACAGCCTCATCTTTCTCCCCTAGAGGAACTGGTAGGTTCACACTGCTGTCCTTGCAGCTAGCTAACAGTCCACCAGTCCACCAGGGCTCCATCTTTGGCTCCCAACCCCTTCCAAATCCTCCAGCTCCCGACCTCCTCTAGCTCCCACCCCCCCAAAGCTGCTTACAAAGCCTTAGCCCCTCCAGCCCCCTTCATTTCTCCCAAGTGTCCCCTCTAGCAAGTCCTCCCCAGCCCCCTGTAGCCTTTCTAGTGTTGCTGTTAGGTGGTATTCAGTCGATTCTGACTCCTAGTGATAATACAACACTGTCCAGTCCTGAGCCCTCCTCCCAGGCATTGCCATGGTGGCACCATGGTGGCAGCCACTATGCCAATTCATACCCTTGATGGTCTTCCTCTTCTCACCAACTCTTGTCTTTTTCCAGCATGGTGTCCTTCTTCAGGACTGATCCTCCTGATGTTATGTCCCAAGTCCATGACACGAAATCTTACCATCATCGCTTCTAAAGAGCATCCTGGTTATACAACACTTCTGCCTCCTCTGTACCTCTCTACCCCTCAGAACAGGCCTGCCTCCTTCAAGTGGGAGCAGACACAGCAGTGTGGGGAGGAGTCCAGGGGTCACCTGGCAGATAGTGCCGCTTAATGTCACTCAGAGGACAGCAGAAGAATGGTGCTCCTGCCACGCCATGGAATAAGGAGAGTGGTCTCAGAGTGTGGTCTGGCTGCTCCGTATCCACATACCACTGGACACAACACACACAGACTTACAAGAACCTTACAAACCTACACATACACACTCACAAATGCCATGAACACTGCAAACACACACCTACAACAATACACAAACACACTAGGAATACCTCTCTCAACGCATACACACAGACATCTCAAACATGCTTACAAAGACACATGCAAATCTGCACATACACCCCATGGACACTACAAACACACGGACACAAAAATCTACATGCAAAGACACTAAAAACGCACTCACACAGGTGCACACAAACACACACACTACCCCCACGGATACCACAAGCATGCTGTTACAGACACACACAAACTTAAACACATTCACACCCACATGCAGATACTACAAACCCATTCATACAGATAGTAATACACAGACACATCCCCACACAGCACACAAACCACAGATCCTCAAACACGCTCACATGGACTCACGTAAACCCACAAGCACACACACCATGAACACTACTCACACAGACATCGCAAATACTCACATGTACGTATACCACAGATAACACAAACACACTACACATACCACACAGACATCACAAACACACTCATACACACATACACCATATAAACATCACAGACACACTCACACAAACCCACACGCACACACACCACACAGACCCCACAAACACACGTACTCACCACTCAGGTGATCTAACCCATCACGACAGTCTCAGGTACCTCAGTTTCAGGGCCAGGTGGAGGAGTGCTGGGAGTCTGTTCTGGGCATGCGTGGTGACAAACCCCAGTCCTAGAAGTTCTGCCTCAGAGTCCACCTCTGCTGCTCTCCCAACAGTAGCCAGCCCAGGCACCCTTCACCCTAACACTCTGGGCCTCCAGCCTCCACAAGGGAAATTGGCCTGTTATCTGTCCCTCTTCCTCCCCCACCACACTGTAAGCAGCTCCAGGGTCCCCTTGCCAACCCCACTCTTTCTGAACTGTCATTGTGTATACTCTCTTCTGAGATTATCCTGTGCTGGTTGAATTGTGTTACCCCTACTCTGTCCCCCACAGAAAGTTGTTTTTAGAAGCCCTAATCCTGGTGTGGCTGTTATAGGATTAGCACTGGACTGTGAACCACAAGGTCAGCATTTCAAATGCACCTCAGAAATCCTATTCAGTGTCTCTGAGTCGGAACCAACTGGACAACACCTAACTAGAACACTCCCCAGTACCTCTGAACATGGCCTTCTTTGAAAATACGGGTTTTGTAGATGTAATCAAGTTAAGATAAAGTCACACTGGGTTAGACTGAGCCCTGATCTAATGAAGTTTAGACATGGGCACACAGAGAGGGCAGATGGCCACGTGAAGATGCTGAGATTGGAGTGAAGGATTGCTGGTCACCACCAGAAGCTGGGAAGAATGAGAGGGTCTGAACAGCACAAGATACATCCTGCTTGCAAAGGACTCTGGGAAGAACAGAGTACCTTACCCAGCAGTGTAACCTAGGTCAGGAAAAAGCAAATGGATCACCTGACTCCATGGTAACGTCCAGTGGAACCCATTAACTAGGATAAAACCACCCCATCATTGTAGGCAAGCATCTTCCTGGGTTCTTCCCATGTAGGCACTAGGTGTATAAACACCCACCCTCATTATGTTATGGGGAACCCTACTTCCCGGACACTCAGTGTTTCACCGTCTGTCTCAAGAATGTTGACAGCTGCCTCCCTATGTGTTGTTAAGTGCTATCAAGTCCATTCCAACTCATAGGGACCCTGTATAGGGTTTCCAAGGAATGGCTAGTTGGTTTGAATTGCCAACTTTGTGGTTAACAGTCTAGTACTTATCCTACAGTGCCACACCAGGACTCCATAACGCTCTGACTGATTAATTTGGCGTATACTGCATCTTTCAGAATCTGACCTGTGCCCTCAGAACCACTCCTGACGCTGGTCTCGTGGGGTGCCACAAAGATTCAAGGAAGCATCCTCCCCCAGAGACTTCAGAGGGAGCTGGCCCTACGAATACCCCTCAAACTGTGAGAGGATCAATTTCACCATATTTTTCTGTGTATAATGTGCTCAAGAAAATAGCACGCACGATGCAAATGATATGTACATTGCATATAGACTAACCACGAGGGAGGTGCTTGGTTTGCAAAAACCATATAGCTCGTTTTATGTATGTAAAAATAGAGGTCCCCTCTCCAACATCTTTGGAAACCACCTCCTCCAGGAGACCCTCCTGAGGTGTTCCCTGTGGTGATGCTGGGTGGTGATCAGGGGTGGGCCCAGGAAAATCTGGCTTTCACATTGTCTGTGTGATGTCAGGCAAGTTGCTTGGCCTCTCTGAGCTTTGATTCCTTGTGGGGAAAATGAGATAATGAATGTCAAAGTTCCTGGCACATAGTAGGTACTCAATAAACCCTGAAAGGTCCTTGAAGGGTCACTGTGTCCTTCTTTTTATTCTGGAAGTTTCGGCCATGCTCTCGTCATAATTGCTTGTGTCCATGTGTCCCTGTAGTCTGATGTCTGAGCATTTCCCATCAGCCCTTAGCCTGAATCGGCTCCACAATCTCCCAGTGATCTTCTGGGTGGCCATTTCTCTGTCATAAAAATCCACTTCCAGTGAGTCTGTTCTGAGTCATAGCCACCCAACAGAATAGAGTAGAACTGTCCCATAGGGTTTCCAAGACTGTAAGTCGAGACAGCATCTTTTTTCTCCTGAAGAGTGGCTAGTGAGTTTGAACCATCAGCAACCCAATGCTTAGCCCACTACCCTACCAGAGCTCCTTTGATCACTACAGTGGAGCTGATACTACCTCCCAGGGCTGATTTGGAATCCAGTGAGCTGCTGGTGGCAAGTGCTTAGCCCAGTGGGCTCAGAACACGGCAGCTCCCATCAGTTCTTCGTGTTCCCATGTCCACCCTGAAGGAACGTGGCCACCCCAGGTCTCCTTCCCCAAGTCTCCCAGACCAGGCCTCAGGCAAAGGGCTGTAATTGATGTGAAGCGGAAAAACCCCTGCTTGGGCAGGAGTTAGGTGAGGTTGAAGTGAGTGCCTACTGACTAAGGCTGTGGGTGATGAAGCAGCCCAGCCTGGAGCCCAGAGTTCCTGCCTTGACTGATGGCCCTCTCTCCTCTGTGCCCTTCCCTGACCCCTGGAGGCCTGGCGGCCTGGCAGCTGCTCTGCCCTTCCCCCGTGCCCCCCTCCCCCCTTCCTTTACTTATTTCTCTTTGGAATCGCCTCTCCAAAAGTTCATTTCGAAAGAAATCGATTTCCAAGCTGCTTGGAGATGCAATTTGGTTTTTCATTTTGAAGAAATGATGGTTAAGGAAAAGTTTAGAGACTTAATCACCGTGGAAGGCCATGGAAATAAAGAATTCCTCTGCCCTTGGCCAGAGATGATGGGGCCCATGTTTATTCTCTTGCTGTGACAGCAGAAAAGAGATTGAACAGAGAGACACAGGTATATAACACACATGTGCACACCACACAGGCACACACCCCACACACACATGTCACCGACATACACATGACAAGCATCACACACATGCATGCTGTTACACACATCCACACACAACACACATGCATGGGCACCACCTCCACTCAGTGGCACTCCCTGAGTGCCCCACCCCATGGGCACCCCGAGATGCCTCCCTTCCATCCCCTTAGCAGCACTGGGAAGCGGATAGCCAGATCTCCAGCTCTCTCTGCCTCCACCCTCAGTCTCCAAGACTGCAGAGAGGGGTTGGCCTCCATGCTCAAGAACCACAACCAAAGTCATCATGGGCACTCAGCTCACATCTGTCCCTGCAGTCCTGATAGTCAGAGCAGCCACAGGCTCTGGGCCTGAGGCTGTAGGAACACACTGAACTCAGAGAAAGTGAGGGACCTGCACAAGTTTGTGCAGCTGATATGCCCTCAGTACCTGCTGGTCTCTGGGCCTCCAGTACTATCATTATCAACCCCACTTTTTTGTTTGTGTTTGCATCTGGAAGACTTCCCTCCATGAAGACACCAACTCCCCTGGAAAAGGCATAATGCCTAAGACCCTAAAGCAAAAAGAAAACAGCAAAACCCAAACCCACCCTAGAGATCTGAGTAGAACCGCCCCATAGGGTTTCCTAGACTGTACTGGTGTGGTGCTGTAGGATAGATAAGCACCAGACAGCTAAGTGCATGGTGGTTAGTTCTAAACAAACTATGTACCCTGGGTCTCTGGCTCCCCACAGGCAGCAAGAAGTTCAGAAAAGGCCAAACCTTAGCATCCGGGAGACCTGGGTACCAGGTACCAGCTGACCACTTACCTGCCATATGCCCAGAGACAGGTTACCTTCCCTCACTGGGCCTCATATTCCTCAGGGAGAAGTCAGCAAAGGGCTATAGGTCTATTAGGAGCAAGAGGCATTCCATACTGATGGGGGCTGCCGTCGGGGGTTGGGGGGGGTCCAGGTGGGAGATGGGCAGGTGATCCTTCCCTGCCCTGCACAATGTGGCCCTACAACCCCTGGTGGGCTATGCTTGCTGAGCCTTGGAATCTGGAATTAGGCAAGAGAGAGACCAACCAGCACAGGAGGTTCAGGTCCTGGGGACCAGTCAGGCTTCGGCCCAGATTCCCTGCCCCTGTCTCACTTTGGGACAGTCCCATTGGCCAACCTACCTGCAGCCCGGCCTACTTCTTCACAAGAAGGCTTGGAGGACCTGACAGCCCCCAGAGACCCTGGCCACCCCCACTTCTGCAGCCTCAACTCTGTGTGTGTATTAGACACCCCTCATGAGCATACCCAAATGTACCTCCATCATTCGACCCCTTCCTTGTCCGTCAAATAATCTGCCTATAAATGGGGAGTACCAAGCTAGGGCAGGGAGAGGGGCTCCGCAGAGCATACACATCAACCTGTGTTGCATTTTTCATACCTCTTCTACCCAGAATATTCCAAAAGTCGAGGCTCAGCTTTGGAGTTTCAGAAGAAAAAGCTGAGACCCGAGGCAGCTCCAGAAGAAAAGAGATTTCAATCCCTCAGCGGCTCAGATGCACACCATGGACCCCAGATGAAGAACATGTTTCCATCGGGAGACAGAGTTAGAAGAGGCTGTGGGGCTCTGAGTTCTGGGATCCACTGTGGACGACACACACAGTCCCAGGTATCCTTGGTCCCTCAGCCCCTGGGAAGACCAGAGGTGTGGGTGTACCTGAGTGTGACAGGGGAGGACATGGGACACTGAGGGAGGAGCCAGGGAATGCAGGGGGCCCATGCTGGAGGAGTGGATATAGCCCCAATCCACCAGGATGCCCCCCACCGAAGACCAGGGAACACTATCCCGCTGAGGGCTCACTGGTGCCCCTCCTGGGAAGCCCAGAGGCAGGAGAAATCCCATGAGTTTTTCTAGAAGGGTCCTAGTGAGACAAACTCAGGGACAGAGGAACAGAGTCCAAGGAAAAGGCAAAGAACAGATTATGATCTAGAGTCTTCGGCCTGGAGAGCACCCACCTGCCTCACAGAGGGAATGGGTCCCCAGAATGTCCTCCTGTGTCTTGTCTTGTCCTCAGTGAGGCCAAGGAGACCTGGGTTGGCAGTGGGGTGGGGGTGGGGTATTGGGCGGGGGACGTGGACACTCAGCAATGCGACCCCCACACCTCTCTAGCCCCTCCTTCAGCCTGTCTGTCAACACCAACCGCAGCCAGGCTGAACATGTGTGATAATACAGCCCAAACCTGTCATTGGTATTAGCAGTAATTACTCCCATCACGACCATGGTGGGGGTGAGGGGCAGCTCTTGTGTCCACCCCACATCAACCTAAAGTATCAGAAATGCCAATTACCATCCCTACTTGATGCTAGGTGATGGGGAAGAGGGCAGGGGAGTAGGGTAGAACCAATGTTGTCCCACAACCAGGGAGCTGGAGGAGGTAGGTAGGAGTGGAACCTAGAAGGCTGGTCCCACTGTTATCATTTCAGGGGCGTCCTTCCTTCATGGGGGCCAACCAGATCTCCAGGAGACACATTTTTGAGGAAAGCGAAACACACAGGAGACAAGGCAAAGGCAGGATAAATCACAGCCAAGTCCCAAACGCCCAGGTATATGGCTCTGAGGGTCCAAGCTTCAGTCTCTTCTCACTGCCCCCTTCACTGCTCCCTAAAGGCCCCTGTCACCCGCCTCAGGACTCTTTCTCCTCTGCATCTCCTTCTGGGTCTGGGGAGGAAACCCCAAGGTGTAGTCCTTCCTCTGCCTCCCCTAGGCTTCAACAAGAGCCTTACATTTCTGCCTTCTATCCCACCAGCAGTCTGCTGCAAACACTCCAGCCCAGTAGCCATCACAGCTCAGCTGGCACCACCCCAGAGGGGTCAGCCTACCCAACCCTGCTCCTCTCACTGGTCCACCCATCCCCCTGCTCCCACCTTTGGTCTCTCATCCCCAGAGTTCAGCATGAGGCAGCCAGCACCCACTAGCTCCCAACCCCTAGGGTCCACCAGTGGCTACCCCAGCAGCCTGCCCACCCAGAACCATTTCTATTCTCCTCCCCTTCAGCTTCTCCCCCCTATTCCTCCCTCTCTACTTCTGAGCTCCCCAGTCATTCCAGCCTCCTCCTCCTCACTCCCCGCTCCTTCCACCTCCACCTCCCCAATGTCCCTCTCTCCTTTCCCTCTACCACCCCTGCCCCCACCCCAGCGGCCTCCCTCCTCTCTCCCTGTCAATTAGACAGACTTTTGCAGGAGGCTGGAGAGCAGGCTAGGGCACCCAGCTGGAAAATTGGGTGTCTGCAGCTGCCTGGAATCCTAATGCTCTGCCCTGGCCTCCTACCTCTGCCTCACATCTACTCATTCTTCCTGTCTTCCACTCACTTCCCCACCTGGGGGAGACCACCCTGGCTGTCACCAGAGTTCCTGGTTCGGCAGAAGGAGCACAGGGCTGGGAGTCCAGACACCTGCATCCTCCTCTTTGCCTCAGTTTGCCCATCTGTAAAATGAGGTTCCACTCAGATGACCTTAGACCTTGCAGTTAGTCACCCCAGGGATGGGCTGCCATCCATTTACTACTGACCTTCTTGGTGGCTGGCCCCATGGTGTGGTTTGGTTTGGTCTTCCTTTAAATGGCTTGGGCTCCTGGTTTTCACAGGCTCCTGCATTCCCTAGTCTTGCCACCTACGCATCATTGCTTCTGTCTGGCTTTTTGTAGACTGAATGTTCCTTAAGAGACCCCTAGGCACCCCATCCTCGGAGCTGGCCAGATTCAATGAGCAGCTCAGGGAATGTTTCATGTTGAGGGAGTGAAGCCCATCAGGTCCCTAAGCTGAGACTTAGGTAACCCACCCGTAACGGGGAGTGGGATTTGGGGAGGGGGGGCACCAGTCCTTCCTGGCTCCTTCCCAGCAGCTGGAACAGACATATTGCCTGCTTGCTCTCTCTCCACCTACAACCATCAAATTCCAGGCCATCTCAAGGGCCCGGCTCCATTTGGGTTCCTCAAAATCCTCTATTTTTGTTGTTCGGTGCCATTGAGTTGCTTCCAACTCATAATGTACCTGTATCAGGTTTCCAAGGAGCATCAGGTGGGTTTGAATCACTCACCTTGTGGTTAGCAGTCCAGCGCTTATCCTACAGGACTCCTCAAAACCGTATGTTGCTGTTGTTAAATGCTATCAAGTCAGTTCCAACCCATAGCGACCCTGTACAGGGCTTCCCAGGAGCAACTGATGAGCTGGAACTGCTGACCTTGCGGTTCAAACCGACTTTGCAGTCCAGCGTATTAACCCACAGCGCCACACCAGGACCATAAGTGCTGCAAATTGGCAAGATCGGGGATACCAATGACCCACATGAATCAGTCCTTTTCTGTGTTATTATTTTATTGTTAGTTTCCATGAGCGTGATTACAAATCACGGTAGCTCCATGCGTGTAGAGTAGACCCATAGAATTTTCAAGGCTGTGACTTTTCAGAAGTGATGGATAAGTCTGTCTTCGGAGGCACTTCTGGGTTTGAACTGCCACACTGTCATATTTACCAATTACCTAAGTAAAAAGTAACCCTACAAGCAGTTGCTTAACATCCTCCATGGGACATGCTCCCACCGGTCTGATGGAGATCACATAAGATGTCAGGGGACCTCTGGGCAGTCTCAAAGCCAGCAGCCTTCAGTGAACTTTCATTATTGAGTACCTGATGTGTGCCAGGAGTCACTGAGCAGCACAGTGAAGTCCCTGGGCTTCCCACCAAAGGTTAGTGGTACAAATCTACCCAGAAGAAAGATCTAGTGACCTACTTTAGAAAGACCACCGCCCTGTGCTCTGGACCACAGTTCCTACTCTGAAACACATGGATGGGGCCACCAGGAATCGAAGTAGACTGGATGACAACTGGTCTGGTCTGTTTTCTACCATGTGCTAGGATGTTCTGGGAATTTGGGGACATGCCAGAAATGGAGTGAGAAGATAGTGGATGAGGGCAAGAATCAGAGGAAAGACATCCCAGCGTAGGTGATGCTGAGCCAGCCCCCAAAATAAATAACAACAGGCCGAGGTGAAAGGTTTGGGGCTGTGCATTCTAGACAGAGCAAACAGCAAGTGCAAAGTTCCTGAGGCAGGAACTTTGGTCAGTGTGGCTGGAGCAGGCCAGTGGAAGGAGAGAAATGTGCTGGTAACCAGATCCCAGTGACCTCATGGACCTGGGCAGCGCATTCTAAACAGCAGTCCCTGGGGGCTTTAAGCACAGGAGAGAGGAATCAGCTTAAGTGATCTGGGTACTCCCGGCTGCTGGGCACACAAGGGGATGTTAACATGGAGTGAGGGGCAAAAAGGAAGCAGGAAGGGTACAGGGGTCAGGCAAGAAGTGGGCAAGTGTGGCAGTGTGGAGATGGATGGAGGGGAGAGGCTCCCCCAAGTCCAAAGTCCACATGGAAGGACCTATTCAATGTCTTTTACCCCTGAAAGCAGGAAGCACCTACCTCATCTTGTCTCTCCCTACCCTCCCACCACTCCATACCTGGGTCTTTTCTGCAACTTCTCTCCACCGGTAAATTCTCCTCTCTCACCTGCATCGCAGGCTGATGGTTTTTGGCAGCTTTGTCCAACTCTTTGAACGACCCTGTGGGGTATGGTTGGGAGCTCAGGTCCACAGGGAAGGGGAGGGGAAGAGAGGAACAGAGGCCCTTTCAGGATCAAGTGCAAGAGTAGAACTTATAAATGGCTGCAAAGATGAACTTCCAGCTGTGTTAGGTTCTGTAGCTTATATTGTGCTACAAGTATTGTGGATTCCCTTCCCAGCCTCCAGACACATGACAAGGACCACTCTTGTGTCACCTGGGTCTGGGTGATGTCAAGGTCCAGGACAGTGTGGAACACTGCAAGTGGAGGCCAAGATGCCCACCACAGAGTGGTGAAAGTGATTTTCAGGTAGGACTCTGAGTTACAAATCAGGAAGAAAAAGAAAGACAGCCTGACAGAAAAATGGGCAAACCACCCGAACAGGCATTTTATAAAAGAGGCTGCCCAAATGCTCAATAAGCATAAAAGTGGTCAACTGATTAATGATGATCTAAGTTTAATGCAAATTAACATCACCAGGATTAGCAGTCCACACACCCACCTGAATTACTAACACGTAATAGCTAAGGACAACTCCTGACACCCCACACTCCACTGTCCAAGTGGTATGGAGTTTGAGGGCTTCATCTTCTGTCTTTGTCTCCACTACTGGAGTTCAGGAGGCCACTGCTGTTAGCCAGAATTCACTTGCCAGCATCACCCATTCTGTATTCTCCAGAAGCCAAGAAGGGAAGACATACTGTTCTAATGCTCTGTGCTACCATCCTGTACGGCATATTCCTAGCTTTGAGGATGTTAGTCTCTGAGCTTCCATTTCATTTGTTGGAGATTTTGCCTTTACAGAACTCTGAAATGCCAGGTTTCAGGAATCCCTGAGGACCGGCCGGACCAACTAGGGCTGTACCAGGCTGCACCAAATCACTGCTGGGCTTGTTTAAAGACTCTCTTCATAACTGTTAAATCCACCCCAGGGAGAATGGCTTTAATACATGCAAAGCTGCAGTCAGTAGGACCGGTGGAAACGCACTGTACCCTCAGTCGATGTTTCCATTATTTTCATTGCAACACAGCCCTGGTGGCCACAGGGTCCTGCTGGGCGTTCTTAGCACCAAGTTTACTGACCCAGCTAATCAGATAGCAGTCTCGGTGCACAGGACACCCCAAGAACCCCAGATGCCAACCCTGAATGCCATTGATGCGTCCCTTTGGGAATGGAACTCTCCCTTGATCCTTATTCCCAGAGTGAGTGATGAGATTCCAAAATTTAGGAAGGCTTATTATGGACTGTATGACAAGACTTGGGATTGGCCTCCAAGCTCCAAGACCATGAGGCATCTTGAAAGCTCTGAGAGCTGCTCCTACTGTATCCCCAAATCTCATGTCTGCTGCCGTCTATCCCAGGAGGGTGACCGTCAGGACAAGGAGATTCTACTGGGCTGCCAAACCAACCCCAGGTGACTTTCCAGAGACCATGTTATGAACTACACACCATCATTTGTTCCAAGTGTCTTTACTTCTGAACACAAGGAGATCTTCACTTCAGTTGGCAGCACCCCTAACAGACTGATGAGGAGTCAAGAGGAGGCACTCAGAGGAGGCACGTGGTGGGAGAATCATCTGTTGAAGACTCATATGTCCATCAAAAGACCAACACACCTCACTATTCCCTAAGATCCTGGCTCTCACTGAAACCATGGCTTCCTACAACAGAATGCTGGAGTTATACACACGTCACAGGCCCTTCCACCCCCAGCTCCTAAGCTTTCTGTGCACAAGATGCCTCCTTTGAAACAAGTAGGGGACGTGGCATGAAATGTCACCTTCCTAAAATCTACAGCACATCTGACCCCCCTGGTTTCCAGTGCCTAGAGACAGAAACGCTGGATTGGAGAGACGTATTAGAAGAGGTCCTGCGTGTCGTTTTACGACACTGATTGATAGGGTCAGTAAGCTTTGCAATGGCAGAATACACCTTCTGTTTTCTCAGATGGTGTGTGAACACATCCCATTCTCCACTCGCCAGCACCAAATATGGCATTAAAGGAGTCATAATACTGGCAGACACCTTCATGCTTGCTTCGTGCCAGGCATGCCCTGTTCTAAGCATTTCTTTCTCACAATGACCCCTCAGGGGGGACTTATTTTTTTTAACCTTCAGTTTTCAGGCTCAGGGGTCACTTTGTCAAAGTTTCCACAACTGGTAAGTTCAGGGCAGGAGTCTGACCCAGGCAGAACATTAACCACGAGGCTAGCGTGTTTCTAATGACATGGGCATCACTTTTATTTTTGTCACTCTTGTGACCACTTCTCAACTGCCATTTTCTTTGTTGGGATTAGGCATGGATACAAATCCTCAAGACCCAGAGGTTTGTTTTTCGAGTAAAATCTGGAGGCTGCCATTCCAGAGCTGATGTGGCAGCTCTATTCCGCTGGTTCATTATCACCCAGCTTCCTTCTCTTGGTACATTGCTGGGTGCTGTCTGTGTTCCCAAGGTCTCCTCATGGTTCAAGATGGCTGCTAAAGCCCCAACCATCACATTTTATGTTTCAGGCACAAAAGTAAGAAGGCATAATTTTTTTTTTTTTTTTTTAATTTTTGGAAGGAGCAAAAAGCACCTAACAAGGTCTCTCCCTCTTAAGGAAGGTTTCTGAAATCTGCTACTTCTCATTGGTCAGAACATGGTCACAAAGCCTCACCTGGATGGAAGGCCTAGCCCCAAATCAGGAGTTCTGTTCCTACAGAAGAGGGAACAGGTGGACAGTGGAGATCAGCTCTTGATCTCTGCCACACTGAAGGAGCATCTTCACATATTTCCTGTCCATTTGTACTTCTGCATCTGGGAATTATCTTCTCATACTTCCCTATAAATGCTGATTGTCTTTCTGTTACTTCTAGGTGTGCTTCTTATGGGGAAACTCACTATTTCCCCAATCAATCTGTTCCAACAGTGCTTGGCTCTAAGGATTTGTGTCACAATTAAATGGGTGTCCCAGTGCTGGATCCTGATTAACACCTATATCAAGCCCCAAAAATGATTGGCTTCCTTCCTTTAGGTCAGGAATGTTGGTATGCGTCAGAATCCCCTGGAGTGCTAAGAAAGAATTCAGAGGCCCAGGCCCACTGAAGGACAAGACCAGATTCTTTGTATTTTTACCAAGTTCTCCAGGTGAAAATATTACCCATGGAAGGTTTGCATTTGTATAAATTGTGAGCAAACCTATCCTTATGTTGCTATTGGCTTCCTCTTGGTTTTCCAGAGCAGAACAAACATGGTCTTGTCTCTTCTAGATCCAACAACCCCACACAAATTTGAAGAAACTGATGAGCCTCCCCCTCCCCTGACTACTGCCACCGCCACCACCAACCCACCAGCCTTTCTTTTTGCCAGGTTAGAAAGTCCCATTCCCCCCGCAGCCCACTGCATTCTGGGATCATCCCTTTAAATTGATCACGGCCCCTCCATGAAATGTCTGGGTAATACAAAAGAGCATCGAATTGTCCCCTCCCCTGGCCTCGACCCCTTTGCTTCTATTAATGTGATCCATGGGTGGGTGCATCAATCCAAATGGACCCAAAATGAATGAAATCCCCAAGAGTCAGAGTTACATGTTGCCCATAACAAAATCCCTAATTCAAGAGACTCCAAGTAGAGTTTCCCCAAAGTTGCCGCCTGGGAGGCGCGTGTGTCCTAGCGCCCGCGTGGCTGGGACCTGGCGGGGTTTGCTCCTTAGCGGCCGGCAAGCCTGGGCCCGGCAGTGGCGGCAGCACATGGGCAGCCGGCAGACTAAGAGCAACCTAGCAGAAAGAACAAGCCCAGAATGACTTCTGGGCGTCGCTGCTGCTGCGAGCTGGGACGAGGCGGAGCTCCCCTACCACAGGGCGTCGGCATGGTTTAGGAGCTGCTGCGGACGGTGAGCCATGGCCTCGAGAAGAAGCCGGACACTGCTGCTCCAGGTATCCATAACGCCTCATTCTGGGTGATCTACCTGGACGGGATTACATAATATTTCAAAAGAAGCAGTCACGCGAGAAAGAGCAGGTATCCGTAACGCCTCATTCTGGGTGATTTATCTCCTGGACGGGAATACAGATTCCATATTACAAAACGGGCAGTCACATGGAGAAAGAGCTGTTCCTATTGGCGTTTTCAACGAAAAGGAGTCGCACTGTAGTGAGCAATGTCCTACCAGCAGGTGACGAGACATGCTCAAGGAACCCCCAAGATGTTCCTCGTGGTATCATCAAGAAACCGGGTCGCATTGCAGTGAGCGATGACCTTCCAGCAGGTGAATTGGGTCCAACTCACAGGGGCTTCATGGATTTCAGAACAAAATGTTGACTAGTGCATAGCATTTGTGAATCCCTTAATTCATCTTCCCTCTACCCCTGTGGACTTTTAGAGGTAGTTAGAAGTCATTTAGCAGATCCATTAGTTCTCCTTCATTCATTCATTCAACTGGCACATCAAGTATACAAGATGTGGTGGTGGTGGAGAGACACCACAGAGTTGATCCTAGTGCACAGAGGGGTTGTATAGCCTCAGAAGGGAACAGAAAGCCTCATCTTTCTCCTATGGAGCGCGTGGCAGAATTGAACTGATGACAGTGCAATTAACAGCCCAATGTGTAGCCCACTATGTTACATCAAATTGATCATAATGATTTCTTTGATCTTTGCTGACTTACTTCAATTAGAGTATGAGCATCAGGATGGTGGGGACCTTTGTCTATTTTGATGACTGATGTATCTAAAGAGCCTAAGATAATGCTTTGCACTCAGTAAACAGGTTTTGATTAAACGGATACATAAATCTTAAAAAAAAAAGAGAGAGAAAGAGAGAGTCCAAGTAAAAGGCACCATCTCACATGAGAAGGCCCAAAGTTTCTACAAGCCTCAGACCCACCCTTAAAACGCGGGTGTTTTTTGTCTTTCCACTAGGCTCTCACAGCCATGTCAACCTGACTTACAAAGCGGCCCCTCAAGGCTACAAAAAGGCTGCAGTGGTTCCAGGCATCCCAATTAGACACAACAATGGCATCCAGCAGAGCTGAGAGTTCACCAACAGGTTTGCCCTCCTAGTTTGAGAACTGGGTCACATGAACACTCCTAAACCAATCACTGGCAAGGAGGGTGGGACCACTAGGATTGGTACAGCCCAAACCAAGAGTATCCCAGAGCTGGGGGTGGAGCCACATGCCCCGTAAGGGCTATGGGAAATGTTCAGAAAGATGAAGGGGAGAAATGGACTTCCAGAGGAAACCATCACCAAAGAGAACAGCAGGTAAAAAGTTCCAGAGATAGGAGCCTGCTCCGATCAGCTCAGCCTATGGAGGGAGCAGTCACATTCTTTAAACAGATGCGTGCCCATCCAAGTCCAGGTGGCTGCTGAGAGTGCTCCAGAAAGGAGGTAGGGAGGCCAGTTAGGAGGCTTCTGCAGTTACCCAAGTAAAGTCTGGTGGAACTGGTACCATCGAGGCAGAATGGACAGGGAGCAGATGGCATTTCCAAGGTCCAGTCAATTAGGACTGCTGTAAATGGGATGTGGGAGATGAGGGGGACAGCTCAGTCCAGGACCACCTATTATAGAGAGGGCTAGCTTGAACAAACACCCAACAAGCTCCACTCACCTAGGAAGCAGGAGGCTTGGAGGGCGGGCATCTTGGGGGTGTCTGAACCAGATATAGAGCTGAGAGTCATCAAGATATGAGGCTAATTGAAGCCCTGGGACTTAGGAGAGTGTATTAAGTAAGGGCCAGTGAAGGCGTAGCACATTTTGAACATGTTGCTTTCTCTAGTCTATTTCAAGAACCAACAAGGGAGACGGAGACTTGGGTGGAGGCCAGAGAGGGTGGACTTCAGAAGGGTTGAAGATGCAAGTGTAGGATTCGTGATTTAATCACATGTAGCAGGGGAGGAGAGGAAGGAGTCAGGTGACTCCTAAATGTGGGTTTGGGGAGAGGGCTGAATGGGGTGAGACTCCTACGCTCATCCTGTCCCCCACTGCCAGCTCCCACTTCACCACGACCCTGCTACTCCCATCTTTCCTTTGATCCCACTCTGAGGTTCACTGTGCCTGTCCTTAGCTGCTCCCACACACTCTCTATGGGGTCTGTTTCTTTTGGACAAAGCAGGTGTCTCCCTCACCCTGCTCCATTCAGCCACCTTTCTTGATCAGCCTGATGGGCTAGGCATGCATGCTTCTCAGCTCTTAGGTCTTTAACAGCCTGTTATCCTCGACAAGGTAGATGTAGCCCCATTTTACAAAGGTAGAAACTGAGACTCAGGGTTTCAGATGAGCATACCAAGACTCAGCAACTGGCCACCTAATACTTCTTTTTCAAGGTCAGTCTTATTTGACAGTCTGACTTGGGCCCTACTGTGGCCTTGGACATCAGTCAAGGAGGGTAGCCAGTCCTGTGGGATGGGTATGTGCTTGGAGTCAGAGAGATCTGGATTTCAAATCTGGCTTTACCAACTGCCAGTCTTCTGGCTTAGCCTATGGATTGAGGCTCCTTGGTTGAGCCTGAGTTCCCTGGTCTGTACACTGGCTTATTGCAAATACCAGATCATTGAATGCCCACCTATGGTGCTGCTGTAGCGATTCAGAGGGATAGCACTGTACAAGCCCAGTGCGTGGTCCCTAAGTGAGATTCTCCAAGCAAGGCCCTAGACCCTCATTCCTGCCTCCCCTTAGTCCACATAGGAACAGGCATCCTGACAACTCAGGGATGGACTGAGGGGAGCAGATAGGCTCTTGTCAACAAAGCTTCTCTGAGGAGACTTCTACTCTCGAGTCCTTAAGCCAGACAGGTCCCTAGGGTGAGAGCGGGGTGGGGGTGGGGGGTGGCGCTTCAAGTAGCAGCACCAGAGAAGCAGAGGGTGTATGTGTGTGTGTTGGAACGGCTTCTGGGCATGAGACAAATGAGCAGCATGAAGAAGGGGCTTATGGGAAGGAATGCCAAGAGTAATGAATGCAACCCAGATGCTCATCGTGAGATGAAGTGGGAGGGGCCTTTGCCAGTTATTGGAGAGCTGCACTGTACTTTTCTGATTAGCACAGAGCCCCCACCCCCACCCCCAGCCCACCCACAGTTTTGCTTTCTGAGATTTCAGTTACACTCAGTCAACCACAGTACCAAAATATTTAAATTGCATGGCGTTTTGAGTAGGGTGATGAAATCTCACAGTGTCCCACTCCAAATGGGAGCTAGTTTCCTCCTCCTTCCCTCGGCTTGAGCCTGGAAAACACAGCTGGGGGAGTGGCTGCCAGTATTGTACAGGTTAACACTGCCTGCCATCCAGGGCGCCCTGAGTTCCTGTGGTATGTATGTATAGGGAAAAACCTAGTAAATACAGGGCTCGATACTATCCGAAGTTTCAGGTAGGGTCTTGAGATGGATTGGAGTGGGACACTGTGAGATTTCAGGAGGGTCTTGAAATGGCTCCCCCACAGATTGGAGGTAGATTACTGTATTTCCTGCATAGACTGAGCCACATGAAGCTCCCTTACCTACCAGGGTTACATCGAGGCATTTCATCTTCACCTGAAGAGTGTAAAAGGAACTTTATAAATAGCTAAGGTGTGGCTGAATCCTGCCACCTTCCAACCAAGGCCTTCTGCAGGAAGCTGCCTCCAAGGGCCCTGCTGGGCTTCCTTTGGAATTCTCCAAGGCAGATGCAAACCAAGAGGATGACCTGGGAGGCACACGGAGCAGGGCACTGGGAAAGGTAGCTGGGCTGGGGGTCTGCTGAATGGAAGAAGCTGGCAGGATGCAAATGGTTTTCATTTAGTTGGAAAAAACCAAGAGAAGATAATCCTCAAATGCAACTTTCGAACAGGGCCCCTCCCTTCCACTCCCTCTTCCTCCTCAGAAGGAAGTCCTATCATTCTCTCCCTCTTCTTCCTCCCCTCTTCCAGACATAAGAACCAGCTGCACCCAAGCAGTACCATCTCCCCCCTTTTTAATCCCATCCCCCGACACTCATCCTTTGCAGAACCCATGAGAACGTCTCTCTCCTCTGTGACTAGCCTTCCAAGTCCCACCCTGCTCTTGCCAGTCACAGAAAAGCAAAACCATCATGCTTTCTTCCAAACACTGGGCCTACCCCACCCCATCTGATTCCTCATTAACCCTGGAGTTAGACCCAAACAAAGGAAACCTCAAATACCATTGGTCTCAATGTCGGGACGTTATCAAATGTGCTACGAAGACCACCCTCCTGCCTGGACAAAGTGACCTCTCTAATAACCTAGGGCAGCCATGAATTTCAAGTCCTTGGACTCCTTGGATGTGGTGGCCCAGGGAAAGCAAGCCCCCTTTCCCACCCATAGCATCCCTTCTCTTACCCCCAGAACTCCATCCCTCAACCTAAGGGATGTCACACCCACCTGCCCAAGCCTTTCCCACCCTCCCCCCCACAGCAATCTTTGGCCATTCTCTAGTGTTCACACAACTGGCATTGTCTACCTTGGGACGACCTGGAATTAGGCCTAAGGCCAACTGGGCTGAGGACCCGGGGGTCTTAGGCATGATTTAGAAGTGGGGAGGCTCTGAGTGTACACATCTTCCTGTGCCTGAGGCTCATGGTGTCTTGGGGATGATCTGAGGGTAGAAGAGGCCCAAGTGGGGTCTGCTAAACCCCAGGGTCCAGAGCAGGGCTTTGATACCTGTCAGCCAGCTCAGGGGTCACAGTCAAAATATCCCACAGCCTGAACTCCATCCCGTGGCATGCTTCTGATCTGGGGAAGGCACTCCCTACCCACCCCTGCTTTCGGGGTCTCCTTTCCGTCTTTCAGTTGAGGACTTGGGGTAAATAGCTTAGAGGCAACCAGGATTTTGACAGCAAGACTCTGCCAGACCTTGAGACATCTTCCATCCGTCCAAGACCCAGGGCCCTGACTGCCCTTTGTCTGTTTCCCAGATTGGGTCCCTTGTCCTGCAAGGTCCTATGGGACTGAGGTCTTTGGACACTGGCCTGAGGGAATGGCTGCAAAAAGGTATCTAGAGAAACAAGCAAACTGGGCATGAATGGGGATCCCTCCCGTCCATTGTGTAGACTACAAGTCCAAATTCAGGGTGTCGGCAGGACTATGTGCCATCTGCTCAAAAAGTCCTTCCTACCTCTCTAACCTTCTGTCATTCTCGGGTATTTCTTGGTTTACATGGCAGTTTCCGTGGGTGGGTCTCTCCTTGTCTGTTTTTACTTTAAGACCCCACTCAACAGTGATTAGGTTTCAGACCCCGCCTACTCCGGCATGCCCTCAGTAACATAACAAAAGAAAAGCCCCCTTTCAGAGCATCTTCACACTCAGTGGATGACCAGTCCTGCTCTTGGTAAGCTTGGTCTGCTCAGGGAAGTGACAGCCTAGGATCCTGTTTCCCAAAAATGTCATACACTGGAAGCATCTACTTCTCTGGGGTGCAGTGGACGTGGGAGAGGAGACTGCTGTTCCACAGGATGTCTTCTGGAACCTCAGAGGCCTTAGAGCTGCCAGTGGCCCTGAAAAGAATTCCGTGAAGATGAAGGTCAGACGTGGTTTTGGGGCAGTGCAGATCAAATACTCTTTCAAGAGGCTTGGAAAGAGGTTGTGAGGTACACTCATACAGCCTCTGGGATCAGACAGGCATGCTGCGGCCCGTTCCAGGACTGGCAGACCAAGGGTCCCCTGAGGACCCCAGGGGCAGCATTTTCCTTGGTGGACAATCGAGACTTTGGAAGACCATCCTAAAAAAAAAGCCACTCCAAGCTGAGTCTTCAGCTAGCTCTCCCAGCACCTTTGGGCACCGTCTGTCTCCCCTGAATCTTTCCTGCTCCAAGGAGGCCTGGAGAATTGTTCTCTGTACTGCAAACCAAAGCTAGTTTATCAATTCACGGCCATCAGGCCTGGCAAACAGGGGGCAGCCGTAAACGTTGCTTGCAGAAAGACGTAGGAAGAGGAAGGGGGCAGATGGATGAGTTTTATCTTCTGGGCAGCTGCAGACCCTGAGAGATACCTAAATGATGAGGAGAGAAATACTGGAGGAGCAGGGCAGGAAACGGGAAGGCCAGGATATTGAGGACAAGTCCAGGGAGAGGCTGCGGACTTCCTGTTTCCCCAGCCTGTCACTGTAAAGTCCCTCAGACTGGAATCCTGAGCACCTGAAGACAGGAGGAGTGTGGGCAGGGCTGCATTTAGGCCACCCCTGGGCATTGAGGGTGGGGTGGGAGTCCTTCCAGGCTGTCTCAGCTGATTGGGAATGGTGAGGTTGGTTTGTGCTGAGAGGATTGAGAGAGTGCTCTGGCAGAGGCCATGTCACCAAGGGACAGAGCGAAGGGCTCATTGTTAAGCAAGGCCACAATGAGTCTCCCCTTGGAAGGCAAGGCCCTGAGGAGGAATCTCATGTGGGGGGCTCTGCAGTTTCTGTCTCTTTGTTTTAATCAGCTTATTTTTAATTTTCTTGATTTTATAATAAAAGTTTTCAGTAGAATCTTAGTAAGAATTATATTAGAGATTTGAAACTTGTTTTTAGACACTTCACACCATATTCAATCATGCGTAGTCCTAAAGAATGCTTTTCACACTAACAATAAGTTTCACCACTAGGAAAAACCAGCTAAAGTTTTTGCCAGTTCAAGTTTAAGATTACATTCAACATTCTGTGTAGTTTCGGTCAGGGACATCAAGACCTCTAGAAAATTAGCAAAAATGCAATTGAGGGCTAAGGGAATAGTATTAGATCATACGCAGAAATTTAACTAGATGTTTTGTATAGAGAAGTTTTTATAAGGAAGTTGTTCCGTTTCTTCTTAACTACAAAACTTTAAATGCTTCTGGTTTTTCTTGTTTAATCAATCATGAGAAACAACTGTGTTATCAGTTACCATAGCAAATAATGTTAGGTACATGTTGTGATTAATGAATCTATAGAAAATAATAGGTGAAGGTAGAAATAGGAGTTAAGATTTAGAGCTATGTTTTAAGGTTAACCTGACATTTTTAGAACAATGAGGTTTGCTTACAGAAATCAGATATTGTCTAACTACGTAAAGGGGAACAAAGAAGATTTTGATGCTCTTGAAGTTCTATATTGAAATGATTAATATGTATGATTTAGACCACTACTTTGAAAAGAATGATTAATAGATTGATGGTATAGAGTAGTATAAAAGCTGCTTGAGAATCTGAAATAAACATGTGAGAGAAGTCTCACCATTCATCGAGACCCATTGATCTTGTGCTTTCTTCGCCGACGCCATGCATCCCTCTAAGGACCCCCAAATAAGATTGTCGGGGCTGGCCCCCGATAGTGCCCAGCAGGCTGGGGCTAGGGCCACTGGAGGTTGACCCCTGGGACTCAAGGGAACAACCGCAGCAGTAGGAGGACAGACAGATGCCAAAGAGCTGCACACACTGCCAAAGCAAAAGAGGAGTTCTGTGCAACTAGAACAATCCAGGCTGATCCCTGAGCATCTTTCCAGAGGAGGGATCTGAGGGCCAATAAGGGTTGAGAGGATGGGCTTTCCTTAGCAGGGGAGGTAGGAGGGATGAAGCCACTTAAGAGCTCCTAGAATGGTGGGGCTCAAGAGTAGGGTTCCATGTCAGGTACATACCAGAAGGTGGTCAACAGGTGTAGGGATGGGCTGACAATGAATGTCAGAGCCCGGAGTACTCACCTCTGCAGATGCAGTCTCAGGAATGTGGTTCATTGGGTCAGAACCATTGCCTATTTAGAGGCTGGGAAGCTATAGATTTGAGCCTGTAACCCAAGGCGTAGGGATAAAGTAGAGACCAAGAGAGAGTCCAGTCTTAGAGGTGGATCCCTCAGAGCCTGTAGTCTAGGAGGAAACACCGTGCGTCATCATGAATCCCCCACTAAGCACACCTTTGCAAAGCAAACAGAGCAGAGGATGTCCCTAGAGGTAGGATTTGCAGGGTTTCCACTCGCACGACCACAGCTGGGTGGAGGCTGCAGGCTGGTCAAGAAGAAGGCAATGAGGTAGGGAATTCTAGAGCCCTTTGTGAGGCTTGGGGAGCAGGCCAGCCCCAAATGTAGGGCCTCTGAGGGCAGAATATGTAAAAAACCACTAAGGCCTCCTCCACAAACCCATGCTCCTCTATCCTCTTCCTCCCTTCCTTCCTCCTCATTCGACATGAAGCTCCCTGAGGAGGACCACCAGGGCAACTTAAGGGACGAGCCAATAAACATGGGGGGTCCCTGTGGTGGAAATTCACAGTTCTGAGCCTGCATGAGAACAGCTGGGAAGGGCGGGAAGCCTGCAGGGAGCCAGGCAGGAAGCAGGGTGGGGAGCCTGGCCCGAAGCCTTCCAAAGGTGCCCTCACAGTCCGCGCCAACCCCCAACACAAGGCCTTAGTACCACAGAACCATCAGCATTACAACAACCACTGACCCAGAACCAGCGCTTCAGAAATCTGTGGTGTGACATCATTCACAGGCAGCACCTCAGATACAGGGGAGTCTGCTCAAAGGACCCCTATATCAATCCAGTCTGGCCCTGGGGCTCCCCAGAGCTCAGAGTTTGCAATAGACATGTGTATATAGGGGTCTGAGAAAAGGTCAGGTGGGTTCTGCCTCCCAAAGAAGGAAGCACAGAGACTTGGGCTGGTGGCAGTAGACTCAGGGTCCACCTGGCCAGAGTCTGGTCTCAGCCTGAGGTCACTGGATGATGACCTCAACTTCATGCTTGACTTGAGGAACAAGATTCGTCTCTTGTTTCTGAAAAAGCAGGAGTGTTGGTTTCTGTAGAGAAAAGACCAGCAGAGAGGGCAAGGGAGTCCTCTGGGAAAGAGCAGTGGGTCCCCATACACACCTGACTCACAAAGGACCGAGAGCAGAAAGAGGCAGGCCTGTCAGACTCTAGGCCAGGCGGCCAAAACCCTGTACAATAGGGTATTCATAGCCCTGCCCTTGGAGGACTTGACCCAGAGAACCAGCTGACACCCAGGGATGACTCCTAAATGCTCCCCAGGTACAAGGATTCACGTTGGGAGCTTTCAAGAAGAAATGCTTTTACTGTCACGGAAGTATGGTGGGAGGCTGGAGGCAAGGGACAAAGTTAAACAACTACGTAGACAAGAGAGCTTCCTGGACAAGGCCAACCAAGGTCATCACAAGAACCTTAGATCTGTGAACACCTTCACAACAAATTCAACAGAGTGAACAGGTGGTAGGGACAGGAGGCTGCCAGGGGCCCAGGCACTTATTCATGGAAAGCATATTCAAGAACTGGGGAGAAGG
>NW_006408594.1:4584077-4585743 GCF_000296735.1 Chrysochloris asiatica | reverse complement strand
ACCACAGAACAAACTGGAGGCAGGCACAAAATAAACAGACCAGACCAGACCAGTAATTCATGTTTTGTATTTACACATTTGGGTGTGTGTGGTTGGCAGGCATTTCACCTGTCTGGTCTAATACATGACCCCTATTGGAGGTGTGTAATTGAGAAATTAATTCAGAATTGTGATTTTTCCTTGAATTACCACTTCCGTGATAGGATAATGAAATTTCAAGAACCCACAATCCCCACGGGAGTGAATGGAGACTATTCAGGACAATGTTTTGTTTGTTCCTCAAAGGAAATCAGATATGTTAAATTTAGGGGAAAAAATTCTTGGTAGTTAGGGCATTTGATTAACATCTTAAACAAGGTCAAAAGTAACCAAAATTCCTCTTCATGGGGAGGGCTGAAATTCGCTAGATTTGTAAATTGTAAGTTTGTATGTGAAAATCAAAGCTAACGTTCTTCCTATTGGCAAGTTATGAAGAAAATTAGATTGACCATTCCGAGTAATAAAGGAAAAAGCACTTTGAATTCAAAGGGAAAGTTGTTCTTTTGGAAGTTTGTGAATCCCACACACGCTGGGTTCATGCTGAAAGAAGGAAGACAGGGGACTCAAGGCCTCATCAACCAAAGACATGACACTTGGGTTCCATGAACTCCTTGGTCACATCTTCATTTGCTTGGAAATCCAGAAAAGGCCCAGGTGGGTGAAGGGAAACTGGGTGTAAAGGAAGGCAGCGGACCAGATACAAACATGACCTACCCTGAACTCCACTGAAAAAGCTGAGCTTCCAGGCTTGGAGAACAGCAAGTAAACAGACAATGAGACAGGTGTCTAGTCAGCAGCCACCTGGGAGCCAGGGGTGGGGGTGGGGAGGGGGACAGGAGGTGAGTTTTGAAACTGTGAGAGGGTCGCTGATAAGGATAAGAGGCCGGCAGAGGCCTAGACAAGGGCAAGATGGGGAGCCCAGCCCAGAGCCTCCCCAAAGGCATCCATCCTCACAGTCCACGCCAACCCCTACACAAGGCCTTATATACCACAGAACCACCAGCATCACAACAACCACTGACCCAGAACCAGAGCTGCAGAAATCTGTGGTGTGACATCATTCACAGGCAACATCTCAGTTACAGAGGCGTCCGCTCAAAGGACCCCTATATAAATCCAGTCTGGCCCTGGGGCTCCCCAGAGCTCAGAGGTTTTAATAGACATGTGCATATAGGGCCCTAGAAAAGATCAGGTGGGTTCTGTCTCCCAGGGAAGCACAGAGACATGGGCTGGCAGTGGTAGGCTCCGGGTCCACCTGCGCCAGGGTTTGGTCTCAGCCTGAGGTCACTGGATGATGACCTCAGTTTCATGCTTGACTTGAGGAACAAGATTCGTCTATTGTTTCTGAAGAAAAACAGGGGTGGTTGGTTGCTGTGGAGAAAAGGCCAGCAGAGAGGGCAGGTGTGTCCTCTGGGGAACAGTGGGTCCCCCATACATACCAGACTCACCAAAGGCAGAGCAGGAGGTGGCCTGTCAGACTCTGGGTCAGGGGGCCAAAACCCAGGACAATGGTGTGTCCAAGACCCTACCATTCAAGACTTGACTCTGAGAAGCAGTTGAGACCCAAGGATGTCTCTAAATGACCCTCAGGCACAAGAATTCATTTTAGGGTCTCTCTAGAGGAAGT
>NW_006408594.1:4580491-4583526 GCF_000296735.1 Chrysochloris asiatica | reverse complement strand
CCAGAGCAGTAATTCATGTTTTGTGTCTACACATTTGGGTGTGTGTGGTTGGCAGGCATTTCACCTGTCTGGTCTAGTACATGACAGGTGTCTCCCTGGGACCCCTGCTGAAGGTGTGTGATTAAGTAATTCTGAAGGGAAACAAGGTATATTTATTTTCTCATTAGGACCAACCATTGGGAACTTTACAATGATTTGGAATGAACAGAGGGAAAAGAAAGGGAAAAAAATGGAGAATTTAAATTTTTTCCTCGAAGCACTGCTCTGATGATAAAATAACTGAGATGACCCACAATCCCTGTGAGAGTGACTGGAGAGTTTTCAGTTCTCAGGATTTTGGGGGTTCCTCACTGAAGTGAAGGATTTACCAAGGAAATCAGATACATTACATTTAGGTATAAAGTCCATGGTAGTTAAGGTATTTCACTAACTAAGGACTTACATAAGACCCAAATTAGCCAAAATCCCCCTTAAGTATTAGTGCTAAGATTTGATAGATGTGTAAATCGTAAGTATTCGTGTGAATATAAAAGTCAGTGCTCTTCCTGTTCATATGCTTGGGGAAGAAGAAAATATCTTAAAAATCAGAGTGAAAATGGAAAAAGCAGTTTGTTCTCAAAGGCAAAGCTGTTCTTGTGGAAACTTTCAAAGTCCCACACACCCTCAGTTCCATGCTGGATGGAGGAAAGCAGGGGTCTCAGACCTGGGCACTTGGGCTCCATGGACCCTTTGGTCACGTTTTTATTTTCTTATAAATAAATCAGAAGAAAGCCCAGGTCGCTGAAGGAAAACTGGGTGCAAAGGAAGGTAGTTGACCAGGCCCAACACGACCTGTCCTAAACTTTGGTGAGGAGAAAGACCTGGGTGCTTGGGAAAAGCCAGTAAACAGAGAGGGAAAGAGACTGGGAACCAGAGCAGCAGTCGTCTAGAGAGGGCACTTCTGAGACCGCTCCTGGGCAGCTGGGAAAGATAGGCGGCTGACATGGTCCCAGGCAGGGGGTCAGGCTGAGGTGCCCAGCCCTGAGCCATCCCAAAGATTCTCCCACCATTACCACCACCATCAAGGGAAGACACTGTGCACCATTGACCCACTAAGTCCTCAACAACTCCTGACCCAGGTCCTGAGCTTCACAAATCCGTGGTGTGACATCATCCACGGAGAGCTCCTCAGTTCTAAGAGTCCAGGCAAAGAGCCCTTTTTTAGCAAACCAAAGTGGCTCAGGGTCTCCCCAGACTCAGAGGTTGCATTAGACAGGGGTATGAGAAAAGGTCAGGTGGGCTCTGTATTCCAGAGAAAGAGGGAGACTAGGGCTGGGAGTGGCCTCAGTATCCGCCTAAGCCAGGATTTGGTCTCAACCTGAGGTCACTGGATGATGATGACCTGAGCATCATGCCTGACTTGAGGAACAAGTTTCATCTCTTGTTTGTGAAAAAAAAGCAGGGGTGTTGGTTTCTGTAGAGATAAGGGCAGCAAAGAGCACAGGGGTGTCCTCCAGGTAGCAGCAGTGGGCCCCCCATACACACCTAACTCACAAGGGCAGAGAGAGTAAGCAGAGGCAACCTGTCAGACTGAACGAGGGGCCACAACCCTATAAAATGGGATGTCCAGGCCTATCTTGAAGGGCTTGACCCTAAGAATCAACTGAAACCCAGGGATTCCTCCAAAAGCCCCTCAGACACAAGGATTCATTTTAGCCCACTGGCTGCTCTGAAAAGCCATCTTTGCATCGTTCCCGGGTCCGGCTCTCTGCTCTGCACCAGCTCCGAGGTTACCACCAAGGACTTAAAGGAGAAGAAGGAGGTTGTGGAGGAAACAGCAAATGGAAAAGACGCATCTGCTAATGGGAATGCTAAGGAGGAAAATGGGATACAGGAGGCTGACAATGAGTTAGATGAGGAGGAGAAGAGGAAAAAGGTGATTGTGAGGAGGAAGATGGAAATGAAGATGAGGAGTCCAAGGCAGCTACGAGAAAACGGGCAGCTGAAGATGATGAGGATGAGGATGTTTACACCAAGAAGCAGAAGACTGTCGAGGATGACTAGACAGCCAAAAAGGAAAAGTTAAATTTCAAAAGACCACCGTGACCTACCTATTCACACTCCATTTCCTGTCTGAGAATCTAAAGTTGGGTACCTTCCAGTAGAGAGTCCCACCTGCCCACTTTGGGCAGCGCCACCTGCAGATAACAAGCGCTCACCACCACCCAACCAAAACCACACGTGAATTTGCAACAGGGGAGAAAAAAACAAAACTTCCAAGGCCCTGCTTTTTTTTATTAAAAGTACTTTAAAAAGGAAAATTTGTTTGTATTTTTTATTTACATTTTATATTTTTGTACATATTGTTAGAGGTCAGCCATTTTTAATGATCTCGGATGACCACACCAGCCTTTGGAGCGTTCTCTGTCCTAATTCTGACTTTACTTGTGGTGTGTCCATGTTCATTATAATCTCAAAGGAGAAAAAAAATCTTGTAAAAAAAGCAAAACCAACAACAAAAAAAATTACAATCTTATTCCGAGCATTCCAGTAACTTTTTTTGTGCATGTACTTAGCTGTCCTATAAGTAGTTGGTTTGTATGAGATGGTTAAAAAAGGCAAAAGATAAAGTTTCTTTTCCTTTTTTTTTTTTTGTTGCTGTTTATTTATTTATTTTTTTGGCCTGTTTGATGTATGTGTGAAACAATGTTGTCCAACAATAAACCGGAATTTTATTTTGCTGAGTTGTTCTAAAAAAACCAGAGTCAAAACGAAATAAGGTCTTTGCCCACAAAGGCAAAGCTAAAGTTGTTCTTGTGGGAGCTTTAAATTTCTCGTACACATTGGGTTCATGGGGGATTCAGGAAGGCAGGGGGCTCAGGGCATTCTGGGGTAAAGACCTGAACACGTGGGTTTCATGTCACCCTTGGTCAAATCTTTGTTTGCTTGGAAATAAGAGAAAAGGCCCAGGTGGGTGATGGGAAACCGGGTGCGAAGGCAGTTGGCCAGACACAAACATGGCCTGTCCTGAACCCTTGTGGTAATGAAGATCTGGG
>NW_006408594.1:4577769-4579066 GCF_000296735.1 Chrysochloris asiatica | reverse complement strand
GCAACAAGAACCCACAATTCTCATGGGAATGAGTGGAGGCACAAGGTTTTGTTTGTTGCTCAGCGAATTGAAGCACTTAACAAGGAAGTCAGATACGTTACATTTTGGAATACAGCTCATGCTAGTTAAGGCATTTAGTTAACTAAGGGCTTAAACCAGACTAAAATTATCCCAGATCCCCCTTAAAAGGGAATGGTAAATCTTGTTAAATTTATAAATAGAATAATAACTTTGCATAGGGAAATTAAAGCTGAGAGTAATCATGTTTTTAACTTCTGTGAATAGGAATGAAATTTCATAAGGCATTTCTTATGAAAGCTTTCAAGTTTTCTGGCATCACAGGCATCACTTTGGGGGAGTAGCTCAGTCCCAGGGAGTCCACTTTGGGGGACCGTATAGCAATTCAGTCTGACCCATACCTTCCCTGAGCAAGGAGTTTGTAGCAATTAGAGGAAAGCAGGATTCTGAGAGAAAGGGTGGTTGGGTTCTGTCTCCCAGGCAAGCAAAGAGACTGGGGCTGGTGGTGGGCTGGCTCAGGGTCCACCTCTAGCCTGAGGTCACTGGGAGATGATTCAAGCTCCATGGTCTGTTCTGAGAGACACACTGAAGCTCTTATTTCTTAGGAGAAGTAGGGGTGCTCATAGCTGTGGAGAAAAGGCCAACAGATAGGGGAGAAGTGTCCTCTGTGTGGGGCAGGCAGGAGGTCCTGGGTGGGCAGCCAGGCCACGCCTGTAGGAGTTACAGTGATTCCCACAGGGGCTCAGCCTTGGACTTCAGAAACACAGGAGGGGGGCAGATCTGTGCCACACTGGAGCCAGGGCACACAGACTAGGGCCCTGGATCCTTGGGGGTGACTCCACTTTTATGGATGCCCTGCCCCATGTATGGTCTGTATCTAGGGTTGATGCTGGGCTAGACACAGGAAGCGATTAAGGGCCTCACAACTTCAACATGGTCTGTGTCTACAGTGACCTGTCGCCCCAAGAAGTGACTGTGGGGTGATTCTCATTGCCCTGTGAGCCCCTCAGGAGCTGTGAAATCAGAGATACTCCCCAGTGAACTGCCCCGTGAGGGGCTCTGGGTTAAGGGAGGTCAGGAAAATGGTGTCAGACCCTGCAGGGTGTTGTGTCTATTCCCCCTATCCCCCCCCCCCACCCTGGAGGGGATGAAAGAGGGTCGGCATTCAACACAGAACTTGACCCCATGGTTTTAAATAAGAAATTTATTGCAAATATAGAAATTGATTCTCTCCATACAGGAATCTGTGATTTGAGGAAAATGATTTCGTGCCATTAAG
>NW_006408594.1:4562316-4577669 GCF_000296735.1 Chrysochloris asiatica | reverse complement strand
GGGTGGGGAAGGAAAGGCAGAGAGAGAGGGAAGATAAAATAAACCAAGTTACCCGCCTAAATGAAAAGAATGGGTGTGTCCAGGGCCCCCAGAGCAAGGGCAAGTCTGGTTCACACAGCTTGGCTTCATACCCCGGGCTCTGAGCCTAAGTCTGCAGGACCCAAAGCAGATGCCAGATGCAGCGCCCTTGAGTGGTGGTGCCCTATGGAGGGAGGCAGGGAGGGAGAGAGAAGGGACAACCCCACCCTTTTCTGCTTCCTAGTCCCTGCCCCAATCCTGTGCTTGCTAGGCCAAGGGGCTGGGGGAAGGAAGAGGCTCAGACCAGCCTGTGGTCACCAGCGCACCACTGCTGAGCAGCTACCATTGGCCTTGTGTGGTGGACTTGGAAGCAGCCAGGAGAGGCTAAGGATGCGTCATGGAAGATGAGCAAGAAGGGCACCACATCAGAGTGGAACAGAACGTCAGGGGCTGGGAGAGCTCAAGTCCCAAAGGGAGGTTGCTTGGGGTAGGGCCACTAGGCAGAAGTCTATCAGCCAGGAGAGGAGATGACTTCAGCCTTGCCCCTCTAGCCTCCAAGCCCGGCCCCACCCATCCACCATCAGGAAATGTGACCTGTCCTGGCAGGTTCAGGATCAAGAAAGGGCATATGATGAAGGTGGCCAAAGAAATTTTGAGGGGACACTGTGTCAGTCCTGACTGCCCCCCTCTCCTCTGCCGTCCAGTCTCATCTCCACGTGGCTGGCTACACTGTTATTCAGCGCTGTTACCTGTCACCTCCTCTAAGAGACCCCTCTGACCACCCAAATCTCCCCAGTTCCCCTTATTCCCCCCACACAAATAAAGCCTTTGCCTTTGGGCCATTTCAAGTCCTGGTAAGCCAAGCCCATTTGGAATTAACATGCTAATTCTCTGCAGAATGCCTCTGAGGAAGGGACCTTTAGGGTTTGTCCCCTTCACTGCCATCACTCATGCCTTCCTAGCCTTAAGTCTGCCCTTCACCAGTTTCAAAAGTCTGGAAAATGTCCTTTCCAGGGTTTCTACTTCCTGCTCCACCAGTAATTTCTAGGAGCAAGGAGCTCCCTAGAGAACGACTTCCAGTGGAAGATGAGTCAGGTATCTCCACAGACCCCTATGCAGGCAGGGCGAAGACCTCGAGGGGAGGGGAGCAGCCCAGGACTGCTGAGGAGGTGTCCCTACCTGACTAAACTAACATCCCTCCAGAGGACCTTTGCCTTTAACTTCTGAAAGGCCATTAGTTCAGAGAGTCAACTGGCCTGGTGCCCACCCCCACTCTCACCCCCCCAATACCCTCTGAAACTAACTCATCAGCTGGAACCACTTTCCGGAAGAGGCTTCAGAGGGCCTTTTGCAACGGGCACCAGGGACAAGGAGCCCAGACCATTCAGTCCAATACAGGGAGTTTCCCACTGAAGAAGAAGAGTAAGGCCCAAGGTATACACTCACTCCTCCTTCCCATCCCTCACAGGCCTGCTATGGCCAGCTCCCTGCTGCACCCCACCAGGTCCCAACCCCTCCTTTCCTGGTCACCCACCTGCCTCCCCAGTCCTGGTTCAGATTCACAGTACTCTTAACCATGACCAACACAGGCCTGGGCCTGCCCAAGACCCTGGGACAAAACTGTCCATTTGTCTTTTTGAATATTTCCCTCCAACCTTGGGAAAACATATCCGGGGTCGGACAACAGGATCTGGACACAGGGGGGCTCTGGGTGGGCTCAGTGCCTGGCCCAATCTGGACACGTGGAAGAGGAGGTCTGAGGAGGACACAAGATGCGCTCAAGTAACAATGTGGTGGGTGTTGTGAAAGTCATTTCACTTCCTGGGGGGCTGCAGGATCCTGTCTTTGAAGTCATGTGCACAGTCAGACTGCCTAAAGTTTCTATAGGTCATCGTCAACCCAGGAATGATGGTTCAGTGTTCAGGGCGGGACTTTACACTCCAGCTGTTGGGGCAGCCTGTCTCAGGGCCCCAAGCTTCCCATGGGAAGTCCCCAGGAGTCACCCCCCAAAAAGCAGTGTGACAGACCTCACTGCACTCCACCTGGCTGGCAGTCACCAGCCCCTTTCTGGACCCTGACTTCTTCATCTGCAAAATGGGACAGAGTGGGACAGAGGATCCTTACACATTACAGAGCCTCAGAGCAGAGAAGGTGCCCTGACACACAGGAGGTAAAAAGGATGTGATAGGGTGGGATGAGCCTAAGAGTCAAAGGTAGGGGCAAAGACAAACAGAGCAGAGGAGGTGGCACTTATGGGCCCAATGCCCAGAAAGACAGGAGGCAGGTGAGGGCAGGGCTGTATATTGGTGGCACCTGTTTTGGGTCTTTTGCAAAGCTGGCTTCCCCCACCCCCAGATTTCAAGAGCTGCTCATAAGATCACAACAGAGGGGGCTTGGTAAAGGGAGGAGGCGGGGGGTCTGGACAAACTGGCACATACACGACAGATGTTTGCTCAGAAAAATACAGTAAAATCGTCATGCAAATAGGACAGGGAATCTGCTTTCTCACACCACTGGCTTCTCCGACTGCTCACTCTTCTCAGTTTTGCCAATGGATCAGGTGTAGGAAGGGTTAGGGGGACAGACCTGGGGGGGGGGCAGGGGAGGTCTGCTCTGCATATTCATGCGGCCCCCTCCCCTCCTCTCCCCTGGAGAACAGTCATTTCTTTGCAATTGTCACCCTCAAAGTGAACTCCAGGCATAGTCCATCCCCAAAGTGGATGTGAGGAAGAGAAAGGCGCTCAGTGAGCCCCAAGACCCCTGCTTTTCCAGTGGTCCCCCAAACCGACTCCAACAGGGAGGACTTTAGAGCCCCCCAGGGGGGATGGCACTAGCTTCCCAGTTAGACCCCCTCCCCAGCACTACAGGTCCTCTGTCCACCCCAGTGCCCACCTTTACCCCACCACCATGCTTCCCCTCATCTCAATAAAGCTCAACTGGGTGACAGGCCAAAGCCTGAGGTCTCTGACATGGGTGTGGGAGAGCCCAGTGGGCTGCTCCCTATTCTGAGGTGGCTGGGGTGGGCACAAAGCTTCCCAGTAGAGGTGTTCCAACCCCTTACTGGCCCACCTCTCAACCAAACAGACTCAGGCCCCTTAATCTCCTGATAGTGCTCGAGTTCTCACAGCCTCCGGACCACCCAGAAGGGTCCCCTGGAAGCCTCTGACCCCTGAGAAAGGGAGCACCACCAGGTCCTGTCCTTCCTCACTGCCCCTGCTACCCACACTGAGAGAACCCCACAAGCCCAACTGTAACTCTGCACACCAACTGCCAGCCAACAGGGTTGCCATGGCGACAGAGGTTGGCCAGGGAGGGGGAAGGGCTCCAGGAGTCCAGCCTGCTCCCCACCCAGGGGAGGGAGAGACCTCACTGTTTGTGCTTTGTTCAGATGTTGGGTGGGGATCAGAAAGAGGGGAGGGACCATTGCCGTGGAAACGTGGAAGCCCCTCGGGTCTGGGTAGAGGCAGGCATGAGCAGCCAGGAAGGGATGGCTGTGAGACCCCTTCTCCCACAAGCTCAGATAGTGTCAGGCAGATAGGAGTTTAGCATGTGGGGGCAGCAGGCAGGAAGCCCCAATTACACCCACATCCCCTTCTCTCCCACTCATCATGGGCTTGATGCTCTTCTGGTAGGGGTTTTGGGGCCAGGGCGAGGGGCTGCCCACCCTATTCCCCCCAGGACCCACAAGCAGCTCCTTGGCTATTGGAAAGACTCATGAAAGGAAGCTGGTGGAATGGCCCCGTTAGCTCCCTTCCCGGGTGCTGTCGTGGGAGTGAGGGTCCCCATGGACTCTGAGCTACAGGGGGCATCCCCATGGGGCTTTCTAGAAAGGACACGCACAACTTGACTCTTAAATCCCTCAGGCCCCAGAGAGCACAGCTTTGGATGGGGACGATGGGTGAGTGGAGGGAGGAACCCCTGGGGATGGTGGTGACCCTGGGGTTAACACTTCCTCTCTCTGGGTCTCAGTTTCCCACAAGTGGAAGGAAATGGTCCCCAGTGTCCATCTATGCTAAGTCTCCAGGTGACCTGTCCCCCAGCTGGGGGTGGGAACCTCTGTCCACCCCAAAGGGGCTTTAGTCCATCTCTGTCCCAGGCTCCTTCACCCCAAACCTGCCCCTGGTCCCAGACCCTCAGGCCCTGCACCTGCCCCAGCTGGCCCACACATCCCAGCAGAGTCCCTGGGCAGCACAGTAAAGAGGACTGGTTTAGGTATCCATTTGTAAACTTTAAGGAAAATGTGTCTTTGTTTTCCTGTCCGCTATTGTCGAGTGTTGGTTTGTTCACAGTCAGGTGGTGGTCAGGTGTGTGCATGGTGCGTGAGTGTGGGTATGCGTGTGCGTCCACTCCTGCGCCTCGGGCCCCCCTGGCTCCGCCCGCCACCCTGGCCACCCGGCCCTCCCCTGCGGGCTCAGCCACCCTCCCCTCCGACCTCACCAGGGAGGAGAGGGTCACAGCTTCTGCTGGGCCGAGACCCCCTTCCAGTAATCCAGGATGTCATGCAGGTCCTCATCCTTGGCGAACTGGACCTTCTTGCGCAGAGCGTGGCCGGCGGCCATGTACACCTCTTCCCGGTGGTGTTTCTTGTAGGGCCGGAAGCGCTCCCAGATCTTGTGCGTGCTCTCAGACGAGTACTCAGGGCTGGAGGAGTAACCTGAAAAGTAGTGTCTAGGAGAGAGCTGTGAGTAAGTGGAGTCACGCTTGGAGCGGGTCAGCGGCTTGAGGAAGGATACACGTTGGCTCAGGCTGTCGGCGCCCTCCTCGTAGTACAAGGCGGGGAAGCTGTGTCGGTGCTCGCTGCAGTGGTAGGCCGGTTTCACCTCCAGGTGGTGGACGCCCCCACCCCCGCTGCTGCCCGCAGGCACCAGTGGGAGCCTGTCCAGTGGGCTGTTGAGGGGGCTGCCCTTCTCGATATACTTGGAGTCGCCCTTGGCCAGCCCTGAGGCTGCCGGGTGGTCAGGCACGTCCAGGCTGAAAACCTTGGCGCTCTTGATGGAACCACTAGAGGACACACTGCATGTCTTGCGGGTCACGGCTGCGTCGGCACTCAGCTGCCGCTGCAGCGGGTGGTGGGAGCTCTCCTTGTAAGGAGGCGAGAGGAAGCTAGGCCTCTCCAGCGCTCCGGAGGTGGCAGCCGAGGTGGCAGCCGCAGCAGCAGGGAGGGACTGGCATTCAAAGGCCAGCTCAGGGTCCCCACCCCCGCTGCCACCCCCTAGGAAAGAGGCCGAGTCCAGTTTGAGGGCGTCGATGCAATTGTTAATGATCTGGTTGACCTTGTCCACCTCTTTGGCAATGGTGGAGATCTCCGCAGCTGAGCCCTGACCATTCTCCAGGTCTGGGAGGTCGTCCTCAGGCCGGGACAGGCCATCCCCACCGGCGCCTGTGCGGACTTCCATATAGTTGCCTTTGGTGGCCACCTTGGGCGTGTCCAACCCGGCCTCCAGGCCCTTGGCGGTGGGGAGCTTCTCCCCAATCATGGAGGGAAGGGAGGGCATACGGGCCACAGGCAGCACGGGGGGCTCACCCAGTTTCTGGGCGGCGTGGATGATGGAGCCAGCATCCACGTCAGCCCCATAGCGCATCTCCAGGATGGTCTTCTTGACGTTGACCGACTTCTGCTTCTCCTCCTGTATGCGCCGCTTGCGCAGGCAGTAGTAGACGGCGCCCAGCACAATGACCATGCCGAAGAGGCAGCCCAGGATGGTCATGATGTAGTGGGTGGTGGTGGAGGTGCTAGGTGTCAGGTCACCCGGCACGGGGTCCCGCGTGGTAAAGGTCAGGCAGGTGTGGTTGAAGCGGCGGCTATTGCGCAGCGAGGTCACACAGAAGGTATACTCGGTGTGCGCCCGGAGCTTGTCTAGCGTGACAATCTCCTTCTTGTTCTTGAGGGTCATGACGTCGGAGAAGTAGCTGTTATTGTACTGGACTAGCACGTACATCTTGCTGTAGGGGTGGGGAATGATGACCACCAGGGTGGCAGAGGTGAAGGTGACGTGGTGCAGTTTAATGGCGGGCCCGGCGGACGCATCGGTGGTGGACGAGGCTGGCGGCTCCACCGACAGGATCTCGTCAGGGTTGAAGCCCGAGTTCTCGTCGGGCTCCCTCTGGGCATCGGTGGAGAAGGGCGTGGGGTGGCTCACGGGCCGGATAGGCATCGAGCCATTTCGGCACTTGGCCTGGAGCACAGTGATGGCATTGAGGCTGTGGTAGGGCCGCGGCACGAGCAGCGGGTAGCCGGCAAATTCGCGCGGAGACTCACACTGCAGGCGGTCGTAGTTCTTGGTAACGTTGTTGAAGACCACCAGCCAGGCCAGGAAGCCAAAGAGGTCACACTCACAGTTGAATGGGTTTCCAGCCAACTCGCACACCATGAGGCTGGAGAGGCTGGCAAAGGTAGCCCCGTCCAGGCGGCTCAGGCGGTTGGAGGACAGGTCGATGCTGATGAGGCTGGGACACTCGGAGAAGGCGGCGGGGGTCACCACCTCAATGAGGTTGTGCTGGACAAAGAGAAACTGCAGACGGCTCATGCCACGCAGCATGCCCTCGGTCAGGTTGCTGAGCTTGTTGTAACCCAACTGCAGGACCTGTAGACTGGCCTGGCCCAGGAAGGCGCCATCCTCGATGTAGGAGATCTCATTCTTGGTGAGGTTGAGGTCGGTGAGGTTCCCGAAGCGGTTGAGTGAGGAGTAAAGCACCGCCTTGAGTTTGTTCTCATTAAGCCGCAGGTCATGCACGGTGCTGTTGATGTGCTGCGGGATGGTCTCATAGGGAGGTTGGTTCTGGCTGCAGATGGCCAGCCACACGTAGCCCTTGTCACCCTCGATGAGCCAGCAGTCGGCACGCACGGCGCCTGGCCGGCACACACACAGCAGCGCGGCCGCGCACAGTCCCAGACGCAGCATGACGCCAGCCTCGGTCCCCTTAAGGACCAGGCACAGGGTGAGGGGCTTGGGGGCAGGGAACCTAGCGGCCCAAGGCTGGGATTAGCAGCACAGTCCTCCCAGGGGCCGCCACCATCTTGGGGGCGACCCCCAGCTCTGGGGCCCCAGATGAGGTGGGTATGACCAGGGCCAGTTACTGGTGGCCTTCCAGGGTGCTACCTGTGGGGCACTGCAGCCTGGTCTGGGCCTGGGGAGCCCACAGCCTGCTCCCCCAGCTTCGCTCTTCTTCTCCCACCAGGAAGGCAGCCAGGCTCTGGGGTTTCTGACTTCCTCTCCTCCTCCGCAGGTACTGGGCTCAGAACTTCAGACGATTGCCACCAGAGGCTGGAGGTGGCACATTAGTGGGGGGAGCTGAGAGACAGGGAGAGGAAGGAAGAGACCCATCTGTCCCCTGGTTCCTGGAAGGAAGCATGGGGGGGGGCAGGTCAGTGTGAGGGCTCCAAGTGGCTCCCAGATGTATTCCACACCCCTCCCGGGGGCCTCTGTACCAGGGAACACTCTGTGATTACATACACAAGGGAGGTGGGTGGCGAGGGGGGGCTGGGAGGGAGACAGAGAAGAAACGGGGGGCAAGCTGAGGAGGTGGGCAGAGAAGGGAGACTGGACAACACAGGTGGATACAGGTGCCCACACGCACTCACACACCTATGCCAATGCCCATCCGCTGCATGCACAAAGACCCACAGCGCCGCCGCCCGCCCCCCAGCAGAACTCGGCACACACAGACTGTGCATATGACAAACAGGCTCATACAAACCCTGCTAGGTACTCAAGTGGGTACCCCCAATGAAGATAAAGAATTAAGAATAAAAAGCCCAGCAAAATGCCTCTTCTCCTCCATGGCCAAAGATAAATAATTCATTTGTTGTGTAACTGCTCTTGTTCCAAAAATAATTTCCTTGTCTCGGCTTCTCTGGGGGAGGGGGAGCAGAGCAGGGTGGCTGTGTGCCCCCTCCCCCTCCCTGAGCTGGGGGTGTCGGTGGGGATGCAGACGCTGGGGCTTCCTATAGGGAAAGGGTGTGGGGAAGCCTCATCTTACAGGTGGGAGAAGAGCCACGGGGGGGTGGCGGGGCGAGGAGGAGGTAGCGGGGAAAGGGCAAGCTTCTGGAAGTCAGAGATACCCCCTAACATCACCTCTCCAAATTGCCTCTCAATACAGAAAGTAAAGCAACCTTGTGGAGGCAGGGAGGAGGCCAGAGGTCTGGGGACTAGTGTGGCCAAAGGTCAGAGAAGGGCAGGGACTTGCTCGGAGTCACACAGCACAGTCAGGCCCAGGCTCCTGAGGCACCGTGAGCCTGAGCCAGTAGGCCTGGAGCTTCCTCCCACCCTACCATATCTGTCAAGTTGGGAGCAGGTCCCTGCCCAGCTCATTTGCTGGGAGAAAAAGTAAGGTGACCCATACAGTCCATCTCCAAGATGCTGAGGCACAAGGGAAGCCAGCAGCCGTCAAGCAAGCAGAAGTGTTGGCTCTTAGAGACTGTCTGTGTCTGGTCTCACTTGACAAGTGGGGAAATTGAATCTTAGTCCCCCAGCCAGGTGGACAAAGTCCTCAGGCACATCCTAGCTCCAGCTCCCATCCAGTCCTCTCCCAAATACGGACACAGTTATCCCAAGTGAAGATCACATCAGAAAACTCCGTGGTGGGAGAAAGCAAGAGCGCCCCCCACTTCCCAACCCTCCTCCTGGGGAACTGCAGGAAAGGGCACTTCGAAAAAACTGTTTAAACCTTTGCCTTTAAAGCAAAATCAATTTACAGCCCAGAGTCCCACAGGGTTAGGGCAGAGGAAAGGGAAGCCGGGAGCTGGGGCAATCCAAACGTCAGTCCCTGGGGTGGTGCTGGTGGTAGGCAGTTTGGCTGAGGAGGTGGCAGGAGCATAGAGGACCCCCAGATTAGAGCCCGGAGTGTACAACATAGGTGAGGAACCAGAGCTCACCACCACACCCCCTAGGGGTCAGTATTGATCAGACAGGTCATGGGGAGATCGCACCAGGCAGTAGAGCCCAAAAGGGGGCCACAGAAAGGTCTCAGGACGGAACCAGGAGACCTAGGCTCCCTCTGGCTGGGATGCTGGCTCCTGGGGAGCCCTGCGCCAGCCCAACCCTTGCCTGGATGGGTTTCCCTCCCATAGGTGGCTCTGGAGGAGGCTGAACCACTCAGTCCCTGCTCAGAGCTCCGTCCCTCCCCCACCTCTGTCTCAGCTTCTCTGGGACCGCATTGGTATGCAGGTGCATGTACAGGTGCTGCCTCAGAGCACCCATGCAGGCATGTGGTGATGTGTGCGCACCAACGGTGTATGCACATGTATGCACACATCCCACATATCCACAAGGCAGGTGCACAAAAGGACAGGAATAGGAGTCCCAGAGGACAGGTAGGCATCCCTGTGTGGACAGGGCAGGAAGGCAGGGGCTGGGGCCTCTCTTGGGAATTCGCTCAAGCATCTCTGTGTATGTTGACACCTTTCAGTACAAGTGTATTCCCCACATCCATGGTCATACGTGTGCACGTGGGACACTTTAGTAAGCACAAAGCCCTGACTCCCATCCCTATCCTCAGGACAGCCCTCACCAGGCCCTGGGAGCCGCAGCACAGAGGGCTCAGTCTTCCTCTCCCAAACAACCCAACATGGGCAGAGGCCTGCTCTCTAGCCACCTAAGTCCTCAAGGTGATCCTGCCTGTGGCCCTCTCTGTCCTCCTCCTGCCCTTGCCCCCCAGTGAGTCAGACAGAGGGGGAGGAGTCTCCCCATTGCCCTGTCTCATGTACATCAGCCACCCTGTCCATGTCCCTGTCCCTGGGCTACCTGCCCACCATGGAAGCCTGCAAAGGTGCTGACAGCAGCCGTTGTCCTCCGGCGCGGCTGCTCACCCACTCAAGGTGTGTGTCTCAGGGCAGGGAGAGCAGTCTGGCTCTCTCAGGCCAGGCAGAGGGTCCAGGGTCAAATAGGCATGGTCACCCCATTCCTCCTATGAAGGTGATTCCCCAACAGACACACTAGTGGGCAGAGCAGGGCTCTCCACACACACATGTGGGGGTGAGAGAGGAAGGAAGGAGATGAGGAGCTATGGGAAGAGGTGGTGAGGACTGAGGAGGGAAAGGCAAGACAGTTGGCAGGGGGACAGAGGAACAGAGGGAGGGGACAGGGTATCTGATCCTCCCCCGACCCCAAGCCCCACCAGGGGCCAGGGAGACAGATGAGTGTGGGCCTGAGGAGCCCCCAGAATGCAGCCAGCTCAGCTCAGAGTGGAGAGGGAGACAGGCGGGAAACAGCTTGTGAAACACAGGTCTTTTCTGTCCAGCCTTACGTGTTATCAAACCTACCACTCCTTCTCCCAGAGGTCTGGGAGGGACGTGGTCACACTAGGAAACGTTGTGGACAGGCACAAGACTCCCGCTGTCTGGGCCAGAGAGACCTGCCCCCAGCTACCTCTCCCCACAAGCCCAGCCCCACCACACCTGACAGAACTCTCACCTACGGGCAGAGGTGTGGGGGGAATGTGCTCGCACAGGAGTCATTAGTGCTCCTGCAGCCCCTTTAAGGAACAGGCCCAAGTCAAGGATTCTTGGTTGGGGGACACAGACCGGCCAACTTCACCCCATCTGATATCCCCTCCTGTGGGGACAAGCCTGGAGTGGACAGGAGAGTGAAGACTGGAAAGATGGGTGGGCAGTTGACTGGGCGTGACCATGGCGCTGCTAAGTCACTATGGACAGCAGCTGCCTGTAAAAGCTGATGGTTGACCCCTCCCGCCCACCATCTACCAGATTTTGAGCTCCTTCACTTGGCCCAATTTCAGCTCTTTCAGAGGGGAAATTGAGGCCAAGACCAGGGAAGGGGCATGCCGGTGTGACCATGTTAGATCCCAGGGTGACAGTGACTGGCAGACCCTGCCCCACCAACCCTACATTCCCGCTGGGACATTTCTGCCCCTCTTGTGGTCTCCACCAGTAACTATGACACATGAAACTTCATTCATCCTGGCCTCAGTGACCCTGCCCAGGAAACGGGCACACAGTGCTGACCTGGATCCCAAGGATGCAGGTGAACTGACATGGCCCAACACACACTGGGAGGTGTCTGCCACTATTTCCTCATAGCCCCCATCACCAAAATGAGGACTCCTCTCTTCAGACCACATTCCCCTCCCCCCCCCAACCCCAATCAGAGAACACCTTCCCAGCCACCTTCCTCACAACTCTCCTTCCCAGGGCTGAGGAGAGAGGAGGGAGGGGATGGGCGAGGTTGGCCTAAGAGTCAGTATGGGTTCGTTCATGGCACCTCTGGTCCAGCCTGGGGAAGATGAGGATGCAGGAAGAAGTCAGCAGGGACAATGCCGAGCTGCCCAGCATTGAGGTCTTGGACAAAGCTCGGGCCCCTGCTGAGCCTCAGTTTCTCCACATGCAATCAAGGTGAGTACGGCACATATCAAATGAAACCCCAGGGCGCGAGAGAAGAGAACATGTTCTGGACATACAGGACGTCCTGCCTCTGCAGATTCCTGCTCACACAGCTACAACCCCACAGGGATGCTGGGCGGCTCCAGGGGTGAAGCTGGGGGAAGTCTTGAGGGCACGGGGTAGGAGGTTTACTTAGCAGGGGAAATCTCATTTGCAGCAGCTGATAAATCTTGGCATGGGCTCCTCCCTGGACCAGACTGGCCAAGGCTCCCCAAAGTGCCATGGTCACTGTCTGTGGCAATGCCGTTATCCAGGCTTAGGAGGACCGAGGCCTCCTGGGAGCCAGCCAGAGCTCGCAGGGCACAGCTCAGCTAGAAGTAAAGCAACAGGTTGGGGGTGGGGGAGAGGCAGAGACAGGCTGCTGCCACTCATCACCGGGGGTGCGGGGGAAAGCCTGCCACCCCCTCAGGCAGAGACTCAGGCCTATGACCCACACACTGAGTCTTGCGGAAGTTTCCTCAGGCACGCTGCTCCTCTCTCTGGGTCTCAGAAACTCTCTGGGCCTCTCTGGGCTCAGCTGTAAAATGGGGTAATTAAGCCTTTGCCATTTAACTCCCTGGTAAACTAACCGTTCTGATTTCAGGTGAACTGTTCCACAGCTGCACGGCACAGAGAAGAAACTATGGATCTTGGAGGCAAAGAGTCCTGGGAATGAATGCTGAGCTATATGGTAATGGGCATGTTGATTTATCTCTCAGATCTCCTTGTTTGTCAGATAGTCAAAGCTGTCCCCTTACCCAACACCTCATTTTTATTGGGTGATCCACCCTATATGGCTGGCACTGTCAGCCACCTTTTACAGATGAGAGAATGGATGCTCTCTCCTTCCCCAGCGTCTTCCAAAGGGCTGGGTCCATCACAGGCACTGAACAGGCATGGGTTGACTGATGGACCTCCAGCCTTTGGCTGTAGATACCTCCCTTCCTACCAAAAGAAAAGGTACAAGCATGGATGGTCCACAGCCTCAAGGGATTTGGATTACTCCATCACTCAGGAAGTACTTATTACAGGTCATCTGTTCTCCTCCAGTATCCTCAGGTATGTTCCCACCCCAGGGCCTTTGCACATACTACCGTCTCTGCCTGGAATACGCTTCTCCTAATAGTCACATGACTTGCTATCTGGATTCATTCAGGATTCTGCTCAACTGCCCCCTGCCCTGGACACTGCACCTAAAACAGTCTACTTGTCACTCAACACCGTCTGACGTCACAGTTCTTTATTATCTGCCCTCCAACCCTGACCCTAGTGGGAAAACAAACTAGGGCATTTTCCTTGTTTACTGCTATAACTCCCGTGCCTAAAATAGGGCCCAGCATATAGCTGGTGCTCATCCCAGGACTAGGGTTTGGAGGGTGGGGATGGGGGAAATCCTGGAACCCCTGACTCCAATGAATTAGGATATTAGGTCTCAGAGGAAGGGGCCTCACTACTCACCATGTGTCAAAAAATGTGCTAAGCTTCCTTTCATCTTCACAACCCCTTTCTGATTCCCATTTTACAGATGAAGAAACTGAGGTTCAGAGAGGTACAGTGATTCGCTCAAGACTACATACCCTGGAACCCAAGGTCAGCCTGAGCTCTTAGAACTATTAGACTTTCGAGGATCTCTGCAGTCTTCCCCCTCACCCTACTTGCATACCTCTAGTGATGGGGATCTCAGCACTTGTCTGGGGCTCTTTATTCTTTTTTCAAACCATTCTGATTGTTAGAAATATCTTCTTAGATGACAAAGCCAAATATGGCTCCTTGTACTTGCTCTGGAGCCTCTGAGAGCAAGGCCAAGGCCTTCCAATGTTAGCTAATCTGTTATCACTTGCCCTTGCACACCCTTCGTCCAAGCCAAACAGCTCCTGTTCTATACCTACTCTTCCGATGCATGGTGTCAAGTACCCCACCCCTGGGTCACGCTCCCTGTGAAGGTCCCTCCTACAATGTGTCACCTGGATCCCAGCATCAGAACCAGTGGAATCTCAGCAGTACTGGCCCCAGGCCCCCTGCTCGCCTGGTTTGGCTCCATGTAGTACCAGTATGGACCAGGGTTGTGTCCTCATCTAACCTTAGCTGTCATGAAGTCCCCGGGCCCCCTCACACACCACCAGGCCACACTAGGCAGTGTCTGCTTGAGTCTCACTGAGGTACTGGGTTTGTCCACCCCCATTCAATCACATCTCCTTAGTCTCAGCCCTGAATACCAGCTGCTCCAGATCTCAGGGGAGCTGGCTTCGGCCACTCAAGGCCTGAGTCCCCGCTCTCAACTCCGTGTCACCCTGCAGTGAGTGAGCAGGCTGTTCCTCTGTTATGGGGCCAGGGCCAGCAAAGCTGCCCACCACTACAACCAGCCACGCTCTCAACCACACCTCGGACACATCCCATGGGCATTTACTGACCAGGCAGTGGTTCTTTCTGCTGTGTATAAGGTCACTGTGAGTCAGTAGCAACTCGACAACACCTAACAACAACTGTGTACCTGTCACTGTAGCAGACATGTCCTGTCTCCACTGAGCTTCAGCCTTATCCAAAAGATACTGATGAGAAGAACCCAACATCCACAGCAGGGACCACTGGCAGTGTTTAAGGGTTTTCAAGGCCTGGGTATTTGAGCATAAATCACCAAGCCCGGTAACCTTAACTAAAAAAAGGGCTGGACAAGAGCATCAATTCTGAGTCAGGCATATTGATGCTTTGTGACCTTAGGCAAGTCACTGCCTTACCTTGTTGGGCCTCAGTTTCCTTGTCTGTTCAGGGGTGGGGACAAGGCAGTGCACCCTTGTCTCACTGGGATGCTGGGGTCACCCCAAAGTCCCTAGAAACTGCCCACTGTGTCTATCCCTGAAACCCCTCATCCTTGAGCCTTCGACCCCCACTCCAGGATGGCCCATGGCTGTCACTCATCACCAAGGCCTCAGGGGAAGGCGCTGTGCCCAGCAGCCCAGAGGTGAGGCCCTGCACTGGTTCTGTGGGTGCAACTCGCTTGGTTAATCCCCCACCTAATCCCCAGCCCAAGCAGCCCCAGCACCTCCACCCCCATCAGGCACTGAGGTGGCATGTGAGCCTCCTGCCCACAGCCAAAGACAGTCTGTAGTAAAAGTCTACTCCTAGTCCCACCCCAGGGGTCATCTCCTGGTTTTGCCAGAATCTTCCAGGCTATTCAGAAGACCACCTTCCCAATCTTATCCCCCACCACTATCTGGTGCCACCTCCATCACTTGACCCTCAGTTCCCCCACAGGCTCTGCCCCCTCACCTTAATCCCACCTCTACCCTGCTGCCTGTACCTGACCCTTGGCCACCCCCACCTGGCCCCTGCTGGCCTCTGGGACCCCCGCTCAGCTGCAGCCCCTGGGCACTACTCACCAGTCTCCACAGGACCCGCTCTTGAACCAATGCCTGCGTACACGGGGCTGCCTCTCCCTGCATGGCCTCCATTCATTCATTCAATAAACATTTATGGAGCACCTACTATGTACCAGGCACCGGCTGGGCACGCCCTCCCCGGCTCTGCCTGCCATGGCCTGCTTCTCCTCCAGGGCCCCAAGGGGTGGACACGTCCCTGCCTTCTAACACCCTCAGGGCTGTCCCAAGGCACAAGGGCGGCTCATTTGGGGGCTCCAGGAGAAGTCAGAGAGTGACAGCCCTGCCCGAGAGGAGAGGGTCCTGATGAGTCGGTACTATTATCACTCCCATTTTACAGATGAGGAAACTGAGATCTCACAACTGCTCTACAGAATCACTGACTCTCCTTCGGGCCAGGCCCTGGGTTCCGATTTGGTGTGAACAGTCACTTTAGAAAAAATTTTAATTCCTTGCCAGTCCTGAAAACTTGGGAGATTTCATCTTAAAAATCCCAGTTTCTAGAATCCCTGGAGAAAGCTGAAAGATTCTGTAAGGTCAGAGTGGGTGGCACTGTTCCTCCTTCTTGCTTCCTGCTTAGGTTG
>NW_006408594.1:4519384-4562179 GCF_000296735.1 Chrysochloris asiatica | reverse complement strand
GTGGTGGGGGGGGGGGGAGGTACCCTGAGCCTCCCACCTGATACTGTGACTCTGGATTTGGGAGTCCTGGACACTCACTGTGTGGGTCTGTCATTAGGGAGGGAGTTTCTGATTATGAATCTGGGGCTCACAGGGTTCTAGAATGAGCATACAGTTCTTTGGAGTTAAATGTCTACTGTTCTAAGTGGCGGTCTCTTTGGGCTAGAGGACCTTATACTGCCAACCCGTCCCAAGACCACCCCTGTCCTGCTTGCTGCCTGGGGGGGGGTCCCCTCCTCCCCAGCCCTGCGTGAGGAAGCTCCGTCCCATCATCAGTGGAAAGAGACAAGCTGCCTGCCAGTCAGCCTGGAACAAGGTGCAAAGCCCCTGCCCGGAGCCTGCATTCAGGTCATCCCAGAGTGGAGCCTGCAGAAACGGACTCTGGGATTTCTGGAAAAGGCCCTCGCTCCTGCCCCACTGCCTCTCCCAGCTCCAACATCCAGGGCCCTGTGGCCACAACCCATGCATCTCAAAACCCCAACCCGGGGAGACCCATAGGGTCAGTTCAGACACTGCCCAGGCCATCCCCTCTCCTGGCGCTTAGACTAGGAGTCTGCAGAGGAGCGGGAAGTCACCAAAGTCAGAGGCTGCTGTGCCAACCACGGGGGGCCACAGCTGTGGTGATGGAGAACAAGGAGGTTCTGTCCTGACGAGGCAGACAGGGCAGCCCCCGGAAGCGCCTGGGGGAGGGCCGGCTGGGCAGACTGTCCAGGGGCCCCACACCCAAACCATGGCCTGAGAACATGTGATTATTGTAGCAACTCCTGTGTCCGCCAGCCCATCAAGACAACGCCCCCTTGGTGTTCCCCTCCAAGAGCAGGGACCACATGCAGTTCCAGACCCCCTGGCTCTACCACTGTGTGGCCCTGGGCAAGTTACTTCTTTCCTCTGAGTCTCAGTTTCCTCTTCTGTAAAAAAACGGGACAACTTCGTAGAGGTTGTAGAGGACTAAATGAAGAACTTCAAAGAGGGTCTGGCACATAGTAAGTGCTCAATAAAGTTAGCAGCCACTAGTATTCTTATCCTGGCCTGGCTGGAGGACAGTGACGGGAAAGAAGGGATGATGCCTGGACCCCCAAGAGCAATGTCTCTGCCCCTGCCCCCTCCCTTGGGTCCAGGCCCCCCGAAAGGCCTGCTATCACCCCAGCCCCCCCACCTTCAGCCTGTTCCCCAGCCTCGGTTTCCCTCCCATTGCCAAAGCACAATGGCTGTTATAATTAACGGATTATCTCAGCGCTACAGCTGTGGTCCTTTGAAAATTAGGTTGAATAACAAGATCCTGGCGTATGGTAATTTCTTTTCATCGCCTGCTCCCTCTCTCTCTCCCTCACCACAGCCTTGCTCTGCATGTAAATGTTTTTCTCCCCTTTCCCTCCTTCCCAAACACCTTCCTCCTCCGCTGTTTCCTAAGGGTCTGCTTTCCAGAGACAAGGTAGGTGGGGACTGATCCTCCTTGGCACCTCCTCTGTGCCCTAGCATGGTCGAGTGACTGACTGACTGATGGGTGAAACTGTTCATCTCCAGAACCTGAGCCCTGAGGACCACACCTCCCTCCTGGAAACTCCCTGCTGGAGCTCAGGGACCTGCACTTGGCTTCTCTGACCACCCAGGCTGGCCCTTCCACTGAGGCTTTGCAGGCACCTTTTCCGGTGTGCACCCTGTAGGCCCTGGTCCCTGGCCTCTGCTCTTCTTCAGTCCGTTTGCCCCCTGGACAGCATCTCACGCCCTTCCCAAGGTTCCCCGTTATCCGCTCTGTGCTGGCCACTCCCAAACCACCACATCCAAGCTGCCAACTGGACTTCCCAGGACACCTGCCCAGCACCCTGCCACTTGAGGGTCTTTCTGCACCCCATCTTTCCTGCTGCTGTCTGACTCCACCTCCTTCTTCCTGGGGGGAGCAGGCAGAGACTCCCCAGGCAGCACCCTCCCTGGCCTCTCTGCCTCTGGCTCCAGTCTTCACAGCCCATCCTCCACCTGCACAGCAGGGATCCTTCTAAATGGCAAATCTGAACATGGCATTCTCCTGTGGAAAACCTTTCCTTGGCTCCCCACTGGTCTGGAAAAGGTGTGGCAACATCCAAAACTGCAACTCTTATGGCTCTGAGGTTTCTAAAGCTCCTCCTCTCTGCTCCAGCCCTCTGCACTTCCCACACCCCTACATCATCTAAACCCGCCTTGCTCTGAGTCCTGCTGCTCCTACCCCTGGGCTGAGACCCCCAGGAAGGGCTCTGGGTCTCTATTAGAGCCTGCACTAAGCATCCCTTAATGACGGAGTGAAGAAGGCCTTCTCACTCCTCTCAGAAGGAAACCGAGGCTCAGAGTAATTCACGACTTGCTCAGAATCACACAGTACAAGACAAAACCAGGATTTGAACCCAGGTCTATGCCACCAAAGCCAATCTTTTTTGCTTTCGGCTACCTGGGTGGTGGGGGGCGGGGGGGTCAGTCCTGGTGTGGCGCTGTAGGATAAGCACTGGACAAGGTTGGTTTGAACCACAAGGTCAGTGGTTCAAATTCACCAGCCGCTCCTCAGAGACCCTACAGAGTCACTATGAGTCAGAACCGACTCGCCGGTACTCCACAACAACAACAGGGGATTTGAACCGCCTAGCCTCAGCCAGATATGGTGGTCACTTGGACACACGCTCGTCTGGACAGTGGGAAGGTGCCCACCTTGCTCGCCATGTCCAAGGGTGGCTGCCAGGGCAGGATTCCAAGTCTTGGGGCAAACCAGTCCTGCTAACAGCTGGGGTTTTTATTACTATGATCCTCAAACCCAAGTCTGTTGGCCACAAGGGGTCCCCAGGTTGGGAGAGGTGACACAGGACAGAGACTCTTTTATTGAGGGGTAGTGGGAGGAGCATGGGAGGTTTAGGGATCAGCCCGTGAACCTGGGTTTCCCTCTCTGAGCCTCGGTTTCCTCATCTGTGAATTGGGCCCACTGACGCTCACTAGATGGGGATGTGATGAAGACTAATGTGTGAGCACCTAGACCGTACAGGCACACTACAGGACACCCTGCTTCTTCCTTGGAAGCCATGCCTACTATGGTCATGTGACTGCATGGGCCTCCTGAAGTGGAACCCTAGGAGAAGGGAGGAGAAAGGAGGGGTGGGGGGGACAGACAACTGTTCCTGACTCTCCTCCCTCCCACTGACCCCAGAACAAGCTCACCTACCCCCTAGTGACCCTCACTCAGGCCCCTCCACCTGGTCTCTGTCTCTCTTTCTTAGTTGATGTCCAGCATGGAGTTGTGGGGAAGCCCACCTACTATGCGTTTATGCTGTTCCTAGGGAGACCCTCTTTCCTGTCTCCACGCCTCACCTACCTCAGGTCCAGATCTCATGCCTTCTCTTCCAAGGAGCCATCTGAGTTACCCATCTGCAGGGCAGCGGGAGAGGCTTCTTGCTCTGCCTCCCGCCTGCCTAATGTGTAGTTTATGGGCTCCTGGATGGGGCCTAGAGATTGTCTTACTCAACCTTGCCTCCCCTCATTTCACAAATGGGGAAACTGAGGCACAGATGAGGGGCAGTAGTTCTCCAGTGATGCGCTGGGACCCAGGTCTGGGTGGTTTCGCTCCTGATGCCTGTCTTCTAGCCCAGAGCTAACTGAGGATGGGGTCCCATCTTCCCCTCGGCCCCCACCCAGTGCCTAGCCTAAGGCCTGGCACATAGTAGGCACTCAGTAAATGTCTGTTGAATTGAATTGCGCTCAGGGCGGCCAGTCGTCTCTGCTCTGTAAGAGAAGCATACAGTTAGTGGAGCTGTTCCCACGGTGACCAGGGGGTGGGAACCAAGCTGGCTGGGGCCCCAAGGACCCGCAGGCCCTGGAGAGGAAGGAGAGGGGTCCTGGGGAGCTGGAACATTCGGACATAAGTGAGTCCAAATTCTGCCCTGGCAAGTCACACTGCCCTAGGACCTCGAGGGTGGGGGGGACCTCTCAGATGGGGGTGACATTCTACTGCTGCTTGAGGGGAGGAGTGTGAACAGTGACTACCAGCTCAAGAATCAGTGGGAGGTATGGCCATTCTTCAGATAAGAAGACTGAGGTTCAGAGAGGAACATGACCACACAGCCCATGCACTTGATCCCCCACTGCATAGAGAGCCTCCTCACAGAGCTGGAGGAAGGCAAGACATGATAAGAAGCCCAGACAAAGATGTGGACCCTACCAAAGGGCAGGCACTGCTAACAAAGGATCTCTATGAAAAGGGCTGTGCCGGGAAAGGTAAGAAGCCAGATCTCCCCTCCCCATGGGGGTAGCTCTGATTCCTTGGCCCCCAAGAGGTTTCAAAGCTGTCCTCAGATCCGGAGGCTGCATCAGCCTGGGCAGGCCCCTGTGTGAATACAGATCAGTTAAGGCTATAAATACACAGGCCAGGCAAGTCTCCACAGACAAAGCCCCAGGAGCAGACAAGATGAGGTTTGAACCTCAGCCTAGCCCACACCCTCGGTGAGACCCTAGCAGCCCCTCCCCAACTCTGGGCCTCAGTTTCCTCATCTGCACAGGACCACAAAGTTTCCTTACCCAATGACCTGATCCCAGCCAGGCCGCAGAAGGGGAAGCCCTCCGGGGCCCAGGCCAGAAAGCTGGGAGGAGGACAAGAGGACACATGGTGGGGCTGGCCCTGGGTCTATCTAGGACAGCAAAAGAGGAGCTCAAGAGAGGAACTAGGGACCATCCACCCATCCACTCTTTCATCCAAACAGCCACCTGGGAGTAACAGCTGTCCGGAACTAAAAACTCACAGCCAAAAGGCACAGCGGCACACTGGTGCCCTAGTGGAGAAAACAGTGATGAACAGGAACAAGCGCCTCTTCCACTGGGTGGGGACTGTCCTCTGGCTCCAGTCCTCAGCCCCAGTTTGCATCAAAAGGCACCGGGTTCACATCTGCCTTCTGCCTAAACCAGCACCATGTCGAGGACAGGGATATAGTGGGTGGTCTTGCTCATCCTGTCAACCCAGGGTTATATGCCATCTGAAAGGATGAATATGGTACCAGAACAGACATGGGGTCCCAAACACAGGACTCCACCTGGGCCCTGGGGACAAATGCGATCATTTGCCAGGCCCTGGACACTTCATACACAACTGCCAGGTCATTATTGCACTGGGTGGGGGTGGGAGGAGAGTGAAGCATGCCTGGGAGAGGACAAGGTACGAGGGACAGCTGTCCTGAGTCTGGAAGGGACACAGTATGTAGGCAGCATCTGGGGCTGCTCTAGGCTGAGCACACACCAGGGGTCACAGTTCCCTCTTCCCATCAAGCCTCAACGTCATCCTGAGTGGCAGACAGATCCTCACTCAACAAGATAGGGAAACTGAGGCACCAAGAGGTGATCCTGCCTGGACGGATTCACCTCCACCTCTCCAAGCTTCAAGGACAAGGGGTGTAGACCTCCACCCTCACTGGCTAGGTACCCCAGGAAGTGACTACTCCTCTGAGCCTCAGCTTCCCTGATACCCACCTCCTCTGCCTCACCCAGCTGCTGCAGGTACAAATGGGTGGACCGACAACAGACCTCCAAGTAAACTGTAAAGTGCTGTCCACAGTCAAGGGAACTGCTTTGTCACTGCTGTGCTACCCCGTGTCTACTGCCACTCCCTACCCCAGTCTCCTCCGCCTGTCTTTACCAGACGCTCGGAACCAGATACTATTTTTTATGCCCGTTTTGCAGATGAGAAAACTGAGGCTCGGAGAGATGAAGTTACTGCCCCTGAGTGTCTGTTCTCAGCCCTCTGTGGCCGCCGGAGTCTTGGGTTCTTGAAGGCCCACTGGCTCCCCAGTTTATCTGACTTCCCAGATGCATGCAGTATTCATACTTCCATCACCAGCACTCCCACACTCCTCTCCTAAGGCCTCTGGGAGCCCCATTAATCATTCAGACACACCTGCATATTCATTAATTTCCGAATTAATACAGAACCCCCTTATTACTCCAGCCCTGCTGCCTGTATTAAAGACATTTCGACTTCATTCATTATTAAACTCCCCTGATAATCACATTCCTCCTTCACCTAGGCCCCCAAGCCGGTAGGCAGCCCATTCCTAGCACCAGCTGCTGTGTGACCTTGAGCCAGGCCCTTGCCTTCTCTGGGCTTCCTGCATGTTGGCGTAGTGAAATCAGGCAAGGGAGAGTCTCAAATTCCCACCCAGGCTCCTTGAGATGGCCCTTACCATCCTCCTGCAGGTACCTGCCTCTACGTGCCTTGATTGTACTCCCATATTCCCTCTGCTCTCTAGGAAATAGGGACCTGCCCAATCTATCATTTTCTGTAGCCAGTTAGCCTTGGGTCCTAGCTGTACCCCCTCACCTCCAGGGCACCATCTGCCCCTTGGGTAACCCCACCATGACATGTCCGAATCAGAGGCCAGCTGACCCCTCAAAGTCACTCAGCATGGACTCCAGCTGTCACACAACAACAACAATGACAACAATAGTAACACCCAACATTTCCTGAGCATATACCATGTCCCAGGTCATGTACTAATTCCCAGCCTTAGAACCTCCTTCACTTAACAGGTAGGGAAACCAAGATCAGCAAAATCAAGGCCATCCCCACAGGAGAGTCTGCAGATGGGCTGTGAATCAGGCCTTCCTCCCTTGGAACCCTGAGTTCATCACACAAAAACCACCTGGACCTGAGATTCAGCTGCCATCTTGCCTTGGTCCCACTGAACCCTTCTTCTCTAACTGGTTTGTTCATGTGCTGATCCCTACCTAACGGAGCTGCAAGCAACCCAGGATGGATCCCCATTCCCTGGCAGACGCCCAATCAATCTTCATTATGCCTGGCGCTGAGCAGAGTCCTCGGCTACAGTGAGAAGCTACCACCCTCCTTACTCTGACCCACCTTCTACCTCCCTCTGAAGGCTCATCTGAGCACTGTGCTGCTCACCTGGCGGGAACCACACCAACATCAGCAGGTCATGTCCCTGCATCCTACAGATGCAGGCCTGAGACTTCACTCCCCAACTTCCTAGCTGTGTGTCTACAGGTCCATTGCTGGACCTCTCTGTGCCACAGTTTCAACATCTCCAACTTATCCCCAAAGCCTGTCCATGTCCTCACCTGTGTCCCCACTGCCACCCACTGATGACTTCTGTCTGAATGTCAGCAATGTCTCCACAGTCCCTTCCTTTCCTTGACGTAGCAGCCAGAATGAATCTCTCAAAATGCCCACGCTGAAGACCCTCCCTTAAAGTCTGCCACAGCCCCCGTGGCGCCCAGTCTAACGCCAGACTCCACCTAAAGATCGAGGACCACAAGGCCTGGCTGGACATCTGCTTCAGACCCCACCTCCTACTGTCCCCTCATGGCACCTCCACCTTCTGCTGCTAACTGAAAAGTTGACGGTTTGAGTCCACCCAGAGGTACTTCAGAAGAAAGGTCTGGTGATCTGCTTCCAAAGAATCAACCACTGACAACCTGGACAGAACCCACTCCTGTGAATTACTTTGTAAAATAATCAGTCTCTAATTTCTTTATGGAGCCCTGGTGTGGCACTGTGGGTTAATGCGCCAGACTGCAAGGTCATTTGAACTGCAAGGTCGGCAGTTCAAGCTCACCAGCTGCTCCTTGGAAACCCTATTTGTTATTGTTGTTAAGTGCCGTCGAGTCGGTTCCGACTCATAGCGACCCTGTACAGGGTTTCCAAGGCTGTAAATCTTTACGGGAGCAGAAAGCCTCATCTTTCTCCCGCGGAACGGCTGGCTCTGTTTCGAACTGCTGACTCTGAGGTTAGCATCCCGATTCGTAACCACAACGCTACCAAAGCTCCAGGTCGCTATGGGTCAGAACCGACTCAACAGCACTTAACAACAATTTCTTTATAAAAAAGTCTGGTTTTTACAGACTAGGCTTGTTGATTCTCTGGGTGGTTCCCTGTCTCAAGCCCAGGGTGAGTATAAAAGGTGGGGACCATGGACCCCAGCCCCCAACACAGGAAGCACACAGGAGGTGTTCAGTAATTCTAACCAGGCAAGCTGCAAGCACCTTCTTTGGCACACCCACTTCCATCCTCTGGGTTTTCTCACAGCTGTGTGGCCCCAGGCAGGCTGCACAACTTCTCTGAACCGGCTTCCTCATGGATCCTCCATGATGTGGGGTGGCCCTGCAGGGCTGCTGAGGGTCCCCCCAAGGAGGCTGTTAAGGCTGACACCAAGAACATCCAAGGACCACCCAGGCAGGGCTCACTGGGAATTCTCTTATCTAATCCTCACAAAGACCCCACGAGGCAGGTTCTAACATCATCCCCATTTCATAGAAGATGAAGTGAAGGGGTCAGCTGTTACATAAAACCACATGCCCCATTAACACCCCCTGGACAGGTCTCAACTACTCTGCCTGGCTCATTAGGCATGTCACATCACCCCCTTACCCAGAAGCCTCAGTGACCCCCTTTCTCCCTAGCTGGGCATTCAAGGCCCTTCTGGACTTGGCTCAGCAGATCTGCCCCCTACACTCCTCCCCAGACCTGATACCACTGTCGGAACACGCTGCCCATCCCTACGTACACTTGTCCACACACCTGCACACACTTGCACTCACACACCCCATGCACACACAGTTAGGCACATTCATGCACGCCTCTTGCATGGGGCACCAGTTTCTCATTCCACCAGCTCGAATTCAGACCAGCACCGAAGGCAGCTCTGGTCCAGGAGCCCCATCCCCTGGCATCCTAAAGCATATTACCCACACTCCTCAGCAGTCAATGCCTTCTAGTCCCCTGCTGCTGAAGACATAGAGCCCAGACTTCTCCTCCTTCCAGGGTTTCTGGTCCTCCCATCCCCCCTCCCAGGCCATGGCAAAGAAGCATCCCACCCATCTCTGAACTTATGGAGTCTTCTCACTCTCCCTGCCCACCCTCACTTGTGAATGCCACTCCTCAGCAGGACTCCAAGTCAGCCTCCTCCAGGAAGCCCTCCAGCCTAGCCCAGGGAACCAGTCACTCTGCAAGAACTCATCTCCAGTCTGCTTTCCTCATTGGCTGTGCGGTCCCTGTGGTCGAGACCACTCTGACTCTCTTCCAGATCCTCAGTCCCTATTTACAGATGGACAAGCATGGACCTTTCTACCTGACCCGGGTTCCTGGCCAATGTATCCCATGCATAGCCATCACCTGTCTGTCAGTGGAGATGTATGTGTTGCTATGATGCTGAACAGGTCTCAGTGAAGCTGACAGACTAAGACGGACTAGGAACAAAGACTTAATGATCTACTTCCAACAACAAGACCCCTCTCTGAATTTCAATGGTTCAATCCATAGTCCATCATGAGGATGGTGCAGAACCGGGTACCGTTTTGTTCTGCTGTGCACACAGTTGCTGTGAGTTTGGAACCAACTTGTCAGCAGCTAATGACACTCCCTCCTGCATCTTCCCTGAGCTCCCACAGCATCGGGGATAATTCCTGAACCAACAGTGACCCACCTGAATCCCGCCTGCCCCCCATCTCCACCGAGCCTCCTCCCTGCCTCACTCACCTGGGCAGCACAATCAACCACCCATGGCTCCCAGCAGGTGAAATGACATCCAAAGACTTCATTATTCTCCCCTCACTCACCATGTTCTAGTCCTGCCCCCACCCCCCACTCCCAGTGTTCTCCCTGATGCATGAAAAGAAGAAAGGTTTGTTGACACTTGACTACACACTTCACAAGCTATACCTCACTAAATTCCTGAGATGCAAATATTAACTAACATTGTCCTCCATGTACAGATGAGGAAATCAAAACTCAGAGAAGACAGTCCAAACACAAACTACTGCAGAGTGGGGGTGAGTCTGTAACCACCTTACCCCTGCTTTCTAAGGTCAGGTCTCTGTGTACCCCACCCTGAGGCCCCCTCGGAAGAGGCAGCGAGCATGAGAGGGTTTGGAGGTGGGGTAACCATTGAGAAAGGCCTGTGGTTTGCAAAAACCCTCCCCACTGGAGAATTCTCCAAGTCTGGCCTTTGTGGTCTCTTGGACCAAATCAGAAAAGCCACCAGGCCCCAGGCCCCAGGCCCCCAGAACTGACTTGGCCTACAACAACCCCAAAGGTCCAAGGTGGTCAAGGTAGTACTGATCTTTCTTAGGTGCCTCTCTCTGTATGCCTCATGTTGTTGTTGTGAAGTGCCATGGAGCTGGTTCCAACCCATAGTGACCCTGTATAGAGTTTCCAAGGAGCGGCTGGTGAGCTTGAACCACCGACCTAGCAGTTCAAACCGGCTTTGCAGTTCAGGGCATTAACCCACAGGGACCTTTTCTAACTTAACGAATCTTTGCAACAACTCTGTGGGATATGCATCATTATGTTCCCTAAGAACTGAAGCCACATACTCTACGTCCCATAGTTCTTGGGCAACAAAGCTTTTGGGTTTCCTGAACATGTGGACACGCTTGGTGAGGCTGGGAACAATTTCTAGAACATTCAGCCTCTGAACTAAAGAACAAGTCCCTGCTGATGGCACCCAAGCTGGCTTCTCCCAGGTTCCTGGCTCCCTAAAGTCAGCCCAGCAGGGACAAAAGGGGGTGCGGCTGCCCCAGGCCAGTTCCACGCAGAGGGTGGGCCTTCAGGAAACATGGCTACTTCCGGGTCTGAAGGAAACCCTGAAGACAGACAAAACAAACCCCCCACACCAAGAGCTACTTAGCTTGCTGCACTGAAAGGCACATGAGGTTTCCAGGTGACTCCACAACTGAGTTAGCCCTCTCTCTAATGCATATAAACGAAGGGCATAAATTTCTGCTTACTTAACTTCACATATGTTAACAAGCTCATAAAAAATAAGTGAGTCTTCCTCAGCTTCTCAACACCCTGTGTTGGTTTAATTTTGTTTCTCCTCCCTCCCCTGGTCTCCCTGTGAGTAAAGCGAAAATCTGCAGATTTTGATGTTTCCCTGCCAAGTGGAGTCGCCCCTCCCTCCCATCAGCCTACCCCAAGGAGGCTGAGGAAAAGCCAAATGAAGTTTACAAAGGTCCAGAAGGCAGCCCTTCTTACCCACCCCCGTGGCCCCCAAAGCTGTGCTTCCTTGGGATCCAGACTAACTTCTCTGGGGTTTAATTGCCTCATCTACAAAATAAATAAATAAAATGCAAATCGTAACCCCACCTCAGGGTTGGTGTGAGAATCAAACAAGATAATCCGGGTAAAGTGTTAAGTCGGATCCTGGCACAGAGCAAACCTTCAATAAATGTTAGCCCTTGCCATTATGTAAGGAAGACTCAAACACACCCCCTCCTAGTTAATCCATTTGGAGAGTTTGCCTTCTGGGGCAAGCTGGCAGCTCTAAATGCAACTCGTGGATCCGTTTTGTTGGCTGGCTCAGCGATGGATAAGAATCTGAGTTTTGATGCCATTGAGCAGTCGGATTGTTTGCCCCAGTCCTCACTACACCCCAGTGCCTTCCTCCCTACACCCCGATGCCTTTTCTAAAGTCCCTGCCCCAGTGTGTCAGTTTGAGATGCTTGCCTGGCACACAGAGGAGCAAATGACCAGGTAGCAGGAGAGGCAGTGCCCAACCTCCACAGGCTCAGCAGCAGCCGAGTGCCCTTGGGACCCTCTATGGTCTCCCCCTCAGGTTTGCCTCCACGAATGGCCTGGGCCCACATTCAATTCCCTGAGCTGGCACAGAGCATAAAATATCCTGGCTTCTAAGCCGCTTCAGTCAGTAACCTCCAATGCCATCCTCTCCACCATCCCCATCTCAGAATAGGAAACTGAGACTCGGGCAAGAGAAATGGGTTCCCAAAGAATGCACGGAGAGGCATTCGCACCCTGGCCACAGAGATGAGCTTATACTGGTGCAGTGCAGGGTCAATGAGGAAGAGGAAGAACCCCAACGAGGTGGGCTGATGCAGTGGCAGCAACAATGGACTTAATCATAGCAACCATTGTGATGCCAGCTCAGGACTAGACAGTGTTTTCTTCTGTTGTGCACAGGGGCGCTATGAATCAGAACTGACTCGACAGCACCTAATAACAATAGGAAGGAGCTAGTATCACCAGCAAGATTAGGAACAAGCGCTCAAAACAAGGCTAAAGAAGTCAGAACCTGCCTCACCAGCTAGCCACTCTAGGCCTCAGTTTCCTTATCTGCTACATGGCTGAGATCTGACATGGGAAGCTTCTTTTAGAGGGAAGAGGCTGGTAGGGAGCCCTTGGGAGCCCCAACTCCCAGCAATGTGGCCATCTGTTCATAAGCCTCAATTTCCCCCCGGAGAAGGACAGAAGGAACTTTTATCCCTTCTGCCTTCTCAGGGAGCTGCTCCCTGGGCACCCAGCCTGCATCCAGCAGCCACACACGAGACCAGCATAGCCACCACCAGACACCATCCCAGAGCCTCTCTGCATGCACTTGGAATCTATCAGCACTCACATGAGGAAACAGCAGAGAGAAGCCAAAAAGTGTGCCCGAGAATGGAAGGACGTGACCCTAGTTACTGATGTCCAAGTTTTAGGCCTTGGTGTAGTGCTGGCCTAGTGGATGAGGGCAATAATGTTGGGGTGCAGGAGGGGGAGTGAGTCCAGGGCCTGTGGCCGGGGAAGCAGCCCCGTAACTGCCATCAACTACTTGAGGCTGCTAACCTCTAACACCCACCACCCTCAGACCCGCCGGTGTGCAGCTTCTAACATAGCCCCCCAGACCCGCCAGTGTGCTGCCTCTAATACCCACCACCCCTAGACCCACCAGTGTGCAACTTGAGTACCACCCATCTGCTCAATAATACCTCCCTTCTAGGCCACTTTCAGTGGTTCCCTGAAACAGTTAAGTCCATGGCTACTGACTGAAAGATTTGGTGGTTCAAACACACCCAAAGACGCCTTGACAAAAAGGTCTGGAGATCTACTTCTGAAAGGTCACACCCTTGAAGACCCTATAGAGTTAAGCTCTACTCTACCCAAGAGTTGGAATCAACTTGACAGTAATTGGGTACTAACCAAAAGTGCATCCAAAGAAAGGCCTGGCAACCTGTTTCCAAAGAGTCACAGCCATGAAAACCGTACAGCGCAAATCTCTAGTCTGCAAAACAAGTCCGAAGCAACTTGACAGCACCTGGTTTGCTGTTTTTCTTTTTGGTTAAGCTACTTTCACTGGTTCCTCTCTTACCACCCTAAATCCCACATCCCCCTGCCCTAGTGACAAATTCAGCCACAGAGTCCATTCCTTCTACTGAACCCAGAGGTTCAGGGACTGGCCCAAGGTTCCACAGCCAAGGAGTTGCAGAGTGGGGACTCAAGCCCAGGTCTCAGACATCCTTACCCAGGCCCCTGCCCATACCAAGAGCATCCCCAGCTGCTGAAGGGAGAGCAAGGGAGGACAGGGCCATGAGGGGTGGGGCTACATAGTGGGGGCGGGGCCAGGAAGATGGGGGTGGGCCAAATGAGAAGACTGGATCCCAGTCCTGGGTACCAGTTGCCCTGGCAACAAGACTAATTATTCTGACTTGGGCTCCATCTGTGCCTTGGCTGGATGGGCGGTTTGGGCTCGCGGGTGTTTGTTTTGAAGCGAAGGGGAGAGAAGTGGGAGGGACTGAGAGGCTGCACCCCAGGGCTGGCGAGGGGCTGACAACCCCCACATGTACACAGAGCATTCCCACCCTACACGGAAAAAGACAGCCTGGGACTCCAGAGACCATCCCAGCATCCTCTCACTGAGGAGGTGGCTCATCCCAGCCCAAACATCACCATACACAGACAACAGACAGCCGTGCTGGCCATGTGCACACACAAACACACCCTACACAGTGTGTGTCAGCGAGCAGAACACAGGCTTCAGAATGAGACAGACTTCTGATGCCAGCCTCATCTTTCCCATCTGCAAAATGGGCCACACTGTTCCCTTCAAAGAACTCTCATGAGAATTAGAGGGGCTTCCCCAGCGTAGGGGCACCTGTTTACTCTGGGGTTAGCACAAGCTTTACTAAGAGTGGTCCTGGCCTGGGAACTGCATACACAGCACCCAGAGAGAGGTTGGCACTTTGGAGGACCTGTATCCTAGCCAGAGGACTGGATCCCATATGGGAGAAGGAGAGGAAGTCCCGAGGCAGGAGCCCCAAGATGGCCCATTCCAGCAGACCTCAGAAATGAGGGTGCAGATTCTAGATTTCAGGCCAAGGACAGAGGGGAGTCCACAGAGCGACTTGCTGTGGAGAGCAGTACTCAGACGGCCTCTGAGGAGCTGCTGTGGTGGTCTCAGCTGGTGATGAGGACTCCGAGGACGGCAGTGTGGACAAGTAATGGCAGGGTATGAAAGCAGGGCTTGGTGACCTACAGGACAAAGTGGGCAGGGTACAGTGATGACTCCTTGGATCCAGACAGAGCTGCAGGAGGATCGAGGAGTCATCCAGTGTGGGAGGAGTTGAGCTGCGAGGCCAGAAGGACATCCCAAAGGCCATGTCTACTCAGCAGCTGGCCACACCCAATGTCCCACAGCCAAGTGAGAGAGACCTGAGCAAGCCTCACATGTGGTAGAAAAGAGGGGTCAGGGAAGTAAAGGCATTGTCTGAGAGCATGTGGACCAGGGCAGTGGCTAAGAACAGGCCAGCGGAACCACTGCTCAATGCCAGTATGGTTGGGAGTGAATACCAGAGCTCAGGAGCCTGTCATACAGCAACACTAAGAGCCAGGCCAACTGGGTTCAAGTCTCAACTCTAACACCTCACCACCTCAACTTGCTCATCTGTGAAATGGGAATGAAAACAGTACCTGCCCCAACGGTTATGTCGAGCGCTTTCCCCATGAGGCCCTCAAGCTGGGTCCCAAAGATGTACGAAGCAGGGACCAGCTCTTTGAGGGACGGGGTAGGACGTTAAGCTTTATTGAACACCTACTATGTGCAGCACACGTAAGTTACTGAGTGGTAGTAGTCAAGGAGGAGAGGCCAGGGGCAGAATCCCAGACCCTTACTAAGTGTGGGACCAGAGGAGGCCCCCCACCTCACTGAACCTCAGTGTTTTAAAATGTAAAATGGGCATAATGGAAAGTGTCTTGTGAGGATCAAGAAAAAAACATGCAAACCACTTGACACCTATACAGCAGTCACTAAGGGAATCATCACTTAGTTACTACCCTCCCAGCACCTGGGGAAGGTGGGTGGGTCTAATGCTCCCTACCTAATAATGGGGTCCTGGTGTGGCGCTGTGAGTTAATGCGTCAGACTGGTAAGACTGCAAAGTCGTTTGAACTGCAAGGTCGGTGGTTCAAGCTCACCAGGTGCTCATTGGAAACGCTATGCGTTGGAACCGACTTGATGGCACTTAACAACAACAACCTAATAAATAAGGAGCTCTGGTAGCATAGTGCTTACAAGTTAGGCTGCAAACCTCAAGGTCAATAGTTTGAAACTACCAGCTGTTCCGCGGGAGAAGGATGAGACTTTCTGCTCCCGTGAAGATTTACAGCTTCGGAAACCCTATACAGGGTCGCTATGAGTCGGAACCGATTCCACAGCACACCACTACCATCTAATAAGTGAGAAGGTTTCACCCCACCACCAGGTGTCCAAGACCTGGACCTGCCACCATCTGATCATAGATCCCGCCATCCCCCCAGATCCTTATATGTCCACCCCTACTTCTGGTCATCCCTCAGACCCATCCCAGCCACCACCTTCCCTGATAAGCCCTCCCTGACCACTCCTCTAGACCCCCGGGAGCTGGAAGTCCAACCCACCATCACTCCCCTGACCTGCACACACAGCCTAACTTTCCCGAAAAGCAGGGATACTGACCCTACTTCTGTGCCCCCTCATGTCCAGCAGAGGGTAGAGCCAATTCATGTGTGACCAGATCGGCAGGGGAAGGGGGTGTGGCATGTGACTAATCTAAGCAGAAAACCATCCCCTCCTCAAAGGAGTCTACTCCTGACATGATGGTCACCTATATAACACGCTCCCCAGGCAGGGGATTAACCCATTCTCATTCTCCTCTAGCATCAGCATGCAGAGGCAGGTGTCACAGATGAGGTAATGAAGCACAAAGAGGTTAACTGTCTTGCCCAAGACCACAAGGCTAGTAAACGGCAGAACTGGGATGCCAATCTGAGCTCTCTGAGTGGCTCCACTTTCTGGCAGTTTTATATTTGTGAGATTCAATGATTCCACTTTGCCCACCCCCATACCTGTAGACCTGCAGGCAGGCCGGCCTGTGTCTCAGCTCACTGAAGAATCCCTAACCCTGTGACCGGTATACTGTAGACACTTGGTAGCCATTAGACACTTGCCTGAGTCTCCACCCTGCCCTGCCTCTGGTATTGGACACCCCCCTGCTCCTTCCCCACCAAATGGCCCAGCATCTCCTGCTTGCAAACCTTTTGTGACCCCTGCAAGCAGTCTGTTCTTTTGATTGACAGCACTGAGCTCTCTTCAAACTAAACTGGGCTTTGCCTCCAACACCATTCCCTGAGGTTGTCAAGAACTCTGGCCACAAAAAAACGCCAGGCAGCTCTGAACCAAGCTCCCACCAGGACACAGTGTCTCCGGAGACCTCTAGCTCGAACCTGCCAACCAGCGCACACAGGACAGCAGCCTCAGCCCAGTGCCTGGAATCGGTGGGACTGGAGAGAAAGAGATCAGAACACTCCTCCCAGCCTGCCCCCTGCCCCTCCAAGTGGGCACACAGCCCCTCACTCTCCCAGCCTCTAAGCCACTCCTTCCACTCACAACAGCTATCCCCAACTTCCAGGTAGGGTAAGTGGGTCACATGCAGATCCCTAGAGGGGCCTATCACAATCTGTGCCCCAGCACCAGACAGAACTACATGTGACTACCTGGGTCTAATCCCTGACCTAAGTAAGCCCTGTCTGTCCTCACCAGCTGTGTGGCTGTGCGACCTTGGACAAATCACCTCACCTCTCTGAACCCTAAAAAAATGAGGAAACAAATTCCCACCCCACCCTCCTGGTGCTGGGGAGGGCTGCAAGGTTGGTTTGAACCACAAGGTTGGCAGTTCAAACTCAGCATCCGTTCCTTGGAAACCCTTTATAGGGTCGCAAGAGTCCGAACCGACTTGATGGCACTTAGCATAGTGGTTATGAATCGGGCTGCTAACCTCATGGTCATCAGTTCGAAACTACCAGCCGCTCCGCAGGAGAAAGATGAGGCGTTCTGCTCCCGTAAAGATTTACAGCCTTGGAAACCGAGTACAGGGTCGCTATGGGTCGGAACCGGCTCATAGCACTTAACAACAACTCCTGAGGACTGAAAAAGGCAATACACAAATCCCAGTGAATGCACACAGTAGCTGTACAATAAATGTCAGCAGTTCTGCGTAGTGATTGGCTAAGCGGAGCTGCTGATGGAATGGGTTCATACAGGCGCTCCCAGTGGGGTCCCAGGATGCCACCCTCCCAGAACAAAACAAGCACATCTGGTAGGACACATTTGTGAGTCAGCCCCAGAGCAACATCCCCAGCACTGCCCACTGAAAAAAGAACAGAGCGGACAGGTCTGGACTGTGCCCACCACACCAGTACTGCCCCACCACCAAGCGCATAGCCATCCCTCCGTCCCTCCTTCCCACCCCCTCTCCCCTGTAACCAACCCTGCTGCCCTCCCCCTCCCTGCTCTGCATCTGCTCAATTAGGGAAACTGGGGAGTGAGGGAAACAAAGACTTAATTTCTGAGCTAATCAGCCTGCCTCACACTAATTACCATCCTCTGGGGCACTAGGGCAGACTTCCTGGGGGAAGCTGCTCCCTGAGAACAAAACCCCCTGCCCCCAAAGCCTGAGTCAATCCAGAGATTTGGAGGGTGAATAGAGAGAAACAAGTCTTGTTGGGAAGGTGAGATTTCAGGGTGGGGCTCAGTGGGTGGGGCCAGAGAAGGTACACAGCAGAAAGTGAGGTGCGGAGGCCCCTGGGTTGGGGGGGCTTCTGCCCAATCCCAGGGACAACCATAGGTGTCCCAATAGGCGTCTAGCCTGTAGTCTTGGCAGACAGATGGACACTTCTAGGCTAGAGAAGTGAGCAATGATCAGAGGGATGTTTCTGGGTCATGCATTGTGTGTGCATTTTTGTGTGTCCACAAAAATTTTTGAGTGGCCCAAATTGTCTGCACTCTACTACTAACGTAAAGGTTTGCAGTTCAAAACCCCCAACCGGTGCTACGGAAGAAAAGCCTGGCAATTTGGCAGTCTGCAATAAAGATTACAGCCAAGAAAACACCACGGGGAGCATTCTACGCTGTAACACATGGGGTCACTGCGAGTCGGAACCAATTCAAGGACAACCGCTTGGGCTCTTTTGGTGATTGTGCACAACTGCACGTGTCCCCTGGCCTGGGACCAACTACAAGACCACCAGTGGACAGAGCTGTGCTCAGTGATGGGAAGAGCCTGATGGGACCTCGTCATGGGTCTGGCCTCCTAGCCCAGGTTCCTGGGGTGCTCACCCAACTAAGCTGCACAGGGTGTACCTGGAACCTGCCTCCCTACTGTGTACCCAGTGCCCACCCCCAACCTCCACTTCACTGTACCCATACTCCCTTGCTAGGTAAGTAGCCTTACCCTACTTTGTATATGGAGAAGTTGAGGGAACTTCTAGTGAGTAAGTAAGTGATGGCTAGGGCTTAAATCTGGCCAGATTCTAAACTGTCACACCTACTGTTCACCAGAACTACCTGGCCCATCTTCAAGACTCAAACCAGGGGACCAGGCTGGTCCAGCCCCTACCCCAGCACCATTCTCCACAGGTTCTTGAGGGTCCTCAATAAAGCAAAATAGTTAAGAGAGCAGTCTAGAAGCCAGATAACCTAGATTCAAGTTCAATCTCACCACTGACATGCTGTGTGACCATGGGCAAGATCCTTAACCTCTCTGTGCCTCAGTCTCCCCATGTATAAAATAGGGCTAATGATGGTGTTTATCTTGTTGGGTTTTTGTTAGAATTTAGTTAATCTCTATAAAGTTCTTAGAACTTAAGTGCTACTCTGATTCATAGCAACTCTATCTACATACGGTTGCCAAGGCTGTAAATCTCTGCAGGAGCCGAAAATCTCCACTTTCGCCCTCAGAGGGACTGGTGGGTTTCAATTGCCAACCTTGCAGTTGCCAGTCCAGTGCTTATCTGACAGTGCAACCAGAGCTCCTTAAGTGCTACTTTTGTTGTTGTTAAGTGTCGTCGAGTTGGTTCTGACTCATAGCGACCCTGTATAGGGTCTCCAAGGTGCCTCTGGTGCATTTGAACCACCAACCGTGCAGTTCAAACCGACCTTGCAGTCCAGCACATTAACCCGCAGTGCCACACCAAGTGTTGTTAAGTAAAAAGAATAACTGATTCCGCTTTAGGTTGTGAGCAACCTGGGGTAATGGGCATTGCTCTGGTTGCAGTGGGTGGGTTCACTGACACCTACAGAAACTGAATCAGGGTCCCATAGAGGGTAGCAGGCAAAGCCCACGCCCCAACACTGGCCCAGGACTCCAGGTCCTGCACTGAGGTGGGGGCCCCATCTCCAGCTGGGCCAAGAAAATAAGACAATCCCAGGCCCGCCATAGCTTCCTGGCAACACTGGGTAAAGGCTGGGGACAGGGCAGGGCAGGGTGCAGCTTGGGGGTTCTAGCCCCTGCATGCTGCCTCCTTCTGTGGCTGGCACTCACCACCCCAGCCCCAGCACCAGAAGGCCCCTGGCATGCCCCCTGGACACTCTGGGGGGAGGGGGCCTGAGCAGGCAGGTCCTCAGCAGCCGCCTGAGCCCAGGGATGTCTGGGACACATCAGAAAGGGATAGCGTGGCCTCCCAGCTTACGCGGCAGCCAGCTGACTCTCCAGGCACTCATCCTTCCCAGGTTCCAGGAAGCCCCTTAAGGAGTAACCTCATCTATACTGGGGTCCCCCTGAACTGTTAAAGCATCCGCTGCAGAAGAAGCATAGCTGTTCACATTCCACCTGCCAAGCATACACCCACCACCCAGACCCCGCTTTCTGAACATCCACCAGCCAGCACTCTGCTGACTGCCACCCACCAACCAGACCTCTGCTTTCTGAACACCCACCAACCAGATACCCACCTTCTGAAAACCCACCAACTAGACCCCCACTTTCTGACCAGCCTCGGCCAGATACACATGCCTGGAAGTTGGGCGGTGTCGGTGAGAATAGAAAAACCACAATGCTCCGGAGAGATGCCTGCGATGTGGGGTCCAGGGCTGCGTGAAGCTACAGGCTTAGATAGGTGGAGAGGTGGGCCATCCTGTACCCATTATGGTCCGAGGGGGGATGACTATAGATGACACAGATACATGGGTCTCCCTGAGCTCTAGACCCAAAACCATCACAAGAGTTTCCCAAAGACAGCCAGAGTGTGGGAGGGGTGAGGTGCCTGCCTGATGGATGTAAAGGCCAGGACCAACAGGCCTTTCCTCCTGATCTTAGGGTGGAAGTTCTGCTGAAACCTCTTCAGCATCACAGAAACACCTGTCTTCTGCTGTACTTGAGGGGACGAGTCCTCCTCTGGGAGTCTGCAGGGCTGGAAGTGAGAGCCCAAAGGTTCTTGGGGAGAACTTCTCATGTCACCTCTGGCTCCCAAGTTTTCATCTCTGGAGCTTTGGAAAGTGGTCAACCTGGACTACACCCTCAGCCTGGCCACTCAATGCTGTATGGCCCTGCGACAGCGCCTTGCCTCTTGGAGTCTCAACCTGCCCACGAGTGCAGCCCGGGGGTAGGAGGCCGGTGGCTCTGACCCTCCAGTGCTCTGCTCTGGGGTTCTGGTTCCTTGTTGGTCACCATTCCCTCCTCTCCCCAGCTCCTCAGTGCCTGCAGCCACTCTGGTGGTCCCCAAGCACCTCCAGAGTCCAGGAGAGAGTATCCAGGTCAGCTGTCATCTCAGACAACCTGGGAACTCTTCCGGATTCCCAAGCACCAAAGCAGAGAGGGGGAGGAGAACAGAGTCAGGAGGAGGGAGGCCCTGTATGGAGACTATCCAGTGAGCACTGAGGGGCAGCGGGGAGCACCACTGACCTGGCTCCACCCTCCCATGAACCTGCAGTGGGCCTGCAAACAGCAGGTACCAAAATACGTTGTGTATTGGACAAAAGGAAACAGTGCTGTCTTCCTACATCATTGCATTTAAACCTCATAATAGCTCTCCATACCATTTAACACATGAAGAGACTGAGGCTCAGAGAATGATCTACCCAGAGTCATGCAGCCAGTGAGGGTGAGCAGGGATGCAACCCGTGACACCTACCCCAGTGGGGAGATGCCCCCACAATTCCTGATTCAGTACTCCAGGTCTCAGGATGCCAGAAGCCTGTTCCCAATAGCCTTTAATGGCTGGAAGGGCCACAAAGGCCCTGCTAACCTGCCCCACCACCAGGAAAGCAAACAGTTACAGTGCTAGGATCTACTGAGTACTCCTCATACCTGGCTTGGTGCTTAGCACTTTGTAGTATCAACCCTATAAGGTAAGCATTATTATGGAGTCCTGGTGTGGCATAAGCACTCGACTGCAAGGTCAGTGGTTCAAACCTGCCAGATGCTCCTGGGAAACCCTATACAGGGTGGCTATGAGTCAGAATGGAAGGCACTTAACAACAACAATTATTATTACAATATTCCCATTTTACAGATGAGGACACTGAGGCACAAAGAGGTGAAGAACTTGTTGGTTGGTTATGGGTAGAACTGAGAGTTGAACCCAGACATTCTAATTCCTGAATCCACTTGCTGACCATTATCTCATTCCTTCCTACAGTCCCTGGAGCTCTTCTCCGTAACCTATGCCCCCAAAACTGACAGGGGCAGGAAAGGCCTCGCTCCTGGAGGCTCTGCTTGGATCGAGGACCCTGAAGCAACCATTATCGGGGGGTCTGTTGTTCTCTGCCAGCTCCTCCCAGGAGGGTGAGTGTCCTTAAGGCCCAGTCCTAGACATGGCAGGAAAAGTTTGTCTCATCACAACCTCAGATGGTGTCCTCCAGCTCAGGAACTGATCTCAACCTGGGGCCCAGAGAGGATGTAAGACTAGCCAGGGTCACAAAGCGAGCGGGAGGCAGAAAGGAACCCTAGCCTCCTCTCAGGCCCTAAGATTCTTGGCCATCGCAGTAGCCGTGCTGGCCTCTCCAACCCTATCTGAGTACACCCCCCACTTGAAGCCTGGCTGTGTCCCCATTTCACAAACAAGCAAACTGAGTGTCAGGCACATGCAGACATACCCACTCTGGAGAACAGGTTCCCAATTCTCCATGCCCGGTTTCCACTCACTGAACAGACCCTTCCTGCAGCTCCTGCCAATGCAACCCCTTCCCAGCCCTCAGAGATGTCTCTCCCAGGAAGTCTCCCCATTAGGGGGAACCATCCCCTCCTCCTCCACTCAGAAAGCAGACTGAGTCCAGAACACCCACCCTCAGACTGGGTCTCTGTCATCAAGGCTCTCTCCCCTCTCATACTGGGGACACCCTGAAGGCAGGGCCATGTCTCCCTCAGACAGGGATCTCAAAGGAACAGGGTCACAGGCTCCCCTCCCAAGAGTGAAACTCCTATCTCCTCCCTCATCTCCATCAGCACAGCACCCCTCCCCTAGTGCAGGCCTCTGTCCCAAGGGATACACAGCCCCCGCCCACCCACGAGGGTACCAGAATTCATTGGGTAGGAAGCCAGACCCAGGCCACGCCTCAGCCCCCTCCCCTCCATCCCTCCCTCCTGGCGCTTCTTCAGGCCTGGCCTGTACCAGGCGGGCCACCCCCTCTGCTGGTCCTGCCATGAATCCTAGCTCTGTTGGGTATCACAGACCCCCCTTTCTCCTCCCCAAACAAACGGGGTCTTGAGAGAGACAGACGGGGGAAGGCCACACACAATGCTAGATCTATTCCCTGAGCTGGGGGCTTGCCAATAGCTGAGGGTGGGTAGGGGGCACAGCCAGGCAGGGTGGATAGGCCATTTTACTAGCACTTTGTGTCCAGCTTCTGGAATCGGGGTCCAGGACAGCCTAAACTCTTTACTGTGGGGTTGAGCCAAGAGCAGGCCCATCCCAGGTCTTACTCCATAGCCTTCTCCCCTCTCTTCATCTCCCTCCTTCTAAGTCCTATCTCTATCCCCTCTCCTGACACTATGCAGGCAGGAGCCTCAGCCCACAGCCCACTAGAGAACTTCTCCAAGCCTCAGTTTGATTACCTGTAAAATGGGTATAAGAAACCCTATACTGCACAGAGAGTTGGGACCCTGCAAGAGGATTGTTGTTAGCTGCCGTGGGGCCCGGCAGGATCGGACCACTGTGCTTCAGAGAGTCTTGATTGGCTGATTTTCAGTAGCAGAGTAGCCAGGCCTCTCTTCCTACTCCACTTAGTCTAGGCACTCCCTAAAGCCTGTTCAGCGTCATAGCAACACACATGCCTCCACTGATAGACAAGCAGTGACTGTACTTGAGGTTGTTTGGCTGGGAATCAAGCCCGGGTCTCCTGCATTGTTGTTGCTAAGTGCTGTTAAGTCAGTTCTGACTCATAGCGTCCCCATACATGGTTTCTGAGGGGCAGCTGGTGGGTTTGAACTGCTGACCTTGTGGGTCGCAGTCCAGTACTGATCCTACAGCACCACACCAGGAGTCCTGGGTCTCCCATTTTCTGTCTTATCTTCCTAGGCTCATCGTTCTTTCAGCTCGATTTCTTACTCCTCAAAGTCAAGAGAGGAAACAGGAAGACAGTTAGAGGAGAGGGAAGAAAAGCAGTTTTAATTAAGCACCTACTATGTGTCAGGGGCATTCCTGTCCCCTATCCCCTTTCTTAGGAGCAGTGCTGAATCAGCAGTAGAATTTCCGCCGTGGGATAATGCGCTAGACTACAAAGTCGGTTTGAACCACAAGGTTCGCGGTTCAAGCTCACCAGCCGCTCCTCTGAAACCCTAGTTTAGTACAGGGTCGTTATGAGTTGGAACCGACTAGATGGCACTTAACAACATAAAAAAATGGAGTGGGAATTCTACTGCTGACCCAGAACTGCCCCCAAGAAAGGCAATAAGGGGCAGAAATGTCCCTGGCACGTAATAGGTGCTTAATTCAAACCAGTTTCCTTCCCTCTGCTTTATCTCTTCCTCTTTTTTCCCTTGACATTGAGGAGTAAGAAGCAGAGTTAGAAGAATGATGAGCCGACAGAGCTCAGGAGAGCAAGACAGAAAACGGCCTGTCCTGAAAACGTTCAATCTTCCCAACCAACAATGAACAAATTCAAATCCCTCAGGAGCCAGCTGAGGGGTCTCACAGAACTGGGGCTGGGAGCTTCAGCAGAATCTGTTTCCTGACTTGATAAATGGGTTGTAGAGCCAGGCCTGCAAATCAAAGTTCAAATCCCACTGCCTCCCAGAAGTCAGTCAAGATAGGCTATTATACCCCATTGTACAGACAAGTAAACTGAGGCACAGAGTGGTTCAGTAATGTATCTAAGGTCACACAGCTAGCGAGCAACTGAACTGATTTCTTTCAACAACTCAGGCCAAAAGCTCTCCCTGACACATGAGCCTTCCCTACTCGAGGCCTTCTGGGATATCACCTCTGTGTTAAGTCCAAATCTCTAGCTGTAAATGCAAGCCACCCTTCCTGCCCCCACCCCCAGCAAGGTGAAGAACAAGTTCACCTAGTGTCAGTCCAACCTGGCTGGAGTTGAGTGCCAGCCTTGCCACCTACCTCCAGCTGGGCAGACACTTGACTGGGTCTCCTAGACCCACTTCGTGGTGGCTAGCAATGGTGCCTGTCTATCCATGCCTTCAGCCCGCGTGCACTGAAGAGTGAGAGTGTGCCCGCCCCATTCAAGAGCCTGAAGAGAGCAGGAAACAAGACAGTAGAAACGCCTGCCTTCACTGAGCTGGAACAGAGATAAGGAAGGGCCTGACAGTAACCAAGCAACCAACAACATCACATCAGCGTGTGTCCAGGGTCGGCTCTTTGTGTTGTCGCTAGGTACCCTCGAGTTGATATTCAACTTATAGTGACCCCATAGAGTTTCCTAGGCTACAACCTTCCCAGGATCAGATCACCAGGTCCTTCTCCTGTAGATTCAGTGAGTGGGTGGGTTTGAGCTACCAGCTTTTCAGTTAGTAGGCGAGTGCTTAGCCATTCTGCCCCCAGGGTTGTGTTAGAGACTACAGGGAAACAAAGAGAGTGAGGAAGCCAAAAACAGCAGGGCAATCAGGGCGGGCTGCTCTGAGGAGGTGACAATTAACTGGAACAAGAGACAATTAATCAAGGAGCCAAGGAGCAGTCATGAACATACAAGGAACAGTAAGAACAAATTCCGGGAATGAAACGAGACTGGAGTTTGCATTAAAAATGCCGGTAGCAGGTGTCAATAAACAGCTGCTATTTAACTTTAGTAAAACCTGTAAAAACTGGAATCTACATAAGGGGGAAATCTGGCAGAGAAGCAAAACTCAAATATTATCCGCTAATAGAAAGAGTAGGAAAGCAGTAAGATTCCACCTTTTTGTTGTTGCATGCCATCAGACTCATAGCAACTCAACATTAGGGTGGCTTGCACTCCTTAGGACAAGGGTGGGGAACCATTTTCTGACAAAACTTATGACATCATTCGCGGGCCATACAAAATTATCAACTTAAAAATTAGCCTGCTATAGTTGGTCAAATATTTAATTAACTCACCCCTAATATGATGGCTGGAGTCCTGGTGTGGCACTGTGGGCTAATGCGTCAGACTGCAAAGTCTTTTGAACTGCAAGGTCGGTGGTTCAAGCTCAACAGCTGCTCATTGGAAACCCTATACAGGGTCACTATGGGTCGGAATCGACTCGACAGCACTTAACAACAACAACAATATGATGGCTGGAGTCCTGGTGTGGTGCTATGGGATAACGCACTAGATCACAAGGTCGGCTTGAACCACAAGGTGGAAGACTGAAACTCACCAGCCACTCCTCAGAAACTCTATAAGGGGTCCCTATGAGTCTAACCCAACTCAACAACACTGAACAACAAGGACAAATGTGATGCGTATTCGTTGGCTCGGCCAGACCAAATGATTTCGAAGGCCCTATAGGGAAGTTCCCCACTCCTGCCTTAGAACAGTCAATCATTGCGATCAAAAGGGCAGCATTTGCCCAAGGTCAAAGTTCAAAAGGCAGGAAGGGCTAGGGAAGAAGAAGAAATGGAAGTAGGAAACCCAAGGAGGAAGGGGGATGAGTGATATTCCATTGTGGGGATGCAATCAATGAGATGAAACAAAATGTGTATGAATTGCTGAATGGAAAACTGATATGCTCAAATCTTCACCCAATTCACAATCAAAAGGTAAAAGGAAACAGCAAAAAAAAAAAAAATTGTTTTAAATAAGAAAAAGAAAAGAGATTTTAAAAATCCTGGTCCCCAGTGAGAGCAGTGTTAATACACTTGACTGCAAAGTCTGTGGTTCAAGCTCACCAGCCTTCTCTTAGGGTCTCTGTGAGTCGGAACCAATGCCACAGCACTTAACAACAAGTGCGAATAGGGGAGGCACTGGTCAGGGAACCAGCCACACCTGGTTCTGTCCCTGTTCTACTATCAAGCCGCCCAAGTGATCATCAGGGGGCTCCATGCCTCTCCAAACCTGCTACCAGGAGAACAGGACACCACCTCCACTGCTCAAAGACTGTGGGGAAGGGTACAGTGAGGCGTATCTTGGGTAAGAAGGCCGTGCTGTCCCCCACATGCGCTATCATTCTCAGAAGGAATTGCAATGGCGGTTACGGTTACTACGGACTGAATGCCTGCTGTGTGCCAGGGATCATGCCAGGGGATTCCGGGACATTGGCACAGGTGACAGGCACCCTGGGAGACACGCACATCATCTCCATTTTAATAGATGGGGAAACCGAGGCACGGGGACATAGTACTGTAAATGTCAGAGTCAAAATTCAAACCCAGAACTCGGGTCACTTTTTTCCCTGTTGCTATTTAAATGCAGTGTGTGCTTCAGCAAAATGCACTGCAACTGCAGGAAGACAGAAATGACTTTGAACTAGGGTGGCAGGTATTCACCAAAGTTGAATCTTAACCCCAACATTTGTCCATTGTGTGACCTTGGGCAAGTCACTTCCCCAATCTGACACCTCAAAGGCAGGTGTCACTGTTAGGCTCCTCAGCACATAGCACTGGGTCAGCAAGTCCCCAGCACACATACAGGATGGGAATGAAGTCACTTGGGGGCAAGGAAGAGGCATGTGTCCGGGTAGAGGATTTCCATGACCCAAAGCTTGGAGAAGTGAGAGGCGGTAAGAACTCCACAGAGAAAAGGAGGTCTCCAACCTGCCTAAATGCCCAGCAGAGAGACAGAGGCCTGGCAACTGGGCCACACAGATGGGCAGGATGAGCAATGGGGTAGGGAGCCCAACACAGACCCCCACCCACTAGGTCTCACCTCCCTCTCAAAGGGCCCTGCTTCCGCCTGTGACAGCAAAGTCAAGGCCACGGACGCAGACCCCCACATCTTCCTGCGTAAGCCTCCTTCACAGTGACAATCACTACTCCCTCACGAGAACTCCAACCAATATCCAGGGCAGCCACAGCCCCTCCACGTGGAGACCACCACACCTTAGCGACAGCATGGACCTCCCGTTGGCAACCACCAACACACTGCCCAGACAGCCACAGTTCCCAGAGTCCCCCTCTCTCCATGGAGACACAACACCACAGAAAAGGCTCCCTTGCCATGGTAACCACCGTCACTCAGCACCACCCGCTTGGACAACAGCTCCCTCCACGTGGCCACCACCAACACAGCCAGGGTGACATGACAGCTCGGTCCTTCCTCTCCAAGGCAGCCACCAGCTTGGCCAGGACACCAGGACCAACAGTGCCTTCCTAGTGTCAGACTGCTTGCCCCACAGCTCCCAAAGCCAGGCCTGGTGCATTTACTGCCGTGTTTCCCAGCTCCCAGTTCCATCAGTCAGCCCCTCTCTACAATAAGAAGACCCCCACCCCACCCCCTAACACACACACACAAGGAAGAGGAAGAAGAGGCCTTCCCTCTTCCCGAAGAAGCTCTCCACCCCCAGCCTATGCACAGATACCCGCGGCCTGCTGGGGTACAGCCCGGCCTGGCTCAGCCACTCAGTGGTGAAGGGGCAGGGGCAGCTGGGGCCTCCTTCCTTGCCCCTTTATCCATGGACCTGTGCCAGTCCCCCAAAGGCTTGCCACTCTGCCAGCTGCCTCACTGGGGAGGGACATCATGGGGGTGCCTGCAGCTGTGGGGACAAACAGGAGGCTGGGGCTGGGCCACATCATGGGTTTGCAAGGCCAGGTCATGTGAGCTTTGCTCACATACAGCCACAGCCACACACACAGCCAGGGGGACCTCGTCCTTACCAGATGTCTGAGGATAGAGGGGCCCGTTGGGCCTGGGTCCCAGGAATGTCCTCAAGGTGGCATGGACAGCAGAGGTGACAATGAGGTCTCAGGTCCTGGGCCAGCTGGGGCAGCAGCAGCTCCTCACCCAAGTCCTCTTCTTCCAGTAGGCTAAGGAGAGAGGAGGGAGGGAGGCAGGAGAGAGGAGGAGAGAAGGAGAGGGAGGGGGTAGCAGGAGGGAGGGAGGAGGGAAAAATGCTGAAGTCTTGAAGGGTACACTCACTTCTTTCTTAGGTTTCCCATGGCAACCGAATATACCACAAATGAATATCAGTGTGAGAGAGAGGGAGGAGGCAGAAGGAGGGGAGGAGCAGAGAGAATGGAGAAACATGGAGACAGGGATGGAGCAGATAGAGGCAGCAATATGGAGAGCTACGGGCAGAGAGATGGAGACACATGGGGTCTAAGATGGAGGGAGAAGCCCCTTGGAGCTCAGATGGGCTTCCCACCCCCATTGGACTCAGGGCCTCAGGAGTGAGAGGAAGCAGGGGCCACAAGACTTTTCAAACACTCTCTGGCCAGGAGGAGCAGGTAACAAATAGTTGGGCTTCCTGAGAAACCCTATACAGGGTCGCTATGGGTCGGAACCGACTCGATGGCACATAACAACAACAACAACAACCTGAAAATTGAGGAACCTCTACTTCAACCCTATCCTCCGCTTCTTTTTCTCCCATGGTATAGAAAGGTCATGTGACTCCAAACTGTATTCTCAGTCCCACACCACACTCACAACCATACACACACACACACACACCTGATGAGGACAGCCCTTCCTCAACACCCTCTCAGTCTTGACACTTCCTCAGTGCCAACCAGACCACCCTCCTGGGGGGTCACCACTAACGCAGACCCATCCACTCCCCTCACCACTTGGGAGGCAAAAGGAACAAAGATACCCCCCTACCCCAGCACCAGCTCTTGGGCACACACCCCTTCTCCCAAAGGTGCCCCCACCTTATCAGGTGCCATACCTCATTCATATGTGCTCACAGACCTTTAAAGCCGTGGACCTGTTCTCCACTGTAGACGCTCATATATCCAACAGGCAAGTCCCAGCTGAACCTTCCCCCATCTCTGCACACACATGCACACACACTCAGCCCCTTCCTGAGGAGGCCCCTCCCTGTCTGGCCTGCACCCTCCGACAGCCTAGATATGCTCTTGGCCCTCCCCCGCAGCACCTCCCCCTGCAAGCTGGGGCTCGCACCTCGGTCCCCCTCCAAAGTGTCATTCACAAACATATGTAGACCTAGCAAATGTTGGCAGCCAGCGGCGCTGAGGAACACAAACACACACACACACATACACACACACACACACAGCCCCCTGCTCCATCACCCCAGCCTGAGGCAGGGAACCAGGAAGTGACAAGGATTTAGCCAGCTAACTCTAAGAGAGGACTCTGGCCAGTTTCCAGAGACTGGGGGCAGGGGCAGCTCCATCCTAAGTAGGGAGGTGCCCCCATTTGACCCTGAGCCTAGATGCCACCTGGGAAGGCACCCTGGGGCATACACTATACACACACATCAGCGACCACAGGGCACAGCAGAAATAAGTCAGCACACCAAAAACTTCACACTTTCTCAAACACATAGGTTACAAAACCAGATACAGGGTCCAATACGCAGACCCATACATGTGCCAACATCCTCCATGGGCTCATACGCCCCCACACACATACCCTAGGCATGCTCACACACAGAGAGGAGGGGCACTCCCACACACGTGCCAAAGCACATGTGCCAACACACACACACACACACACACACACACACACACACGCCAGCACACACGTGCCCATGCCTGCATCTGGCCCCGGCGCTCCAGGGGCAGTTTATCGCGCCACCCAGCCTGTCCCACCCACCTGCCACACACACATGCCCACAACTTGTCATCTTAGGCTTCCGACGCCCCCTCCACCCCCACCCCCACCCCCGCCGACGCGTTTCCGATCCCGCTTGCCACACCGAGCCCAGAGGCCGTGAAATTGGCTGCGAGCATCTGGGGATGCTGTTGCAAATTCTAAACACAGGTCAGCAAAGCCGAAATCCGGCGGCCGGAGGTCGGGAAGTGGCCTGGGCAGAGCGGGGTGGGGGACCGCAGAGCCGAGTCGCGGAGAGAAAAGGACTTTGGGGCCAGGGCATTGCGCGCGTGCGCGCGCCCCTGCCCGCTGCTGGCCCCCCGCAGTCCTCGCCCAGCGGGCAGCCCCCTCGGACACCGCGCCTAGGGCGCCGCTTGGCCCAGCACGGACTCTCCCCGCCACCCCCAGACCCAGCCCTGGTCTAGAGGGAACGCCCACCGAAGGAACGACGTGGGCCACAGCGATTCCCGTAGGTGGCGCCGCCGCCGCCTCCTCTGGGACGCCTTCCTGGCTCGCCGCCCTCCTCAAGGCTTCTGGATTCCAATCTCTGGCCTTGGCCACACTCACAGCCGCAGGCTCCGCTCTACCTGCGCTCTCGAACCCAAGGAGGGAGAGGGCGGCTAGGACGTTCACTGTGTCCAAGGCGCCTGGACAGGCCCTGGCCGACACCGACACCACGGACCCTGTGTCGTGACCGCAGATTGGCCCTGCCCTTCCTGGTCGGTGGAAAAAGGTAAGGGTTCTGGTGAGGGTATAAGTAGGGCCAAGCACCGAGTAAGCGAAGCCGTCAATGAGCAGAAATGGTGCGTATCAGCCTGCCTCAGTGTTGACCAAAGTGAGGACGACTTCACTGCCTCCTGGGGTGTCTGGGAGGAGTCCCGAGATCATCCGGCCCTGCGCAGCCATCCAATTAGTACACAAGTGAGTTTACCTTCCAGGATGCATTTAAAATGCAGCTTCCTGGGCCCCACAGCAAACCCAAAACAAACCAAGCCCAACCACTGCCATCAAGTCCATTCTGGCTCATAGTGGACCCCATGTGACCAAACAGAACTACCCCAGAGGGTTTCCAAGGCTGTAAATCTTTACAGAAGCAGACGTCCATGCCTTTCCCCCCAAGAGCACCTGATGGATTCAAACTAGAAACCTTTCTATTAGCAGCCGAATGCTTTAACCAGTGAACCACCAGGCCTCCTATACATCAACCCTGTTGTTGTTGTTAAGTGCCACTGTCAAGTCAGTTCTGATTCATAGCAACCCTGTATAGGGTTTCCAAGGAGCTATTGGGGGGTTTAAACCACCAACCTTGTAGTTCACACTCCAGTGCGTATCCTACAGCACCACACCAGAAGTCTGTATACATCAACCCTACTGAATCAAAATCTTAGCAGGTAGGGCCCAAGAACCTGTGTTTTGATAAATGCCATGGATGTCCTAGGAAATCCCTTAGCCTGTGTTCATAGTTTGGGGTGGTTTATCCCCAAATACATGTCCAGGTTTATCCTCCCAAAATCCACTCCAGACTTTCCTCCATCCGTGCCTCAACTCACGTGATCAAGCCACCTGGAGTGCTCCTCTTCCCCATCAGGGGCTGGCTGGACACTTTCAGGAATCCTCCAGCCAAAATTCAACAATAGCGTGTCTCCAGCCCTGTGCCCAGCAAAGAGCAGGTGCACAATCTCCGGCAAGTCATCCTCACTTCTCCGCCCCTGCCTAAGCATCGCCCGTCAAGTTCAGATCACAGAGAGTCACTTGTCTAGTGAACCCTATGATGTACAAGCCCCATCCTAGGTACTGCACAGATATTCTGTTAGCTTTCCTCCAAGGGCTCATCTCTGGGGCTCTTGCCTGCACCCCAATCCCAGCAGCTCTCCCTGGATAGATAACATGCTTGTGTGTGTGTGTTTGTACTGAATGTGACGACATCAGCTGATCCTCAATAGTTCGTAGATGAAAGGGGTTCATTTTTTGAGGACCTACTAAACGTCCACCTACATGGAACCAACCAGGCAGTCACACCAGGTAAGAAAAGGGTGAGGGAAGGAGGGACCACAGACTCTGCCTCCAACGTTCAGGGAGAACTGTAGAGGGAGAGAGATCAGTGAGAGACAGGCCAAAGAAGAAAACTGAGGCAGACCTAAGTCTTGGGGCTAAGCGTAGAACAGGTTGGCCAGGCATCTTCGAAAATCGTTCCCCAGTTCCCCCAGAGCGAAGTGGTGGTCAGCGATCACACACAGAGACACAAAGATAGGCCCTGGTCTCCCTCTCTATATTTCAGCCCAAGGGGTAGGGTGCTTCCAAGATCACCTTCTCAAGCTTCCCCAGGCCCCCAAGTCTGAGCTCCAGGAAAGCTTCTTCTAGACATTTCAGGGGGTGAAAAGTCAAGGCTTAAAAAATATATATCACACCAGTTCCTATCAAGTCAGTTCCAACTCATGGAGACCCTACGGGTTCAGAGTCATAGAACTGAAATCTGTAGGGGTTTCATGGCAGGGACCTTTTAGAATTAGATCACCAAGTCTTTCTTCAAAGGAACTTCTGGGTGGATTCAAATTTCCAACCCTTTGGTTAACAGACAAGAACGTTAGCTGTTTGCACCTCCTAGGGTCTCCAGAGGCTGAAAAGAGAAACTGGAAAAGAAGAGAAGGGACCAGACACACATACAGGTCAAGACCCACTCCGGGAAACAAGGACTCAATAAAGGATGCAGATAGGAAGAGGAAGGAAATGATCTGAAGGACACTTCCTATGGGCCAGATTTGATGCTATACCCTTGACGGTATCTGCTCAGTGCCTGGAAGGGCTGGGAATTTGGTACCAGTAGCCCCATTTTGGAGTCCTGGTGTGGTGCTGTGAGTTAATGTGCCAGACTGCAAAGCCGTTTAAACTGCAAAGTCGGCAGTTCAAGCTCACCAGCTGCTCCTTGGAAAACCCTACATAGGGTCGCTATGGGTCGGAACCGATTCAACAGCACTTAACAACAACAAGAAGCCCCACTTTACAGAGTCCTAGTGTGCTAGGCTCAACATGGACTGCTAACCGCAAGGTCAGCGCTCCTTGAAAACCCTATACAGGGTTGTTATAAATTGGAATGGACTCAACGGTACTTAACAACAACAACTCCACTTCACATGGGATCTTAAGGAAGTGAATGTAAAAACATCAGTGAGAAAAAGAGGCCAAATCTGAACCCTGAGTCCCTGCTTTTTCCACCAGCAAGTTGGGGGAGAGTGTGACCAAGTGGCAGAGTGAATCACAGCTGAGCCACATCTCACTCGAGGCCAGAGGGCAGCACTGATCATGGAGCAGCTACCCTCTCTTTACAGAGCACCTACTGTGTGCCCGGCACTGTGCCCAACCAGGCAATAGGGGAACAAGGGAGTCTTCAAGGCTTCACGGGTCCAAGTGGGGGAGAGGCCCGGGGTGAGGGGTGGCCTGAGACCCAGAAGTTGCCCCCAAGGGCCCTTGCGTCCCTACAGCCATCACAAAGTGCTTTCCCACCCACTGCCACACATACGTTTTCTGTGCTGCAGGTTACAGCCCCATCACAGATAAGCAAATAGAGGCCCAGAAAGGTCCCTCAGTGAGAGTAGCACTCGCAATGGAAAGGGCTCCAGGCTCACCTGCCAAAGTAGCACAGTGGCTAATGATGCTGATGCAAGAGTTCACCTACTTGCAGGGCTCCATCCCTGCTTCCTTCCCTGCTGTGTGGTCTCGGGCTGGTCTAAGACCTCTCTGAGACTGTCCCTATCTGTAAAATGAGGACCAAGAGCAACTCCCATTGCAGAAAGCTTTGAGGAGATTACATGAGTGCTGCTTACCAAGTACTTCACCGGGTCTGGCTTTGTGCAGGTTCTATGAGTATTAGCTAATGTCATTATTAGTATCATCATCATCATCACTATAATTACTAATATCGCCATCAGCAGCACATGCAGCTAGTTCTTCTGACACGACAGGTGTAAGCCTGTGGGGAGGGGAGGTGCTCTGGTCCCCAGTGTCTCTCCAGAGAGCTTGGGAATAGGGGATAGAGCCCTGTTATTCCAGTCCCCAGACACCGTCTCCAGTAATAATGACAGTGTCTCTGCCCCAGGTGTGAAGTGAGCCAGGAGAAGGTTAATTTAATTGGGTCAGGATAGCAGGAGGCCGAGGATTAAGTTAACCTTCTGAACTCACAAAACCTCTCCCGAAGATGCCTGATTTATTACAGAAGCTCAGGGATCAAGGCAAACCTGCTTCTTGGCAGGTGTGAGACGCCAGGAAGGGGCTGCAGCCAGGGGAACTGTAGCTGGTTCAGCAAGGATAATCCTGGTGGGTCCCATCCAGGCCCCAAATGAGGATGCCACACTCTCTTATTAAACCTGCAAGGTGAACAACCACCACCTTCTCACAGAGGAGAAGACTGAGAGGTTCCTAAACGTGACCCCCATATCATAACTAGTCAAGATGCAGCGCATGTGTCATTGGAACCCAGTTCTGCTTTCAAAGCAGATCCTGCCAGACCTCAAGGGACAAAAAACAGTCACATTGGGAGATAGGCATGGAGCCCCCAATGGCTGTCCCAGGCTGACCCCACCAGAGAAGACCCCAGCAGCTGGTTGTGCCTACTTCTCTCACTCCATCTCCTAGGTCAGGTTCCGTCACCCCAGCCTGGGCACCCAGATGAAGGCCAGAGTTGGGGGAGGAAGAATAAGTACCGGCCTGGAAGTCCAGGCAGCCCACTACTGTTAAGGGCTGCTCAACCTGAACCTCTCCTTAGCACCCCCATCCCACACTACATGTACCTCCCAGTCCCGCCATAGACAGCATGCCCCGTGAGCAGAGACCTGCTGGTCCAATGTCTCTTCCTGCATCCACTGAAATTTAACATGCGCTCAGGAAATTCACATGCAAGAATGAATCCAGACCTCAGTTTGCTCATCCAACGAATGGCCACATAATGACAGCCACCACCACTCCCACCACCCCCCACCCCCATCTCACAAAATTTCTGTGAGGATCCAAGAGAGCAGATAGTTATTTACATAGTTAAACTTTAACCAGAACAGGGAAGCAGCTAGCTGTTCCCAGACAGGGGGCGGAATGGGATGAGTCGGAATGGGGCTCATGTGGAGTTCCCCGCCCCCCACCATGCAGGACTGGGTACCCCTGGAAGCCCACCAGTTCCTGCAATCCTCCTTGTCCCTCTAGTCTCTCCACCCATATTAGAAATCAGAAACTGAGGCTCAGAGAGGTGACTGAATGCCTAAATCACAAAACACACAAGTGGCAAAATGGGATTTGAACCAAAGGTCTCAGACTCCTTGGCTGTGGCTGTTTTATAGGCTGCATGCACTTAACACACATTCATGTCACATACTCACTCTTGAACACACGCCTGTGCATCCTGGAGGGCGAGTCCCACTCTTGGGACTTAGGTTGGTGCACTAGGTTGGGGGAGGGAGGTAGAAGACGGGGCAGGCCTCAAAGAAAGGGTCCCACACCCACCTGAGAATGGAGAAACAGGGCCTCTGGAAGGGGCCACCCACCCTGAAGTTCCATCTCCATCCTCTTCTCACCCCTCACGCACTGTGGACAGGACCACACTCAGTCACACGCACCCACAGCAACGCCTCCCACAGCCCTCCCCTGACATCACACACTCCCGCCGGTGGCAGTGACTGTGTTGTCCCAGTGACGTCACCAACAGCCTAGAACTGATGTCACACCCAGAGGTTCTCACTGATGTGACGCCCACAGGCCCACACTGACGTCACATACACACCCTTGGCCCTTCAGATACTCCCCTTCCTCCCTGCCCAGGGGCTAACAGTCCAGAGGTCACACACACAGAGCTCACTTAGGGCAAGCATTTCCCAGCATTGCCTGTGTGTGTGTGTGTGTGTGTGTGCGTGCACATCTTATGGAACACACACCTTACACACATGTGCAGGTTCCTGTGTACTGCTGGGGGGCCAAGACATGGCACATGTCCCACAGGTGCTCAGAGGCACACCTGCCAGTTGTCCCCACGACGCAGCTCTCGTTTTTAAATGTCACCCAACCCCACCAACATCCAGTCGAGCCCATAGCTCTCACCACATTCCCCCACCTGCTTCTCTCCTCCGACAGCCTGACCTGCTGACAGTAACAGCCGCAGCAGCCGGACACACACACACACACACACTCCAGTCCAACACCTGTGTTTCTGCAAGGGGTCGAGCAGTGCCCTCCAGAGGCTTAAGGAGCTCCGAGGAAGGGGACTCAGCCCAGCGCTGCAGAAAAAGGGCCTCCAGTTGAGGATCAGCCCCCATCGTCTTCCCCATCCCCCAGCACGCTGGACACTGCTTGGCCTGGCTGCCTCTGCCAGGGACACCAGCTCTGGAGAGCACGCATGCAAGCACACATGCGTGCACATACACCAGCTGTCTCTCCTCCAAGCATTCCAAGACGACCCTGCAGGACCATGTTCGTGTGTGTGTGTGTGTGTGTGTGTGTGTGTGTGTGTGAGAGTGTGTGTGTGTACAGAGAGCAGTCCACCCCTGCACATAGCTCTGTGTGCACACACTCAGCACACACATCCCTCCCCACGTGCACACACAACCCTCTTGCCAACACGCCCACCCTGTGGCCCCCTCCTCTGCCAGGCGCTGGAGCCGGCACAGACAAACACACCAGGGCCCAGCTAGAGCGGCAGTTCCTACTGAAGGGTGCTGCTCCCCTAGATTGCCTCCCTGCTTGCCCCACACCAACGCCACCCCAAAGCAGCAATGCCCCCTGAAGAAGGCCCACCCCCCAATCCTGATCCTCTTACCCAAGGCGTCTCCCCCCTGTGGGCAAGGGGGTAGAACCCCACCCTAATCTCTCCGCTGTTGCAGTCACCAAGCATCAGCCAACCCCCCCTTATCAGCGACGAAGATGAATTCCTTACCCCGGCAGCCCTCGGAAAGAGGGGGGCTAAGGCCCCGGATTCGCAAAGATGGGAGGTAGAGAGGTTCGATGTGGGACTGGATGGCACAACCATCAGGCCTCTAAGTCACCCCCCCCCAAAAAAAAAATAACCAACCGTCCTCCGCATTCGCCCATCCCGCCTCCGCCCACCTCCCCATCCCCCACCGGCGAGTGGTCCCCGGGGGTCTCACGGGGATTCCCAGACCCAGGAAGCTCCGAGGTGATTCCCCCCATCTCCTACATCTCTACTGGCGAGAAGGGTGCTTTCCGCTCCAGCCTCCGCTCCACCGTCCCAGCCGACTGCGGGCTCTGAGCCCCGAGGATTCTACTCACCTCCCTGCCGGCGGAATCCGGACCAAGCCGACACCCGTTCGGGCTGCTGCGGGCCTGTAGCGTGCGTGTGAGTGCGAGCGCGGTGCGTTTGCGCGGCGCCCGGCGGGCTTGGTGAGCCCGGCCGTTGCTCTCTGCGTGTCGTGTGTCTGTGGCGTGGCCGTGTGTGTGTCTGTGAGCGAGCGTGTGCGCACAGACACCGCCACCCCCGCCTCCCCTCCGCCGCCGCCGGGAGGGAGTCGGGGCGCAGCGGACCGTGGGTTGGTCCGCCCTCGCCAGGCCTTTCCGCAGCCGGTCCCCACCCGCCCCCCTCTCGCGGCTGGCTGCTGCCACGGCCGCACGCACACTCACAGACACACAGCCGCGGGCGGGGGCTGCGCCTGGCTTGATGCTGCAGCCGCAGAGCCGGGAGAGACACCAGCGCCCCGCGGCCCATCTGAGCCTGTCCCCGCCCGGCCCGGCCCGGCCCGGCCCCCAGTCTTGCTCACCCCGCGGCGTTCCGGTCCCGGCGCCGCCACTGCGAACGTATTCAACAGCTGGAGGCAAACTTGCCACGGGCCAAGCCGCCCCGGCTGCGCAGCGCCTCCCAGCGCTCGCCTGCAGGAGATCGTCCGCCCGAGGATGCTCGTGCCTCCCTGGACCCCGCCTCCCCTGGGAGCCCCTCCCCATACCCGTCCCATCCTCCTTTGCCGCTCCCCGAGCACTGGTCCTTCGCGCACCCTTGCTGACCCAGTGAGACTTTCCCATTTTACTAGTGAAATAACTGAGGGTCGGTGAGAGACGTGACTTCCCCAAGGTCATACTGAGTGTGGTAGCAGAGAGATTCCAGACTCCTGGGCTCTACACCCCTGGGACCTGCAACCCCAGGCGCCACAGCCCTGTGTTGCTAAATCACTTTTGTGGGGTCACAGTCGCAGTGTCTGCTCCAGGCACGGTACAGTAGACCCTTACAGCTGGACTGCCAGACCTCCCAGCAAGGACCCAGGCCAGGAGTCAGGGAGACTCCCTGATAGAAGCTACTCTGGAAGCTGAATCTTGCCCGGGAGAAGGTGGAGAGGGATGTGGGAACAGCTTGTGCAGAGGCACAGTGTGAAAGACGTGTGAGGAGCGAGGACCCCAGGGATTGGGGTATTACTAGAAATGTGGCCCTGTAGGATGAGCTCTGGACTGCTAACTGAAAAGTCGGCAATTCAAAACCCACTAGCTGATCCTTGGAAATCCTATACAGAGGCCCTGTGAGTCACAACCAACTAGACAGCACTTAACAATTGAGGGTCAGAAATTGGGCCCAGAATGGGGTTAAGGCGGAGAGGGAGACAAGCATTGGGACAGACGTACTCCGGCTGTGGGCAGTCCTCTGCTGCCTTGCATGCCTGCACACAGGGCTGCCTGGAACATTCCTACTCACTCACTCTTCAAGGCCTCTTGCTCGAGAGCCAGACAGCAGACTAACAATCATTACTGTTGTCTCTCCTCTCTAAACTGAGCCCTCTTAGAGAGTAGAGACCATATTAAACATTTTCTGCCTTTGCCACACAGGACTGTGCTTGGAGCAGGGGCCCATTCCCAATTCCATGATGATAGTCCTCACCACCCCCCACTCGGACCCCTTTGACTCCAGTGGCGGCAGCAGCACACCGGCCCCTGCGCCCTCTGGCGAACCCGACGTGCAACTACAGAGAGTTCCCCAGCCTGAGTCTGGCTTCGGCGCTCACAGGCAGACGTCTTCAGAGACGGGCACTTACTTACAGGCCTGCTAAGCCACTCCAGATGGATTTGCAAAGTGGCAGCATCAATGGTACACTCAAGTGTAGCAACGATTGTGAGGTTGGCCCAGGACTGGGCAGTGTGTTTTGTTCTGTTGTGCATAGGGTCGCTATGAGTCGGTACCGACTAGATGGCACCTAACAACAATGACAAGCCACTCTGACTCCTGAAACCGAGCAATGACTCCAAGGACTACCAGGCAGCAGGCAGCAAAACAGCCTCTTCTGGTTCTGTTTGTGTGGTTTGGTTTTCCCAGTCATCTGCCAGAGTACAAGTCTCAACCTTGTCTGAGTTTGTTTCCACCTCTTTGAAGGAGAAATACAGCAGCACTGTAGTGTCTCTGGTGGGAGCATCCCACCCTCTGGATACCTTCAAGTCTAGCTGGACCATCTCTGGTGGTTTTGAGCTCTAATATATGCTAAGATTTTTTCTCTTTGGAGACTTGACCCTGACTAGACTAAACAGATGGAAGGAAACCTGGTGGTGCAGTTAGTTAAGTGCTCTACTGTTAACTGGAAGGTGGGCAATGTGAACTCACCAGCTGTTCTATGGGGGAAAGATAGGATCGTCTGCCTCTGTAAAGATGACAATCTTGGAAACCCTATGGGGCTGCTCTCCTCTGCCTGCCCTGTAAGGTTGCTCTGAGGCAGACTCTGCTCAATAGCATTAGGTTTTAGAAAGATGTAGATTGGCAAGATTTGCCCATACCATGGGTGGCAGGGGGAGAGGGGTGAGTTTATTGCAGACCTACCATCCAGATACTTGATTGGGCTTTCTGTAGACAGCACTGTCCAATAGAACTTTCTGTGATGTGGAAATGGTCTATATCTCTACTGCCCAATGCAGTAGCCACTAACCACATGGGACTATTGAGTGCTTGAAATTGTGGCTAACAGTACTGAGGAAGTGAGTTTTTCCTTTTAATTCATTTCCATTTAAATAACCACATGACTCCCTTAATGGATAGGTAGGGAATTAAAGCAATCCACTGTTGGAGCCCACACACACACACACATGATCCTGGGCACACTGGCCAGTCTGGAGGAGACCTTAGGGAACTTGTGGTGGGCCAGGAAAGTTGAGGTAAGCAGCCGGTATCTACCCCCACCGTCTCTACCATATGCCAGTCCTTGCCAGTTTGTACCTGGACATCTGCAATAACATCCCTCCTCACCACCTGCTTACACCCTGCAATACTCCCCAGAGTCCATGCAGGGATGCAAATACATTCCATGTTCAATGATTGGCAGCTGCTATCCCAGTGCTCGCTCTTTGCTGAGAGAGTGTCATGATCGATTAGTGATGTCTGGCTCAGGTGCAGACCGAGGGAAGAATGGTACCCCTTCTCTGCTGGAGTATGCAGTCCACACTGCTTATGAATAGACCCTCGGCAATCCAGCATTTAATTACCCCTCCCAGCATCATCTTACATCACACCACACATCCTCTGGGTCCAAGAGACACCAATCCCTGTTCTTTCCAGAACACACCACAGATCTCCCACCTCATCATCTCCATGCCTCCGAGCTTTTGGTCCCTCATCCTGGAGAACCTTTCCTGCTCTCAGCTCTCTTCGCCACCTGTCACCTGTCTATTTCCAGCCTTTCATCAGGTAGGTGCTGCTCAAAGATCCCCCTTGGCGAAGTCTTCCACCCCCCTCAGCTGAGCTTGTCAAGTTTTTCTGCTGCTGCTTCCAGAACATTCTGTGGAGACCTCAGTGACAACACTTATTACACCGTGTTATTATTCATTCTCACATGTGCCCCCTACTCTTGACATTTTTCGTTTTCACTTGCTCACCTCTATTTTAGAAGGAGTTTCATGGTAGAATTCTCACCTTCATGCAATAAACCAGCTGGGATCCCCAGCCAATTCACCCCACGCCCAGTCACTGCTTCTCTGTCATTGTAAGCTTGTGTGTTGCTATGATGTGCAACAGATTTCAGTGGAACTTCCAGACTAAGAAGAAAGGACTAGTAATTTATTATTGAAAATCAGTCAACAAAAACTCAATGGATAGCAACTGTTCAATCTAAAACCAACCATGGGGATTTTTGTTCCATTGTGTCAAAACGAAGCAGAGGCTGACTTGATGGAAGCTACCAGACCGAAAGGCCAGTGGTTCAATCTCACCAGCCACTCCTTGGAAACCCTATACAGGATCGCTATGAATTGGAACCAACTCCATGGCATACAACAACCAACAACAACAAATAGTAGTGGAGTCCTGGTGTGGTACTGTAGGATGAGCCCTGGACTATTAACCTCCAGGTCGAAGGTTCAAACCCACCAGATACTCCTTGGAAATTCTATACAGGATCGCTAAGAGAACAGACTCGATGGCACTTAATAACAACACTGTGCATCCAGGGCTTTATGCGGGACTCTTTCACACATTATTCCCATTCCTAAGCTCCAAATGTGAACTTATTGTAGGGGGTAAATGTTGGGATTTTATCCTGGCACCCGGCATCTAACCCCTTTCCTATGAACATTCCAATTTCCTGTCTCCCCACTACTGTGTGCCGTTTTGATGGAGCTGTGAATCACAGTACCTCCCTCTGCCCCCAGCTGGGCTAATTGAGTGGTGGGGAGAGTGATTCGTGGACAGATAGTGTGGAACCATCCCAGAGACCATAGTACCAGATGACTTGGCAGCTATTTCTCCATCCTGCTTTCAGATCTCTTTCTCTTTGAGTGCCTCCCAATCTCTGACAGCCCACTGATACGATCCTTGTTTTCCAGAGCATAAAGCAGACCAAATGTGACTCTTGTTTTAAGCACCCCACTAGCCCAACCATATCATTACGAGGACCTTTTCTGGAAGCTTTTGCTTTCTGCACAGAAGAGTGAGAACTAGAGGAACACACAAACGCTAAAAGCTCCATCCGCTGCTGAAGCTAAAGAAGAAGACCTACCCTTTGCGCTTGGATGAAGCTTTTTTCCCACTTGGTCTACATGGCATTTTGAGTTGACACTAAGAAAATTGGGTTAAGTGTTTCTCTTAGCAAAGCACATAGACCGGGGTGTGTAAAGGGTGTTACCTTCTTATTTTGGATTCTGACCAAAAATCAGACTTTTCTGCTCTGCATCTAGGGCTAGAATGAAGGGTCACAAGTCACTGTGGACAGGAACCAGTGATGAGACGTAGAACCTAGAGGGGAAAACTGATGATTCCCTGCTCTCCCCCACCCCAATCTCAGCCCCTTGGCTACCATGAAGCTAGTCCAAATGGAATAAAAAAGCATCGAGGCTGAGTTGCCTTCTCAGGAAGGGCATTCCTCTTATTTAAAGTCCCATATTGTTCTGGACACTGTGGTGGCACTGTAGGATAAATACTGGGCTGCTATATGCAAGGTTGGTGGTTCAAACTCACCAACTGCTCCAAGAGAGAAAGATGAGACTGTCTGTTTCTCTTTATTTTATCCCCCAAGATTTGCAGTCTCAAACACCCTACATAGGTGTCACTATGAGTTCAAATATTGCATTAGGCAAATCTTCTGCACAAGACCTTTTTAAAGTGTTGAAGAGCTAAGATGTCAGCTTGAGGACTAAGGTGCGCCTG
>NW_006408594.1:4514509-4516309 GCF_000296735.1 Chrysochloris asiatica | reverse complement strand
CAAAGGTGAATGGAGTCCTAGTGACACATGGTTAACACGCAGCTGTAAACCAAAAGGTTGGCAGTTTGAGCCCACCCAGCAGCCCCACAGGAGAAAGCCAGCAATCTACTTCTATAAAGACTGTGCTTTGTTGTTGAATCCACTCTGATTCATAGATATTCTATAGGACAGAATAGATCTGCTCCATAGGGTTTCCAAGGTCAGTCAGATGGTTACATCTTTCTCCCATGGAGTGACAGGTGGCTTCAAAACACTAGCCTTTGGGTTAGCAGCCAAGCACTTAACCACTGCATCACCAACATTCATTTCTATAAAGATAGCAGCCTAGAAAACTCTATGGGATAGTTCTACTTTGTCCCATGGGTGTCTGTGAGTCCAAACCGACTTAGCAACAACAATGAGGGTTTGCAGCTGGGCGCTGGTGAAAGAAAGGAGAACACAGTCAGGAGAGGTGAGAGGAGGGATGGTCCAGAGAAGGCCTGGCTGTGAAGGGATTTTGGAGAATGTGTTGTTGAGGTTAAGTGCCTTCCAGTGGGTTCCTGCTCATAGCAATCCTGTACAGCGGGGATGGAAAACAAAATTGTTTGGTCTGTCCCTGCCAAGGCAACTGCAGTTCCAGCCATCACATGAGGGGTGAGTTAATTCAATGTTTGACCAAATACAGCCAATTTTTAAGTCAATCATTTGTATGGCTGGTGAATGATGTTATAGATTTTAACAGAGAAGAGGTTCCCCACCCCTCCTGTGTAGCGTTTTCAAGAAGTGGCTTGTAGGTTTGAACCACTGACCTTGGGGTTTGCAGTCCAGTGCTGATCCTAAGGTGCCACACATCTACATTTCCATAAGGATTTTTTAAAGTTATATTGCTGTGGGAAAATTTGCTGTGGAAACTGTAAGGGCCCGTTCCCCCACTTCAATCTTTCCTACCTCTTTCCTCCCCTACTCTCCTACAGAAAAATCAACGTGTCTGTCATATTACCCATCATTGCAATGTAACAAATTTTCTCAAAAAAACTTTTTTAGCTTGAAACAGGAACAACTCTTTATTATTTCGGTGTGTGGGGGTCAGAGATTGGGGAGTCATTTAGCTGAGCAGCTGTGGCTTGAGATCTTCCATGAGATTGCAGTAAAATGTCATCCGGGGTTTCAGTCATCTGAAGGCTGGGCCAGGACCAAGGAGCTGCTTCCAAGATAGCTCATTCACATGGCTGCAAAGTGTCTGCTGGCTGTTGGTGAGAGGTCTCAGTTCCTTGTCACCTGACTTCTACATCGGGCTGCTGGAGTGTCCTTGCAGCATGGCAGCTGCTTCATCGAGAAGAGCAAAGAGGAAACCACGTCTCTTTTATGACCACGTCTCAGTGGTAGGGAGTCCTGGTGTGGCACTGTAGGATAAGCAGTCCACCTCAAGGTTGGTTTGAACTGCAAGATCGCTGGTTCAAACTCACCAGACGCTCCTCAGAAACCCTCGGTCACTATAAGTTGGAACTGACTCAACGGCACTTAACAACTCAGTGATCCACACTATCATTTTTGTCATTTTATCTAGCTTACACAGACTTGTCCTTTTCTTTGTTGTTGTTGTTAAGTGCCATTGAGTTGTTTCTAACTTACAGAGACCCTGTATAGGGTTTGTAGGCTGTAAATCTTTGTGGGAGCAGAAAGCCTCATTTTTCTCACATGCTGTGGCTGGTGGGCTCAAACCCACTTACTGGCCTGTAAGTCATAAGTGACCTTGTGACTTACAGGCCAGTGCTTATACTACAGAGAGACCAGACTCCCCTTTTCTTTGTTGTTGTTGTT
>NW_006408594.1:4505011-4507619 GCF_000296735.1 Chrysochloris asiatica | reverse complement strand
TTAAGGATTCATGGTGTGGCAATATAGGATCAGCACTGGACTGCGAACCACAAGGTCAGCAGTTCAAACTGACCAGCTGCTGCTCGGAAACCCTATACAGGGTCGCTATGAGTTGGCACCAACTCAACGGCACACAACAACAACAAGATATATTATATTGGATGAATTGACAACAGTAGTTTGAACGGTGAGATAGGAACCTTAGGCGCAGTGAGATTATGTTTATGGTGGAGGAGAAACTAAGAAAAGGAGGGTGAGCATGCCACCAATGTCACTAAATGGTACGTGTTAAATTGTACATGTAGAATTAGATTCTGTTCTGCTGTGTGTTTGCTCAACAACAAAAATCAGTTTAAAAAGGAAAGAAATTATATTGGATCCTATCATGGCAGTGTATGCGAGTCGGCTCTGGAGAAGACTGGGAAGGAGGAGTATTATCAGCATTCTCTCTCTCTCTTTATGGCTTGGTTCTTTCAGGCCCACTGTCCTTGCTACACTGGAAGCACCCTGGGCCCACGCTAACAGCCTTACAGACTCACAGGAAGCATACAGCTTGTTCTCCCATTCCATTTTGATCAATTCTAAGGAAAAACTCCGATTGGTCCAGCTTGAGTTGCATACTTACTCTTTCGACCAGTCACCGGAGCCAAGATGACGAGTTGCAGATTCATGGTCAACCTAAGTCAGGTAGCCTCACCCTTTGTGTGTGTGTGTTGGGGGGGTGGTGAGGGCTGGGAGTGTGGTAGGGAGAAGGGCCTGTCAGCAGAGGAATCACGAGAGACAGTGGGCAGACAAAAGCAATCGCCGCTGCACAGGAATTCCGGCTTTATGTTTGTTTTGATAAAGGTTTGATTTTGGCATCGTTTTAGATTTACAGAAAAATTCCCAGGATAGTTGGGAGAGTTCCTGTATACCCTTCACACATCTTCCCTCCATGTTTGTATCTTACACAATGACAACACGTTTGTCAAAACGAAGAAATTAACACTGGAGCATTACTATGAACTCAACTCCAGACTTGATGCAATTTCACCTGTCTTCTCACCAATGTGCTTTTCCTGTTGCAGAATTTTGGAAATCCATGACCCTACACCCCTTAGTCCCCTCTGGTCAGTGACGGTTTCTCAGTCTTTCTTTGCTTATCATAACCTTGACAGTTTTGGAGGACATTGGTCAGACATTTTGTAGAATGTCTTTCCATTTTGGTGTGTCTGATATTTCTCAGGATTATTCTGGTGGGAGAGCCTTGGTAGCACTGTAGGATAAGCACTGGACTTTTAACCACAAGGTCATTGGTTCAAACCCACCATACACGCCTTAGAAACTCAATAGAGGGACTCTATGAGTCAGAACTGACTCAATGGCACTTAACAACAGCGTTCTGGAGGAGAAGGACACCACAGAGAGGTGGACCCTCCTTGTTGTGGCATATCAGGGAGTGTATGATATCCATATGACTTCTTGTTACCTACCACCGAGATGGGCCCCAAATGATGGTGACTTCATGCACAACTGAATGAAACGTTGCCTAGTCCTATACCATCCAAGCAGTTGGGACCACTGTAAACCAGAGGGTTTTTCATTGACTTCTTTTTGCAAGGAGACTGCCAGGACTTTCTTCAACTATTTCAGTCTGGAAGCCTGTTCAGCATCATAGCAACACCCACGCCTCCACTGACAGAGCACGTAGCTGCACATGAGGCCCATGGGTCTGGAATCAACCCTCAGCCTCCCATATGGGAGACAAGAATACTACCACTAGTGATGTTAGCCTTCATCACGTGGTTAAGGTGGGGTCTTCTCCCCTTTAGTACATAGGAAAGCTGATACTCAATTAAGCTAGAGATATTGATGGGACAGAATGTGAACCATTAGCCGCCCTCCCCCCACCCCCCCAGTTCTTTGGAGTGTTAGGAAGGGAAACTGAGGCAAGAGCTGAACTCTAGGGGTGGGGAGATGGGAAAGGTTTCATGAGGCATGCAGCAAGATGAGTGGCAGCAGGCTGTCTTCCCAGGGGGACGAGGACCTGACAGGATTAGCCCAGAGGCCCAGAAGCCACAGTGGTATCCAGTCAGGAGGGTCAGGGAAAGGAGACAGAGGTCACCACAAAGCTGCAGCTCATCCAGGTGGCCAGGACGAAGAAAGGAAGGAGTGGGAAGCATGACTAGGTCAGAGCAATCCAGGAAGGCTCCCTGGAGGAGAAGGCCATGACTATAGGAACAGTCTGGAAGGTGGCTTAGATGTGAGCTTTGGCCCTAGGATGGGAGACTGAAGTGTTTAGAACCAAAGGCCTTGTACTTCAGTAAACCTGGGTACAAATTCCAAAGCAACCATTCCCTGACTGGGTGGTCTTAATCAACTGTTTCCCAAACTGATTTGGAGCCTTCCAACCCCAGGCTTTGCTACTTGGATCAACTATCAACACTCACAGAAGCAGCAGTCAAGAAATCAAACGACATTAAGCAAATCTGCTGCACAAGACCTTTTTAAAGTGTTGAAGAGCAAAGATGTAAGCTTGAGGACTAAGGTGCACCTGACCCAAGCCATGGTATTTTCAATAACCTCATATGTATGTGAAAGCTGGACAGTGAATAAAGAAGACCGTAGA
>NW_006408594.1:4500626-4504911 GCF_000296735.1 Chrysochloris asiatica | reverse complement strand
ACCCATAGCGACCCTGTACAGGGTTTCCGAGGGTGTAAATCTTTACGGGAGTAGAAAGCCTCATCTTTCTCCCGCGGAGCGCCTGGTAGTTTCGAACCACAGACCTTAAGGTTCGCAGCCCGATTCGTAACCACTACGCTACCAGAGCTCTTTGTAGGAAGGCACAATACAAGAGTGCGATTACCCGGAACAGGGGACCATCAAAGGCCATCTTGGAGGTAAATGAATTTGAGGTCCATCAAACATATTTGAGAAAGTTCTCAGTTCTACATCCAGATTGGCAAAGACAAAAACAGAATTGGGGGTCTGAATGATGGCGTACCAGCTTCTGAGAGCTTATGGGCCTCATCATCCATGAATTCCAGACAGCCCAAGGCTGATGGGACATCAAGAAGTCCGTAAAGGGCCTGATGAAGTCGAACAAAAGGGGGATTGAGCGTGTGGCTTTGATGAGAGGCTGCCTACAGAACCAGAGGCGTGTGTCCAAGTGGGTACCCCTTGACCCAGAGATCCAGTTACAGAAAGGGAAGCCTCATTGAGGTGCTGACAGTGCCCTGTACACCCAACTTGAGACTGAGATGATTGGGTGTGGAGGTTTGCCACCCTGCCTCCCCACCGGCCTGGGCAGAGAAAGTCTGGAGCATGGCAGAGGGAGGGGGAGAGGTGGGAGTCCCCCTGTTGATACACCGGTGCCTGCATTAGAGTGTGAGGCCATGTGTGACCCAGGTCTGTGCCCTTGGTGACCCATCCCTTGCCAGGCACCAAGAGGAGCTTGGGAAGGGCCCTGGAGAGCTGTTTCAATGGTGCCTGGGGGGAGCAAGGGCCTGCAAGACACGGCCACCCTGTGCCTCCCCACTTCCTGAGCCAGGGCTGTCCTTAGACACCCCCCAGGGAGAGGTGGAGGGAGCGAAGGGAGGTTGGCAGTTCACATCTACTAGACTTCGATCACGTATCCATTGGAGACCACTGTGTCCAGCACTTCTGGGCCACCTGCCCTTTCTGTGAGGCTCCAGACTTCTGTCACCCTGGGATTCTTCTGGAACCTCAGCCGGAGCCTCACTGCCACCACTGGCTCAGCTGCCATGAGGTCAGCGGGCAGCCCGGATTATTAAACCATCTATCTGCTCTGCCTGAGGGAGGCTGGCAGTGGGGGCCGGCTCATTTCTACTGCGTGGGTCTGGAACTAGAGCAGCAGGAGACCCCTGGGAGCTGAAGGTCACTGGCCCCATGGCCAGGCTTGTCACCGCTAACCTGCAGCTGGCTCCAAGGGACTGGAGAGGTGCTGAGTGGCTCTTTTCTTCCTGCTCTTTCTCTGCTGGAAAACATCCAGACACTGACTTCACTGAATAAGCCAACTCCTTACACCAGCATCCAGAGTTCGCTGCAACCTGGCCCTGCTCTACCTAGAATTGTAATAATAGCTTGCAATGGGGGCGTTTACGCTCTTTCAGGCCCGATGCCAAGTGTTTTCCTATGAATGAATGTCTCATTAGATAATGACAACAACCCTGAGAGTTGTTTGATGTTATTACTCCCATTGATGGATGAAACTCAGAGACGGTAAACAACTTGACCCAAATCACAGAGCAATGAAGAAGTCGTCCACTCCACCAGAAGCGCCCGACTGAGGGGCTGCAGCCGAGGGGCTCTGAGATCTTTTTTGCCATTCGTCTCAACCTTAGCTCCAATATTGTTGTTGTTGTTATTGTCAAGTGCCATCAACTCAGTTCCAACTCATAGCAACCCTGTACAGGGTTTCTGAGAACAACTGGTGGGTTTGAACCGCCAACCTTCTGACTAGCAGTCCAGTGCTTATCGTCCAGCACCCCCTTGCACCTCTAATGTTCTGTCCGTCTCGAATCTAGGGATCTGACTGGGTGTGTGAGGACTATTGGTGACAAAGTCTCACAAACTGCATGGCTTGGTAAGAACACAAAGGCTAAGGCTCAAGGGAAAATCCTTTCTGTGTCTCCCAGCGCCCTGCGGACCCAGGCATTCCTTGGCTTACAGCCCAGCATCACATGGTCTTCCCTCAGTCTCTTTGTCTCTTCTCTTTTATTGACGTCGCTCAGATTGGATTAGGACCCACCCTATTCCAACAGGATCTACTGGTAATTTAACCGATAACATCATACAAGACCCTGTTTCCAAACAAGTTCATATTCACAGGCACCAAGGTTAGGACCTCAGCATACATTTTGAGTGGACACAACTCAGTTCAAAATAGAGGGTGGGGATCTTTGGGTCTACAAGACTATGGAGATTAGTGTGTCTGAGACCCCAAACTCAGAGGTCACTTGAATGTTTCCTGTGCTCCCCCAAACCTGTTCCATCAAGTCCCTCCCAACTGCTTCTGGATTTAAAAAAGAAGAAAAAAAAAAACAAAAACAAAATCAGTTGCCAGTGAGTTGATTCTAACTCATAGCAACTCCATGTGCATTTCGCCAAAAATACCTGCCGAATAAAATCAGTGCCTGCCTGCGTGAATGAAAATAGGAAGGAAGAGAAGAGGAAGCAAAGTGATGGACAGAAATGATGGGAGAGCAGGAAGGCAGGTGAATTCCATTCTGCTCTGGGGGCCAGACTTGGGCCCCTAGGAAAAAGGACCCTTTGTCACAGGAAGAGGTGTCCAGTCATCTGCCAGCCCACAGTGGAGACGGGCATGTGAAAGGAACAAGGCTTGGCGGCAAAACATGGCGGAGCAGCCGCAGTGCAAGAGACCAGAACCTGGGGTGGGCATCGCTCCGTGGACCATGAAACCCTTCCAGGGATTCTAAAAGTGGGTGCTCCATTTTACAGATGGGGCAAGTCAGATCCAGGAAGGTGACTCAGGAGCCTGTCTTGTCCCTCCTTGAGCAGGTAAGACCCTTTCTGGCCCAAACCCAGGCCCTCCTCCCCTCCATTCAGTCCCTGGATTTCCCAGGCGATGTCTCTCCCTTCCTGGCCCACAGTCCAGGCCTTCTGCCCTTTCTCACTCGAATCCTTCTCATCACTTTGACTGTGGTTTCTCTGAAACCCTCCCCCTGCACCACCCACTTGGAGACCATGAAATGCCTGTCCCTACAGCCTCCTCACATCCATTCTCAGAATAAGAGCGGGTAGGAATCTAGGCGTCCCAAACAGTCAGCTACACCTGGATTCCACTGGGTCTGGTCACTCCAGTGTTTGCTTTCTCTCCCACTTCTGAGGCAAGACTTTTCTGCTAAAATCCACGTTGTGTTCCTTCTCCCTGATGCCTCCCTTAGAGCAGAGCCTCATCACCACTCAAACTCCAAGACCCAAAAGGAGGTGGCCAAGAGCAGGGCCTGGAGAGAGCAGGATGTGTGAGCTTGTCCAAGCAGAACCCCATCCCGGTCCCACCACCCTCCTGCAGAGGCTGAGTAGGGCCAGGAGGGGAGCAAGGCAGGTGTCAGGGCCACTGTGTAAACTGGAGTTTAGTGCCCAGACTTCTTGGGAAAGGACAGCAATATTCCTCACCATTTAGACAAATCTGTGTTGGAAGACGTGCAGCCAGAATGCTCCTTAGAAGCCAAGATGACCAAACTTCGCCTCTCATACTTCAGGCATATTATCAGGGGGGACCAGTCTCTGGAGAAGGGCATCATACTTGGTAAAGTGGAGGGTCAGCAAAAAAGAGGAAGAACCCCAATGAGATGGACTGACCCAGTGGTGACAACTACAATGGGCTCAAGTGTAGCAGTGATTGTGAAGGCTGGACAATGCTTCCTTCTGTTGGACATAAGGTTGCTACGAGTGAGTACCAACTCGACGGCACCTAACAGAAACAACCATGTGCCGAGGACTCCCTGGAGCCCACATAGTTAAGTGCTGAGCTAACAACCATAAAGGCTAGAAGTTCAAGGACACCTAGAAATAAATGCCTCTGAAGAAAGACCTGGCGATCTGCTCCCAAAAGGTCACATAATGTTATAGAGTACAGTTCTAGTCACCTAGACACTGAGGTGTCTAGTCACCTGGGTCACCATGAGTTGGGGTAGACTGGACAGCAACCATATACTAGGTTGTATGGCGTCGCTATGAACCGGGACCAGCTCAACAGCACTTAACAACAGTACCTATAAGTGTGTTATCCAACCCTCATAATAACGTGAAAGAAAATTATCAGTCAGGATTCAATGACAGAAACCCAACTCAGAACTTACTTTGAACAGGCCTAAACTCAAAAGTCTATAATACCACTATTATTCAAATTTATGCACCAACCACTAAAGCCAGTGAAGATGAAATAGAAGAATTCTACCAACTTCTTCAGTCTGAAATCAAT
>NW_006408594.1:4489471-4495301 GCF_000296735.1 Chrysochloris asiatica | reverse complement strand
GAATAAAGAAGACCGTAGAAGAATTGATGCTTTTGAGTTATGGTGTTGGAGGAGAATATTGAAAGTGCCATGGGCTGCCAAAAGAACCAATAGCTCCATTTTGGAAGAAGTGCAGCCAGAGTGCTTCTTGGAGGCCAAGATGGCCAAACTTCTTCTCTCATACTTCAGACATATTGTTAGGAAGGACCAGTCACTGGAGAAGGACATCGTGTTTGTTAAGGTGGAGGGTCAGAGAAAAAGAGGAAGACCCCCAGCGAGATGGATTGGCACAGTGGAAGCATCGATGGACTCAAGCGTGGCAACAGTAGTGAGGTTGGCCCAGGATCAGGCAGTGTTTCATTCTGCTGTGCATGGGGTCACTATGAGTCGGTACCGACTTGATGGCACCTAACAACAACAACAACAATCTGAAATGTTTACTCCTGACCTGCAGTCAAGGCCCAGTGAAAAACTAAAACAAAAACTGTGGGGCACTTGTTGAAAACCTGCTGCGCATTAAGATGACAACTAGCACGAGTAAGTCATGTGCACAGACAGCTTGTGATTAACGGCCCAGTTGCTGCAGAGGAAATGTGGGCCGTTGGACCGCAAGGGTCAGGGAGGTCACTAGGACCAGGGACAAGGCCAGCTTCTTGGGTGTGTGCCATCTCTGGTGTGTGGATGTATGCAAATTCCTTAATCTCCCTGGACCTCAATTCCTGGTGTTTTTTTTTTAACAGAGTCTGGTTACTACTGCTGCTTTGGGACTCCTGGTGTGGTGCTGTAGGATCGACACTGGACTGCTAGCCATCAGGTCTGTGGTTCAAACCCACCAGTCGCTCTTTGGAAACTGTATACAGGGTCGCTATGGGTTGAGACTGACTTGATGGCATTTATCAACAACAACAACAACAACACTGCTGCTTTAAAGTTGTTGTTGTTAGTGGCTGTTAATGTAACTCCCAAGTCATGGCTAACTCAAGAGCAATAGAAGCAAACACTTCCTGGTCCTGGATCACCATCCCCATGATCAGTTGTGGATCAGACTATTGTGAGCCATTGGGTTTCCGTGGGTTGCTTTTCAGATGTAAATCATTCGGCCTTTCTTCCTAGTTTGTCTTGATGTGGATGCTCCTCTAAGAAACCGTTCAACATCGTAGCAACATGCACCCCTGTTAGCTATGCCTCAGGCACATTGGCTGGAAAAGGAACCCAGGTCTCCTACATGGAAGGCAAGCATTCTACTGCAGAACCACCACCGCTCCTCAAATTTCCATGGTGTGAAAAATCAAGATGAACGTTATATTTGGCTCACGATGCTGTGGGCCAGGAATTCTGGAAGGGCACGGCTGAGCAATCCTGGTTTTCTCATGAGGTTGAAGCCATTGTGTGAAGCCATGGTTGGTCCATGCTGGATGTCCAAGATGGCTCCTTCCATAGCTGATGCTTGATACCCACTTTCAGTTGGCAGCTCTGCTGCAGTAGGGACAGGAGGCTACCTATGACTTCTCCAACATGGCAGAGTTGCAGGGGAATAAGATTTCTTACATGGCAGCCAGCTTTCCCCAGAACAAGCAACCCAAAAGAATCAGACGGAACCTATGTGGCCTTTGGTAACATCGAGCCTCATTCCCACTGGTTATAAGCGAGTCACTGAGTTTAGCCCAGATTTGGGGGGAAGGGACATAGACATCACCTCTCTGCAGAAGAAACGTCAAAAACTTGTATGAGTGGGAGTGGGTGGTGGAGAAAGCATATTTTCAAACCACCACAAAAGATATAAAGCACTTTGAACATGTGTGGCACATAATAAGTGCATGTTTGTTGTTGTTGTCCTATAACCTCAATAACAAAAACAAATTGATAATCCAACATCAACGGAGATTCTACAATTCAGAGGAAGGCGTAATCATAAAAAGTGAACAGGATGTGGATGTGCCTATGGAACGAGCTGGGGCCAGTGGTATTGAAATGGATGGCATTGCACAGGCAAAAGGGAAGAGCAAAAATAGACAGAAGAGCCCTAAATATCTGCAAGTAGACCTGCGTCACACTTGTGGCCAGTGTGAGGTCTCTTATGTCAGCTTGTCCATTGGTAGCAAGGAACCTTTGAAGTTTTCCTATCTTTTCCTCATGGAACAATCTGGGCATCACTCAAGGAAACTATCGGAGTCTGTTTTTTCCCTCTAGACTGAGAGTAAAATAAAGCTTTCCATTCCAAAATGGATGACTTCTGTCACTGAAGGTAGAAAAGAGTTCAGAAACTCAGAGGCACTAGTCAAAGCCGCTCGCCTTGCAAAAACAGCCAGGCATAAGTGATTCTATTTCCGGGAAGTGCATAAAGCCAGCCCCACAGTTAGTGATAAAGTCAAAACCAGCTGGTGAAGCTATTGGAAAAATTCTTTTTTTTTAATCAAAGAATACTATTGGAAGTTCATAAAATCAATGGCCAACAATGCAGTGCTGCTCACTGGTGTGGGCCAGCAGATGCTTCACTTTACAGATGGATAAACTCGCTGGTGGGCATGACATATCTGACTTTGGCACATGTACATGGACCATGTGACAGACACATTTCTCCTTCCTTCTCTTGTCCAACTTTCACATACATATGAGGTTATTGAAAACACCATGGCTTATGTTTTGTAACAAAAGGAAGGGAGTGATTGATTTTGCAGTCCAGGAGCGGAGATCCCTGGGACCATCAAGTGAAAAGACCGGAGTGTGGGACCTTACCCAAAGAAGCAGTGACGCCAGAAATGGAAGCAGAGACGATGACGTGGAGAGATGGAGCGGCTGGGGACACTAGACTCAGGAAGGGAGATGGGCTGTGTGCTGATGGCCAGGGGGCAGACCTGTGGGGTATACCCTTTGGCTGTTTGATGATGCATGGAGGGGACTGTAATCTTTGCAATGAAATGAAATACGATAAGATGGATGTAAAACTGATGTTCTCCCATGTAAACTGACATAATTCACAATAAAAACTTAAAAAAAAAAAAAGAAAATACCTTTGCTTGGGTCAGGCATACCTTAGTCCTCAAATGCAAACAGACCCCTACTTACATTGAATGAGGCAGTGTGCCCTCAAGAGTCAAGCTTGAGAGTCTTACTCTGATTTTCCCAGCTTCCCTTGCAGCTAGGGCTAGTTCTGTGATATAGTTCTGACCAATGAACTGGGAGATTCTGAGAAAGGCAATATTTTTTTCTTTTTTCTTTTACTTTTTAAAGAGGCCAGACAAAACTGCCAAGCTCCACCTTTCCTCCACTTCTTCTCACCTGGAATGCTGGCATAACACTAAAGGCAATTGCCTCAGCCATCTTAACCCACCGCTTCTTGTCATGTGAGGAAAATTCCTCCTGAAAGTGGACACATACCTATTCCTCTGTCCCCAAACCTCTAGCCCGTCTTGTCTATCTTCACCCAAGCCATCTATGACCTTGTTGCTTATTTCACTGAAGAAACAGAAGCAATCGGAAGAGACTTCCAAGAAACCCTCCTCCCCCTTCCTAAGGTAGATCTATCCCTGCCTTTTGCTAAAGCCAAGACTCCAGTGTGCCTGCAACCCATCCCTTCCAATCTCCCCCAAGATATTGCTCCAGCATTTCCCCGTCTCTCGTCTTTAACTCCATTTCCCCCCTCTCCAGGACCATGCATATCAGCACACACATGCACTACTCTTTCTCCATCTTAAAAAATAAAGAAAAACTGTCTTCACGTGGACACTGAGGTTCACTACAGCATTATTCACAGCAGCCAAAAGATGGAAACACCTTCAATGTCCACCAACAGATGAATTCATAAACAAACTGTGGACATGTGGCACCTCCAGACAATGGAATACTGTTGTTGTTGTTGTTGTCATGTGCCGTGGAGTCGGTTCCGACTCATAGTGACCCTGTACAGGGTTTCCGAGGCTGTAAATCTTTATGGGAGCAGAAAGCCTCATCTTTCTCCCGCTGAACAGTTGGTAGTTTCGAACTGCTGACCTTGCGGTTCATAGCCCAATTTATAACCACTGTGCTACCAGAGCTTAAGGACCTTGTAAGACAGAGTCAACTGACCCATAGGGTTTCTGAGGCTGTAAGTCTTTACTACGGGAGCAGACTGCCTCATCTTTCTCCTGCGGAGCAGCTGGTAGTTTTGAACTGCTGACCTTGCGGGATGCATGCTGCAGCATGGAGGTACCTAAAGACAGCATGCTGAGCGAAATGAGTCAATCATAAAAGGACAAATACTGTATGATCTCATCTAGATGAAATAAGCAAAAATATAGAAACCAAAGATCATTGGTGGTTACCCGGGGTGGGAGGGAGGGGAAAGGGAAGAGCTTATATTAGGGTGCAGTGGGTTTGTATTTATAGTGGAGAAGGATAATGAGAATTATTGTACACATATAATCAATGTCACTGAAGTATCCATGGAGAAATTGTTGGGTCGGTGTATGGTTTGTTGTGTATATTTTCACCACAATAAATTGTCACCACTTGGCTCCACATCACCATTTCTTTCTTTCCCTTTATACTATAGTTGTTGTTAAGTGCTGTCAGGTTGGTTCCATCTCATAGCAACCCTGTGTAGAGTTTCTGAGGCTATTAATCTTCACGTACAGCCAGAATGTCAGGATGAGGACTAAGGTGTGCCTGACCCAAGCCATGGTATTTTCAATAACCTCATATGCATATGAAAGTTGGACAGTGAATAAGGAAGATTGTAGAAGAATTGATGCATTTGAGTTATGGTGTTAGAGAAGAATTTTAAGAATACCATGGACTTCCAGAAGAACAAACAAATCTGTGTTGGAAGAAGTATAGCCAGAGTGCTCCTTAGAAGCCAGAATGGCCAGACTTAGTTTCTCATACCTCAGACACATTGTCAGTGGAAAAGAGGAAGACCACCCCCCCGCCGCCAAAGTAATGGGTTGTTGGCACAATGGCAGTAGTAATGCGCTTAAGAATAAATAATTGTGAGGATGGCTCAGGATCGCACAGTTTTTCGTTCCATTGTGCATAGGGTCTCTGAATTGAAACCAACTCGATGGCACCTAACAACGACAACAAATCTTCACAGGAGCAGAAAGACTCATCTTTCTGTGGCAGGTGAGTTTGAATTGCCAACCTGTGGTTAGCAGTACAGTACTCGCCTCTATAAGAAAGAACACAATTCCCAAAGCCCTGTCTCCGTTCACTCACTCCAGTTCTTCTCCTTCAGGTCTCCCTACTGCTATGACCGTTGTAAAGATCACCAATGACTCCAAGAGTCTGGACCCTCACTCCATCGCAGCCACATTAGACATAACTGACCATCCACTTTCCTCTTGGGTCTCCTTTCCCTTGAATTTACACTCCATGAGAAACAAAATGTTTATGGTGTTCCTCTGTAGTTCTGTCCTCAAACAGTACTCAGCTACAGTGGGAGCTCAAAGCATTCAGTGAATTCAGGGAGAACTACTGGTTGTTCCCTCAGCACCCACTCTTCTACAGTAACAGAAACTTTAGCAGATTCAAATGGATTGTCGTCTAGTCAGTTCCAACTCATGGTGACCCCGTCCGTTAGTTGCCTCCTGCTGCTGTAAACAGAAATATAAGAGCAAGTGGATGGTTTTAACAATCAGAAATGTATTCTCTCCCAGTTTAAGAGACTTAAAGTCTGAATCTATAAGGACTGGTTCTGAAAAAAGATCCTGGTCTCCGTTTAGCATCTGTAAGCTCAGCATTCACATGGAGATCGCTATGTGTCTTGGTGTCAATCCTTCCTTATATCTAGTGGTTTCACAGGGCAGAAACCTCAGTTTCAAAGGACTCGCTTCACTCCCAGCAATTCTGTTTTAAAGATAGTTGTTGTTGTTGT
>NW_006408594.1:4475448-4486571 GCF_000296735.1 Chrysochloris asiatica | reverse complement strand
TTTCAGAGTCTCTTCTGACATCCATTTTGGTCTTTTCTTTCTTTCTTGCCTTCTTAATGATCTTTGCTTTCTTCTTGTATGTTACACTTGATGTCATCCCACAGCTTTTCGGGTCTTCAGGCATTAGTGTCTAAGGCATCAAATCTGTTCTTCAGATGGTCTCTGAATTCAGGTGGGATATGTTCAAGGTCATATTTTGGTTCTTAATTTTCTTTAGTTTTATCCTGAATTTGCATATGCGCAATTGATGGTCTGCCCCTGGCCTTGTTTTGGCTGATGATATGGAGCTTTTCTACCATCTCTTTTCACAGATGAAATCAATTTAATTTCTGTACATTCCATCTGATGAGGTCCATGTGTGTTGTCATATTTTGTGTTGTCAAAAAAAGAGTATTTGCAATGAATAAGTCAATGGTCTTACAAAATTCTCTCATGTGATCTTCAGCATCATTTCTATCACTCTCCAACTACTGAGCCTTCCTCTTTGTTTCCAACCTTCACATTCCAATCAATAATAATTATCAATGCATCTTGATTCCATGTTTGATCAATTCCACACTGAAGAAGTTGATACAATTCTTCAATTTCATCATCACTGGTTTTAGTGTTTGGTGTGTAGGTTTGAATAGTAGTGATATTAACTGGTCTGCCTTGTATGTGTGTGGATATCATCCTATCACACACAGCATTGTACTTCAAGATAGATCTTGAAATGTTCTTTTTGACAATGAATGGGGTGTTATTCCTCTTCAATTTGTCATTCCCAGCATAGCAAACCCTATGACTGTCAGATTCAAAATGATCAATAGCAGTCCATTTCAGCTCACTAATGCTTAGGATAATGATCTTTGTGTGTTCAATTTCATTTTTGACAACTTCCAGTTTTCCTAGATTCACACTTACTACATGTCACGTTTTATTATTAATGGATGTTTGCAGTTGTTTCTCCTCATTTTGAGCTGTACTTCACCAACAGATGAAGGTCCTGAAAGCTTTCCTCCATTTACATCATCATGGTCCACTCTACTTTAAGGAGGCAGCTCTTCCCCAGTCATATTGTGAGTGTCTCCCAACCTGATAGGTTCATCTTCCTATACTATATCTGACAATATTCTGGTGCTATTCATAAGGTTCTCATCTTCCAACACTTTATCTAACAATATTTCACTGCTAGTCATAGAGTTTTCAGTGGCTAAACTCTCAGAAATAGTCCATCTCTCCTTCTTCCTAGTCTCTCCTAGTCTGGAGACTTGGTTGAAACCTGCCCGCCATGGGTGACCCTGCCAGCATTCAAAATACCTGTGACATAGCTTCCAACATCACAGCAACAGGAAAACCAGTGCAACACGACAGACTGACAGACGAGTGGTCGGTTAGCATCATGTTGTTGTCAAGTGCAGTCGAGTCAGCTCTGACTCATAACGACCCTGTATAAGGTTTCCAAGGAGCAACTGGTGGGTTTGAACTGCCGACCTTGTGGTCCGCAGACCAGTGCTGATCCTACAGCGCCACATCAGGAGTCGATGGATGAGACAATTTATGCCACATCGGATAATTGCATCAGATCATGGTGATCATGTCAGATGACATCATGGAGTGTCTACATCATATTAGAGCTCATCACAGAGGTGATAACTACATCTTAAGTGCTGAACCACTGAGAATCCTAGCCCAGCCACATTGACACAAAGCCTTCATTATCAGACCCTGTGTGGGTCAGAGCAGAACTGTGCTCCATAGAGTTTTTGGTGGTTGGTTTTTCAGAAGTAGATCACCAAGTCTTTCTTCCAAGGCACCTTTGGATGAGCTTGAGCCTCCAACTTTTTTGTTAGAAGCCACATGCATTAATCATTTGCACTACCCAGGATATATAGCTGCCCAGATTAAAAAAAGAGAGAGAGAGAGTACGTTTCCCAAATACTGAGTAGATAGGGTAACCATGTGACTGAATTCTTCTGTCCAATGCAATGAGTGTGCAATTTCTTGTTCAGTCTGTCAAAAGCAATGATGTGTAGGACCCTTTGAGTTTTCTACCATTTGTTGCAGAGGCAATGGCAGGAGCTGGGGCAGCCATATTGTGACAGATGGTGGAGTTACGTGTAAGGTGGGGAAGGCAGGTAATAAAATAAAAATATAGCATTATGCTCAGACTATTATGCCAGAGAGAAATACATTCTATTTAGATAACTGTTGTTTTGGGTTTTTGTCACTGTAGACAGACCTCCATTCTCACAAATGCATCTTTAGTTCTTGCAGCGATTGTAGTCGGATTTCCCATCGCTTGTATCTGACCCATACCTGACCAAGGGACACATGCTCCACAGTCTAGGGTTCTGTTCATCCCTCAACTCTGCTGCTTCAGGGGAGGACATTTAGTGATTAAACTGATGATTACTTTGTAACATGGACTGAAAAAGAGACTTAGGGACCGGGATCAACAGCAGGTCTGACAGCAAAAAAGGACGAGACTCCACTGATGGAGGCATTTGCTCGGGAATGTCAGCACTTCGGGCTCATTCACTGGGAGCAGCTGGCGGGCAACAATGCACCTCCTGGTCTTCATTGAATGCCAAGAAAATGGAGAAAATTACAAGTGCAATCAACCCAACGCCATCGAGTGGATGTTGTTTGAGCCAGCTGCCAGGAGCACAACAAGTCTGCCCTTCCATCCAGAGCAACACTGACTGTTGAATCAAGGTGAGCATCAAGGTGCCTGAAATGAGGGACAAGATGAAAAGCCTTACACTAGGACATGCTGCTATTGTTATTAAGTGCCTTTGAGTCGATTCTGACTCATAGTGATCCTGTATAGGGTTTCCGAGGCTTTTAAATCTTTGTGGGAGCAGAAAGCCTCATTTTTTTCCATGGAGTGGCTGGTGGTCTTGAACCATGGACCTTGTGGTTCACAGTCCAGCATTTATCATAAAGAGCCATCACATTCTCCAGTGACATGATTGGTGTTTTTTGTCAAGTGCTGTTGAGTAAGTTCCAACTCAAAGTGACCCTGTATAGTGTTTCCAAAGAGCAGATGGTGGGTTTGAACTGCCAACGATGTGGTTTGCAGTCCAGTACTGATCCTGCAGTGCCACACCAGGACTCCAGTGATATGACAGTGCCCATGAAAACATCCCTGTCAGTTACAAAAACCTGGCTTGGTCAAACAGGCAACCCTGAGATCGTCGGACTCAATCACCGTGGTACCAAAATACAATTTTCACATTTGGCCAAAAGATACCAGGATGGCATGAGACCAAAGCATGGGGCAAATTTCTTGATCCTTCAAATTTCTTGACTCTGTCTCAGCATTTAATGATTTTCTCTGCTGCTTGGGAAGAAATCAATGACACATAGTAAAAGCCACTTCCACTCGCTGCTGCCCGTAAGATGGAAAATTCCCCAGTGTGAAATGCAATCCCAGTGGGGTCTGGACCCACTGGGCTTGAGGATGCCCAGGCTGGAAGAGGCGACTGCCTAGCTCTGCAGGATGCTGGGCAGCGGCTCCTCTTTTGATGGACACTGGAAGGAGCTTCGTGAGAAATTGTGACTTTGTCATCTCTAAGGCTGAGCATCAACAAGCTTTGGCCATTCTTCCTGACAACCTGCGGCCAAGTGATAAGCTGTCTGATTTGACAAACAGAAGAGCAGCTACCTAGATGCAGACAAGATCTGCCACTCAGCCATCAATCTCAGGCCAGTTGGGGAGACCATGGTGATTCATTCACTCGGCAAGTAATTACTGAGGGCCTACTATGTACCAAAGGATCTCTGGTAGTGTAGTGGTTATGAGTCAGGCTGCTAACCTCAAGGTCAGCAGTTCAAAACTACCAGCTGTTCCATAGGAGAAAGAAGAGGCTTTCTGCTCCCATAAAGATTTACAGCCTTGGCAACTCTATACAGGGTCGCTGTGAGTCAGAACCAACTCCACGGCACATAACTACCACCACCACTACTATGTGCCAAGCACCCTGGGTTGCATATAAACAGTTACGCACTTGACTACTAGTCAAAAGGTTTGTAGTTTGAATCCACCCAGAGGAATGTTGGAAGATAGGCCCAGTGATGTTTCTAGAAGGTCCCAGCTTTGAAAAACCCTATAGAGCAGTTCTATTCTGTACAAGAATCACCATGAGTTAGCATTGACTTGACATTAACAACAACAACACTTTGTGCCCAAAACACACGGGCCTAGGGACACAATGATAAATGCAATAATAATAATAATAATAATAATAATTTTTTTAAAGACAGAAAGATGGCAAACAGATCATCTAATGATATGAAGCCATTTGTATTTATTTGAAAACAGTTGGCATCAAATCAATTTCAAGTCATGTGTCCAGTATGGAACGTGATCCATATTTTATTTAGATTCTTTTAAATTATGGCAAATTCTTTTTTTTTTTTTTATTTTTATTTTTTTAATGAACCTAAGATTGGTGGTTCAAACGGACCATTATGTAGCCCAAGGGTGCCACAAGTTTCAGAAATGTTGCTCTGGGGTGTTGTCAGTTCTAAGGGTCTGACACGAGGTTTCTGAGGGCCTCTCTTACCAGGACTAAGTTCTGTGACCTCTGGTCTGAGGTCCTTTAAGACGAGACAGGGGCTGGGCTGCACTTCTGGACCACCATAGTGGATGTGGGGTCAGTCATGTTTCCCATACAGGTCTCCGAGGAAGGCCAACTGGAGGTAGGATGGTTGGGGAAAAGCAGGCAGACTGGGTATGGAAGTGGAGAGGAAGAGAAGGACGCGCCATGAAGAAGCCGGAGTCCCAGGATCCTCCCAGCCCCAAGGCTGGAGGCTGGGCCTATGGATCAGGGAAAACACAGCCCTGTCTGGTCCTTGATCCCTGTGTGCCTCAGCTCCCACCAAATCTGCCTGCCTGCCTGCCTACGGTCTCCTTGGCAGACTCACTCCCATACAATAATTGTTGGTTATGTTGGTTGTATATTGTCAAGTCAGTTCTAACTCATAACGACCCTTTATAGGGTTTCTGAGACTCAATCCTTATGGGAGCAGAAAACTTCATCTTTCTGTGACTTATCTTGTGGCCAGCAATCCAATGTGTGACCCACTATGCTACCAAAGCTCCTTGTTTAACGCACTGTTGTTGTGAAGTGCCATTGAGTCAGTTCTGACTCATAGCGATCCTCATAGCATTTCCAAGGCTGGTGGGTTTGAACCATCATCTGTGGTTAGCAGTCCAGTGCTTACCCTACAGCGCCACACCAGGACTCCCTTTCATTAGTGATCCACTCTATGGCAACATTTTCCTGGCAGTTTACATGGCTTAACATAAAATACTCATAACAAACCTTGAGAAATGTTGTCAGTGAGTGGATTCCAGCTCATGATGACCCATGTGTGTCAGAAGACAGCTGTGCTCCATGGGGTTTTCAATGGCTGGTTTTTTGGAAGCAGATTTCCAGAGCCTTCTTGTAAGGCAACTATAGTTGGACTGAAACTGTCAACCTTTCAGTTAGCAGTTGAGGGTATTCATGGTCTTCACACTCTAGGGAGTCTTCGTTATGATACGCTTTTAGTGCCCTTTGAGTCAGTTCAGAGTCATAGTGACCCGAGGCACAACAGAATAGAAATCTGCCCCATCCTGCAACATCCTCACAATTGTTGTTATGTTTGAGTCCATCATTGCTGCTACGGTGTCAATCCATCTCATGAGGGGGTCTTCCTCTTTTTCGCTGACCTAGAATGATGTTCTTCTTCAGGGACTGGTCCCTCCTTGTAACATGTCCAGAGTATGAAAGACTAAGTCTTGCCATAGTCACTTCTAAGAAGCATTCTGGCTGTACTTCATCCAAGACACTTTTTTTTGTATGTTCTTCTGGTAGCCCATGGTACTGTCAATATTCTTCACCAACCCCACAACTCAAATGCATGGATTCTCCTACAATCTTCCTTATCCACGGTCCAACTTTTACATGCACATGAGGCAATTGAAAATGCTGTGGCTTGGGTCAAATGCACCTTAGGCCTCAAACTGACATCTTTGCTCTTTAACACTTTAAAGAAGTCTTGTGCAGCAGATTTACCTAATGCAAGACGTCATTAGATTTCTTAACTGCTGCTTCTATGAGTGTTGATTGTGGATCCATGCAAACTGAAGTCTTTGACAAGTTCAATCTTTTCTTCCTTTATCATGATGTTATTTATTGGTCCAGTTGTGAGGATTTTCATTTTCCTTACATTGAGGTGCAACCCATATTGAAGGCTGTAGTTTTTTATCTAATCAGTAACTATTTCAAGTCCTTTTCACTTTCAGTAAGCAAGGTTGTATCATCTGCATATTTTAGGTTATTAATGAGTCTTTCTCCAGTGCTGATTCCACATTCTTCTTTATATAATCCAGTTTTTCAGATTATTTGTTCAGAATACAGACTGAATAAGTATGGTGAAAGAATACAATCCTGATTCATACTTTTCCTGATTTTAAACCATTCAATATCCCCTTATTCTGTTTGAACAACTGTCCCTTGTTCTGTGTACAAGTTCCTCACAAACACACTTAGTTAAGGGTTCTGGAATTCCCATTCTTTGCAATGTTATCCATAGTTTGTTAAGATCTACGTAATTGAATGCCTTTGCATAGTCAATAAAGCACAAGTAAACATCTTTCTGATATTCTCTGCTTTCATCCAAAATCCATCTGATGTCAGCATCCACGTCCTCTTCTGAATCCGGCTCGAATTTTTTGCAGCAATGTACTGCTACAACTTTTTAAAATTATCTTCAACAATATTTTACTTGCATGCAATGTAATGAATGCCATTGGGTCACCCTTCTTTGGAATGGATGTAAATATGGATCTCGTACAATTGGTTGGCCAGTCTTCCAGATGTCTTGGCATAGATGAGTGAGTGTCTCCAATACTCCATCCGTTTATTGAAGCATTTTCATTTGTATTCCATCCATTACTGGAGCCTTCAGTGTAACTTGGACATCTTCCTTCAATACCATCGGTTCTTGATCAGATACAACTTCTTGTAATGACTGAACATCATTCATTTATTTTTGGTAAAGTGGCTCTCTGTATTCCTTCCATCTTCTCTTGATGTTTCCCATATCATTGGTACTGTTGTTTTTGTTAAGTGCCATCAAGTTGGTTCTGAACCAAAGTGACTCTGTATAGGGTTTCCAAGAAGTGACTGGTGAGCTTGAACCGCCGACCTTACAGTTCAAATGACAGTGCATTGACCCACAGCATCACTCCTCCTGTGTCATTGTTGTTGTTGTTAAGTGCCATCGAGTCGGTTTCGACCCATAGCGACCCTGAATAGGGTTTCCGAGGCTGTACATCTTTACGGGAGCAGATCGCCTCATCTTTCTCCCATGGAGCAGCTGGTAGTTTTGAACTGCTGACCTTCCGGTTCGCAGCCCGATTCGTAACCACTACGCCTGTGTCATTAGGACCCCCATTTCACCAATGAGGAGGCAACTGAGGCTCAGAAAGGCTGAGTAACTTGCCCAGGGTCACACAGTTCAGAAGAATCCATGTTCATCATCTCAACTGGCCTCTCCGAGTGAGACAGCCTCTTCTGAAGACCTGTCAGGTGACACAGATGACACACACACATCAGGGGACCTGATGTTCCCAGAATTTCCCTCTCAGAGGCTGGCTTGCCACCTGGGGTCTCTCCCTCCTGCCCCCCACTCCCAATTCCCTACTCTGAGTCCTGCTTCCTCCTGCAGTGCCCACCCCATCACCAGCTCTTGGCAGAGGCCAATTCTCCTCTTGCTGAAAATCATCCCACCCCCACTTCCCCATGGTGGCTCCGCAGAAAGAACGGCCACCTCCCCCACTCCTCGAGAGCAGGCAGGGCTGCTGAGAGCAAACACTTTCCCCCTTTGTCACGTAGAGTAATAGACTCTTAAAAAATCACATACTCAGAGGATCACAGTTGAATCTTATAATCTGAGACTCTCCATCAAAGAACCTCAGAGCTACCGACTAATAGAATCTCTGAGGCAGTGAATCGAGAATCTAGGACGTGACAGTCTCTCCATCACAATGCAGACATAGCTGGTGTTATAGCAGCCCAGGCCGGTGTCTGTGGCAGGACAGGTGGGGATAGTGAGTGGGCCGGAAGAGGTGAGGAAGGCTTTGAGTTCCAGAGGACGGGGTGGGATGGAGGAGTGAGGCTCAGCCTGTTGTCACATTAGAGCAAGCAGTTGGTGGGTGAGACCTGGCTCTGTTACTGATGGTTTTTAATTATGTAAATCAGCCCAGGGCCCGTGCTTGGCACAGGCTTGGCATCCATCAGCTGGCAGCAGAATTAATCAATAAATAACCAGCTGGATAGAGCCCGGGTATGAGCACCCAGTCACACACTCCCACCTCAGAGTGTCCTCCCCAGCTGGGCAGGGGTGGGAGATTATAAGAAAGCAACAGATCACAGCTGTCGGTGCAGGACATACATGCATGCACACACAGTTTATAGTTACACACCCACCCACATACACATGCAGTACATGTTCACACACATATGTGAACCTGTGCACATACACATATATAGGCACAGTGCATGTTCGTATGCTTGCACACACATGTGCACAGATGCCCGTGTGCTCACATGCATGCATAAGGCACTGTACATGTTCATGCATGTACACGCACACATGTGAACACACCCACATACATGCATACAGGCAATGTACCTGCACACACATGCACACAGCCCACATGCACACATACAGGCAAGTGCATGTTCATACATGTGCATGCACATGTGTGCACATAGCCAACACACATGCATGCAGGCACCTGCATGTTCATATGCCTGCACACACACATGAATACAGGCACAATGCATGCCCATACACCTGCACACACATGTGCATGCACACTCACACACATGCATACAGGCACCATGCATGTCCGTACACCTACATACACACATGCACATGCCAGCATGCAGCTGCCTTGGATTGGTCTCCCCACACACCCACACAAGTAGACATACCTGCACACAGAGGCGGGGGGGGTGTATGTGTCACCCATGCAGACCCTCAAGGCAGCACCCATATGCCCTGGACACATATTTCCTCACACAGAGCCCAGTTGGAGCCCAGAAACCTGTCAGGGATCAGCCAGTTCCTCATCACAGCCTCATGGTAACTTAAAGGTGCAAAGAGGCATTAGGGTCAAGAGAACTCGGGAAGAGACAATTGGGAGGGTGCTGAGGCCCAGAATGACTGAGCAGGGCTCCTCCCCCATGAGAGCAGGGTCCTGGGTGACTTAGCAGAGAGGGGTCAGTTGGGCCACAGGCCAGTGGGGGCCTGTTCCCTGGGGCAGCCATGTCCCCATACAACTGAATTGTCCGAATAAATCAGCCACCTCATCTGGCCCTGGCTGTTCCTTGATCACTTTGCAGCATGAGAGGATGGACTGGGGTTTTAACCATCACTGAGGGTGGGGGGCGGGGGCCTGACAGGGAGAATTGGAAAATGAATGGAAAGACTCCTTTCTCTCTTTTTTCCCCAATCTCTGTCTCTGGCTGTCTGCTGATCCTACTTCTCTGTTTGTCTGCTTGGGGAATCACTAAATACCAACTGAGAAAATGAACCAAGAAATGAGCAGATTTCTGAAGCATCCAGAGCTGTAGGTCTCTGAATCTGCCTGCCTGTCTGTCTGTCTGTCTGACTGTGTAACTGGAGGCACCTCTCAGCATCCACGTCCCTTAACTGCTGTTTAGGAGTTTCCCAGCAATCCCTGGGAGTCAGAGAGAGGAATTCAGAAGGTACCCCGTAGAGTTTTGAGCAGATCTCATGGGTCCCTGGAAGGGGGTCCTGAAATGGCCTTGTGAGGCAGGGGGGTCCGGAGGTAGAGGCTATTCACTTTCCGAGTAGTTGAGGTGCCCAGTGTTGGGAACTGGAATCAGTTCAGTGCAGTAGTTAGTGATTCCACCTCTGGAAACAGCCTCCTGTTTCAAATCCAGGCTCTGCCACTTTGCAACTGTGTGATTCCAGGTAAGTTGCTTCTGTTCTCTGTGCCCCGCTTTCCTGGTATTCACTATGAGCAATGTGGGGTGATAACAGAATCAGCACCCTCAGCAAGCAGATACGTACTCATTACAAGATTCCCAGACAAGTAGAGTTAAATGAGCAATTTCACCATCATTTAAAGTACTGCACCAGTTCTCAGGCCCTAACTTGCAGGATCCCCAGGAGGGTTTGTTAAAGACCAGATTGCTGGCCCACACCCAGCTTTTCTGCCTCTATAGGTCTGGGAAGATTTGCATTTCTAACAAATTCCCAGCTAATGCTGGATTTGGGGTGGGGGACTGGAGGAGGACACAGTCTGAGAATCCATGAAAACCCATCTCAGCTCTTCCTTGTGACTTCTGGAAGTGAGGTCCCTAGAAGTAAGGGAACCTGGCCAGGCTCAGCCTCCTGGGTCAGTGCCCTGGCTCCTAGGGTGCCTCCATCCTAAACTGATCCAAAAGCAGAGGCAGAATTTGCCTTCCCTACCCAGTGCAATCTTTTAATCTCTGGCTTTAATCTTGCAGCCCAGCATAATCCTAAATCCGCACTGGGTAAGGAAGGGGAGGTGGGTAATGCAGGCTTTAGTTTCGCACTTTGTCACAGATGACCCACCCCATCTTGGCCTTTCCAGCCCTGCTCCTGGGAGCACAGGAATGGAAGCTAGATGTCACAGGGGCGTGGAGGTAAGAACAGGCAGATGGGTGGGCCACAGGGACTCATGTGTTAAAAAGATGTCACTTAGTTAGGTAGGAGTCCTGGCGTGGCGCTGTGGATTAAAGCCCTAGACTACAAAGCCATTTGAACTGCAAGGTCGGCAGTTCAAGCTCACCAGCTGCTCTTCGGAAACACTATACGGGGTCTCTATGGGTCAGAACTAACTCGACGGCACTTAACAACAAAGTAGGTATGGTGTTCTTAAACAGAATACAAAAAGCATTAACCATAAAAGAGGGAGGCAATAAAATGGAAAACTTACGTTTAATAAAAATCATCATTAAGAGAAAGAAAATACAATGAAATATTATGGTACCTTGAAGAATAACAAGGAAGCTGCAAGCCACCGCATAACATGGATGAGTCTTGAGGACATTATATTGAGTGAAATTAGTCAGTCACAAAAAAAAGAA
>NW_006408594.1:4411598-4473456 GCF_000296735.1 Chrysochloris asiatica | reverse complement strand
AAAACTAATGTTCTCCCATGTAAACTATCACATAATTCACAATAAAACATTTTAAAAAGAGAGAAAGAAAAGACAATGCACAGATATAGAAAAGATATTTTAATGCATAAGCTGACAAAGTAATTGTTGAGTGCTGTCGAGTCAGTTCTGACTCATAGCGACCCTGTATAGCGTTTTCAAGAAGGAGCTAGTGGGTTTGAACCACAGACCTTGTGGTTAAGAGTCAGTGCTTATCCTACAGCACCATAAACACCATACACTAAGCTACCACTCACACTCACCAGAAGGACCAAAAAATGTCAACTATTAGGAAAATAGGGACCAATTTTCCTACACAAGTAAAGGGAATGTCAATTGGTTTAACCTACTTTAAAGAACACTTTGACAGTTTCTTACCAAATTAAACATACCAATTCTATGACCCAGCCATTTCATGATAAGTATTTTCTCAAAAGAAATAAAAGCTGTGTCCACACAAAGTCTTGACATGAATATTCATTGCAGCTTTACTCATTATAACCCCAAATTGGAAATAACCTAAATGTCTGCCAATGGATGAATGAATGAACAATGTATGGTATTACTGGTACAATGGAATACTATTCAGCAATGAAAAAGAACGCACAGCTGATCTACACACCACCACCCTGCTGGAGCTCACAGGCATTATGCCAAGGCTAAGACGTCAAAGCAAGAGAACACTCTATATGAGTCTATGTGGAGTGTAAGACCAGGCAAATGCAATCTCTGCATAAGTGATTAGAACAAGTCTTCAGGAGAGGGTAGAGCACAAGGAACCTTCTGGAGTGCTGACATGTTCAACACACATCTGCAAAATTCACACCTCCTTCTGGAACATCGATACCTGGCACTGGGAGATACTTGGGTACCTTGGACCTCTTCTTCCTGTCTCCACCCAGTATCACCATGGTTATCTGGGAAAACTCCCTGCCACGAGGCTGGAACTGCTACAGGACTGTTGTGGTCGTTGTTAAGATACTAAGGAAAAAATAAAATTCCAGAATACAAATGTTGGTTGAAGGGTCTAGGTTCTAGTACTCTCCTGCTGGTGTTACTTCCCTTCCTCTCCACTACCAGCCTATTTGCTCTTAAACATTCACGCCACCTGGGGTGCACAGAACATGTCAGTTTCCTAAGCTATTATTCTACTGTGCAATTTACAATAGCAGAGACTGCCATTGTTCAACTCAACTCCAAGTCATAGTGACCTGATGAAACACAACAAAATATTGTCTGGTCCTGAGCCGGTTTCACAGTCACTGACATGTCTGAGCCTGTGGTTACAACCTGTATGCTGAGAAAATAACGCAAGAAGCTGGATTCTGTGAAAAGGAACGTGACATCAGGATTCGAGGAAGACAGGTTACCAATCTGCGATATGCAGATGATACTACCTTGCTTGCTGAAAGCAAAGAGGACTTAAAATACTTATTGATGAAAATCAAAGACCATAACCTTCAGTCTGGGTTGCACCCAATTAGAGAAAACAAAAATCCTCACCACTGGACCAGTGAACAGCATCCATATAAATGGAAAAAAGCTTAAAGTTGACTAAGAATTCATTATTCTGGGATCAACCATCAACACTCATGGAAGCAACAGTCAAAAAATCAAATGATGTATTATTGCATTAGGCAAATCTGTTGCACAAGACCTCTTTAAAGTGTTGAAGAGCAAAAATATCAGCTTGAGGACTAAGGTGCACCTGACCTAAGCTATGGTATTTTCAGTAACCTCATATGCATGTGAAAGTTGGGCAGTGAATAAGGAAGACCTTAAAAGAATTGATGCTTTTGAGTTATGGTGTTGAAGGAGAATATTAAAAATACCATGAACTACCAGAAAAACAAACAAATCTTTGTTGGAAGAAATATAGCCAGAATGCTCTTAAGAAGCTAGGATGGTGAGGCTTGGTTTGTCTTACTTCGGACATATTGTCAGGAGGGACCAGTCTCTGGAGAAGGATATCATGTTTGGTAAAGTGGAGGGTCAGTGAAAAAGAGGAAGACCCCCAACAAGATGGATTGGCACAGTGGCAGCAGCAATGGGCTCAAGCAGAGCAACAATTGTGAAGTTGGCACAGAACCGGGCAGTGTTTTGTTCTGTTGTATATATTTTTTGTTGTCTGTTGTTAAGTGCCGTCGAGTCAGTTCCGACCCATAGCGACCCTGAACAGGGTTTCCGAGGCTGTAAATCTTTACAGGAGCAGAAAGCCTCATCTTTCTCCCGCGGAGCAGCTGGTAGTTTCGAACTGCTGACCTTGTGGTTTGCAGCCCGATTCGTAACCACTACGCTACCAGAGCTCCTTGTATATATAAGTTCACTATAAATTAGTACCAACTAGACATCCTGGTGTGGCGCTGTGGACTAATGTGTCAGGCTGCAAAGTCATTTGAACTGCAAGGTTGGTGGTTCAAGCTCACCAGCTGCTCTTTGGAAATCCTATACAGGGTTGCTATGGATCAGAATTGACTCAATGGCACTTAACAACAATATGGCACCTAACAAGAACAACATTGTTGCAGCCACTTTGTCAATCCAAGAGAGTGGAGTGCCCTTAGAACATCTCATCTTGCCGTTTACCTTAATAACAAAACAGCAACAATGTGCCCAAAAAGTTTAATTTCTCATCCTGCCTTTGCAGCTATTTGTTACCAAGAGGCATGAGTGTAAATCGTTAGGTGGGACAGAAGAGACATTCAGTTTGTCTGTTCTCCATCCTCTCCTGAAAGTAGAGGGAGTGATAAGGGAGCGCCAGCAGCCACTTTGGGTCATGAGTTGACCTTGAGGATAGACAACACATACTTAGGTTGTTGTTGTCAAGTGCTGTCAAGTCAATTTTGACACCTAGTGACCCTGTATAGGGTTTCCAAGGAGCGACTGGTGAGTTTGAACCACCGACCTAGCAGTTCAGACTGACCTTGTGATTGAGTGCTTATCCTACAATACCACACCAGGGCTCATTGGTTAGGAGATCAAAAGAGAGACGGTGCCTGGGCCCCTGATGGCCCTGAACTCCTATCTCCTGACGTTCTATATTTGAGAGCAGTAAGTCTGGTCAGGTTTAAATCACTGCCATATCTAGTCTCTGTTATCAGCAACAGGAAACAATTCCTAACGGGTACACAAAAGCTCCAACTGAGACTCTGGAGGGGGCGGCACTTGTCCAGGTCACATGACTCTAGAGTGGCCAACTTCTCCTAGTTGACCCAGGAGTGTCCATGTTGGTATTGTGGGTAAGGCATTGGACTGCTATTCAGAAGATCAGTGGTTTAAACCCACCAGTCACTCCACGGGAGAAAGACGAAGCTGTCTGCTCCTGAAAAGATTTTCAGTCTCAGAAACCTTAAGGAGTAGTTCTACAATGTCCTATGGGGTCACTATGCATTGGAATCAATTTGATGGTCCTATTGCACAGTCTACTCCAAATGACTGTGGTGGGTTTTTTTCTCTCTCTCTAAATTTCCACTTTGTTCCTGTCATGTTCCTCCCTCTAGCTGGTCCATTTCAAGGCTCTCTACCTCTAGCTGAGCTCCTTCCAAGCCCTGTCACTTTCTCTCCCTGACCCCAGGAGAGGTCACCTTGAAGAATCCTTCACAGGGCAAACCCCCAGCCTCCCTTCCTCCCTTCCAGATATCTGTGATTCACAGAAGACCCACATTCAAATCCTAGACTCAGACACCGGGAACCAGCCTCCACCAGACGTAGCCTGGGCCACACAGCCACACTGTCAACAACACTTCTTGTGGGTCACTGCTGCTGGCACTGTTGACAGAGTGTTGTGGAGACAGCTACACGCTGGCCTGAACAGCATGCTCTATTGTAGACATAAAGGAGAAGTAGGAGAATATTTACAAGTCACAAATAAACAAAATGAGCATTAGTCACATCAGGGGAAAATCTCATTTAAACAAACGACATCTTGCATTGAGCAAATCTGCTGCACAAGACCTCTTTAAAGTCCTAATAACCAAAGACGTCACTTTGATGACTGAGGTACACCTGATCCAAGCCATGGTATTTTCAGTCGCCCCATATGCATGTGAAAACTGGACAGTGAAGAAGGAAGATCAAAGAGGAATCGATGCATTTGAATTCTGGTGTTGGCGCAGAATACTGAACATACCATAGACTGCCAGAAGAATGAATGAGCCTGTCTTGGAAGAAGTGCAGCCAGAATGCTCCATAGAAAAGAAGATGGTGAGACGTCACCTCATGTGCTTTTGATGTGTGACCAGGAGAGACCCATCCTTGGAGGGAGAAGGACATAATGTTTTGTAAAGAAGAGGGTCGGTGAAAACAAGGGGAATCCTTGATAAGGAAGACTGCCACAGAGCTTCAAAATTCATACATATTCAAACAAAGATCACGGAGATGGCTCAGGAATGGGCAGCATTCTGTTTTCTTATATCTAAGGTCGCCATGAACTGGTCCCAACTTAGCAGCAACTAATAACAACCACCTGTCTTTGCCATGAAAGATTGTAGGTTGGCATGGGTCTCTCTGGTGAGGGTAAGGTCTTCCCGTGAGAGAGGACACTGTCAAACCAACATTTCTCCTACAATGAGAGGCATAAAGCCAAGCAGTCAGCAAGGGTCCAAAACCCCGCTTTCTAAGCTGTGCAATCTGCAGGCAAATTGCTTACCCCTTTAGTGCCTTGTTGTTGTTGTTGTTGTTGTTAAGTGTCATCGAGTTGATTCCAATCCATAGCGACCCTGTATAGGGTTTCCAAGGAGCAACTGGTGAGCCTGAACCACTGACCTTGCAGTTCAAACGACTTTGCAGTCTGACGCATTAGCCCACAACACCACACCAGGCCTCCTTAGTTTCTTCATATATAAAATGGGAACCACATGGTCGTTGTGAACATTACAGAAGCTGATCAGGGAAGAGCTTGAAGCAATGCCTGGAACCACCAATCAGTTGCTGTGGAATCACTTCCAACTCATGGCCACCTCCTGAATGCAGTGTAGACGTATTCCACAGAGTTTCCATGGCTGGAAGCGGACTGCCAGGTTTTTCTTCCAATGTGCCTCTGAGTAGGTTCAAGCCTCCAACATTTTGATTACTAGCTTTCACCAACCAGGACTCCTGCCTGGCACCAGGAGGAGCTATTGAGTAACAGCAACCGTTGCTGTGTTCACTGTAAGAATTTTATTTCCTTGGTGTGTATGTTCATCACAGGAAAGTGCATTTACTCACCAGCATCGCAACATTTCATCCCCTGACTTCACACTCATGGGCTTGTGCAGCATCCCCTGGTACCAGAAAGATCAACCTGAAGCATTTCCTACTGCTCAGATCTATGCAAAGTAAAAGGAAGTAGTGATTATAAGCGAGTCATTGGTCAAGCACAAGGTCAAGAATCTCTATTTTTTCCACGTCATCCCAAAGCTCCCGGCATCCCCAGCTATAGCTACTCTGACGCTGCCTGGAATTCCACCCTCAGAGCCGAGAGTCCTGAGGAGGAGACACTGTTCCGGACCCATTTTGGAGTAAACGCATGTATCCAGGTCAGCCAGGGCGAGGGAGCAAATCATAGGGAGAAAAAGAGGCAGAGCCACGGGCAGATGTCTGGATCCTCTGGGGTGACTGAGGAATCTGCAGCCACAGAAGGCTGTTTGATTGTTCTCACCCACTCTCTCTCTCTCTCTCTCTCTCTCTCTCTCTCTCTCTCTCTCTCTCTCTCTCACACACACACACACACACACACACACACACACACACACACACAGGTAATCCCTTTACCCCAACAGCAGGGGTTTAAATGGCAATCTAGGCAGGCCCCACCTCTACCCCGAGCTGAACCAGCCCTCTCATTCCCAAGGCCTGCCAAGTTTCCAATGGCTCAACAAGGAGAATCGGCAAGGCTAGTCGCCCAGGAATCCAGCAAGAGCTAGCAGCTGCCTGTAACACACAATCTACACACACTCTCACACACATACACAGTCAGAGACAACACACACAGACACACACACAGCGCTGTCCTCCCAGAGGTAGGATATATCCAGACAGATAGACACAGACTTGGCCTGGCTCCCAGACCACTGGAGACACACAGAGACCTGCTTACACACAGACCTCTGCCTCAGTGGTCCCTCTGCCTGTGTGCCCCTCCAATCATGCCCCCCAAGCTCTGCTCTCAACTCCCCTCCTCTATGGGAACCCCAAGTCTACTCCCCAATCAGAGTTTCTATCCCTCTTCACCCCTTTTCCCAGGTACCCAGCTTCCTCCAGCCCATGCCCCCTCCTGGGAACCTTAAGATTCCAAAAACAGGGATATATCTGCCATTTTTCTGGGCCCCACAGCCCCCAACACAGGGTTTGCACACAGTAGGTACTCAGCCATGGCCCCCCTTGCTGGGGTCTCCCTCCTCCACTCCACTCCTAGGCAGAGCTGGCATCTCTTCTCATTTTCCAAGGAGCGCGTGAAAACACAGATTAGAGCAATTAGAGAAAAGCCACCAGAGGATGAGACAGGAGCCACAAAGCCCCTAATTACACTGCACCGGCGAGGGGCGTTCAGTAGACGCTTCTAGATCACAGATGCGCAGAAGGCCAGAGCAGGAAGGTAGGCCAGTTCCTTCCCAGATTCTTCTGTTTATGTTTAAACCTGCTCTCTGAAGCTTACAGCATTCTCTCATCCATGTTTCCCAGAGCAGCTGGACAAGTGAGAAGATTCTAGTCCCATTTTACAGAAAGGGAAAACAAGGTCCAGGGGGCTGGGGAAGAACAGATGCTGAAGGCTTAACCAGTCTACCTGGCTGGAGGTGGGAATCAGGGAGGGGGGTATCCAATCCCCAGGAGAGACCCCCGCATTCCTGCTCTCCCATTTGCTGCCCCCTCCTTTACTTGGAAAGATTCAATTTAGGATGGAGTGGAAGGAAAATTTGGATCAGGCCCTGGAGACACTGTGCCAGGCTCACAACAGACTTGTCATTGACACGTGGGGGTGAACATACCTTTCCCCAAATGATGGCTGCAGTCCCCAGTGGGTCCTGGTGTGTTGGGCCTGGTAAAGAGATGTACTGTGTGGGTGGAGTGGGGGGCAAGTGAGTGGAGGAGCAGGGATTGTCTCAGAATCTGGGGACCAGGGGCCCACTCTCATGCCCCCTCATCCCATAAGCAATCCCCAAGTCTGGCTGATCTACTCAATTGCACCCTAAGACTGTTCAGTCAGGGCCTGGCTCTGCAAGAAGTCAGTGGCGAGGCAGGAGTGTCCCCTGCTGGTGATGGCCTGCGATACCCACTGGGACTCCCACTTGGGTGTCCAGGTGGCAGCCCCCACACACACACCTCTGAGATAGCCTGAGTGGAGAGGGGCATTGACCATCTGGGGACGGAGTACAAAACCCAAGAGGGAGGGTCAGCAAGGCCTGAAGAAGCAGGTCATGGCTCATTCCTGTTCCAGCAGCAGGGAGTGTAAGAGGCTCCTGGACAGCAGGTGGACATCAGCATGGCCAAGCAAGAGGACAGGTGAGGATGACCAGCATCAAGCCAGGCCCATCAGAGGGGCTTAGGAAATGTGGGATGCATGAATGAAGGGATGAGAACATGAATGAATGAGTACATGCCTAGTAGCTGTCATTAAGTGCCATTGAGTCAATTCCGACTTATAGCAACCCTGTCTACGGTTTCCAAGGAGCAGCTGGTGGGTTTGAACTGCCGACCTTGCATTGGCAGAGTTCTGCTCTCTCCCTGTGGGCTCTATGGGAGGAGTTTTCCTCATCTCTTTCAGTTTCTGTAGCCTTGGATGTTTCTTGGCTTGAAGACAGATCCTTGCACGCTGTTTATGTCCTGTGTAACTCTCTCTCCATACCTGTTCTTCTCTTCTATAAAATGCCACTCAGGAGAGATTAGGGTTAGGAACCATCCTACTGTAGTATGACCTCAGTTAACTTAACTGATAAATAAATAGGTCGGTATGGAGGGAGGGAGGCACTGAGAGAGAGAGAGCTGCTGACATGGTGCCTTCAACTCATGGTGCCCTGCGTAGAACAGAATGAAACACTATCTAGTCAATCCACTATCCTCAAGATTGGTGCCGTTGGTGCACGCTCCCTGAGAGTCTCTCAGCCCTCTACAACACTAAACATGATGCCCTCCTCCAGTGATTGGCACTTCCTGATCATGTGACCAAATTGAGCAACTCAGAGAAGGTTTTGTTGTGATACCTAAGGTTTTCATTGATGAATTTTCAGAAGTAAACTGCTAGGCATTTCTTTCCAGTCTGTCTTAGTCTCAAAGCTCCCCCTGAAACATATCTACCGTCAGGGACCCTGCTGGCATTTGAAATATTGGTGGCATAGCTTCCAGTATCATAGCAACATGCAAGAAAACACAATACAACTAGCTGACAGATGGATGGTGGGACTTGACTGATAATAAAAGAAAACCCCAGTTTCCAAACACAGTCGCATTCACAGGAAGAGGGATTAGGACTATCTTTCAGGCAGAGTTCATTAGAAAAGCAAAACCTGTGAAACTTATAGGTGCATACAAACCCAAAATCATTAGGTCAGACAGCAGGCTGCTGGTTCACAAATTGTTGTTGTTGTTGTTGTTGTTGTTGTTGTTGTCAGGTGCCATTGAGTCAGAATTGACTCATAGTGACCCCATGCACAGCAGAACAAAACAATGTCCGATCCCGGGCCAACCTCACCGCTGCCACACTTGACGCCATCAATGATGCCAAGGTCGGCAGGCAAAGAGGCAGGCTGCTGGCTCAAGTCCCAAGAAGTGGATGTCAGATCATAAACTGGAAGCTAGATCCAAAGTAAATTTAGAAATCTGCATTCAATATGCATTGAATGCAGACAGACCACATCCAGGAGGAAACATCCTTTCAACCACTGTTGAACCGACAAGTGAACTCTTGTGGCCATGATACATTATATCACATTAACGACTACATCGTTACATCACTGCAATATTGTATCATAACTGCCAAATCACTTTCAATAATCTTCTTGAGTAGTAGTTGGAGGGATGAGTGGTTGGCTCTGGACTTTTTAAAGGGCTGTTATTTGGTTCTAAGTTCAAACACAGCAGAGAATGTGCAGGTTGGGTAAATACTTAATGTGTTGTTGTTAAGTGCCATTGAGTTGGTACTGACTCATAGCAACCTTATGCACAGCAGAACGAAACACTGCCTGATCCTGGGCCAATCTCACTATTGTTGCTACACCTGAGTCCATTGATGCTTCCACTTGGCTAATCCACCTCATTAGAGGTCTTCCTCTTTTTCTCTGACCCCCCACCTTACCAAACATGACATCCTTCTCCAGCAACTGGTCCCTCCTGACAATATGTCCAAAGTATGAGAGGCGAAGTTTGGCCATCTTGGCCTCCAAGGAGCACTCTGGCTGCACTTCTTCCAAAACAGATTTGTTGGTTCTTTTTGTCAGCCCATGGCACTTTCAATATTCTCCTCTAACACCATGACTCAAATACATCAATTCTTCTATGGTCTTCCTTATTCACTGTCCAGCTTTCGCATACATGTGAGGTTATTGAAAATACCATGGCTTGGGTCAGGTACACCTTAGTCTTCAAGCTGACGTCTTTGCTCTTCAACACTTTAAAAAGATCTTGTGCAGCAGATTTGCCTAATGCAATACATCATTTGATTTCTTGACTGCTGCTTCCATGAGTGTTGATAGTTGATCCAAGAAGAATGAAGTCCTTGACAATGTCAATCTTTTCTCCATTGATAAGAATGTTGTTTATTGGTCCAGTGGTAAGGATTTTTGTTTTCTTTACATTGAAATGTAATCCATACCAAAGTCTGTGCTCTTTGATCTTCATCAGTAAATGTTTTAAGTCCTCTTCACTTTCAGCAAACAAGGTTGTATCATCCACATATCGTAGGTTGTTCATGAGTCTTTCTCCAATCCTGATGCCATGTTTTTCTTCATATAATCCAGCTTCTCAGATTATTTGCTCAGCATATAGGTTGAATAAGTATGGTGAAAGAATATGTTCCATTATCCTATAGTTGTTATTGATAAAAGAATCCCCAACCCTGAATTTTCATAATTATACCTCTGGGGAAAAGTTGAGAAAAACAAAATTGTGTACTGTTTGGAAAGATTGTCATACATATGCAGGATATATGTGTGTGTGTGTGTGTGTGTGTGTGTGTGTGTGTGTGTATACATATATATAGTGAGAGAGAGTCCAGGTGTGGCCTATAGGATAAGCACTGGATTACTAATCACAGTTCAAAACCCATCAGCCGCTCCTTGGAAACCCTGTACAGGATCGCTATGAATTGGAACCAACTTGACGGCACTTAACAGAAACAACTATATATATAGTTCTTGTTAAGTGCCATAGAGTTGGTTCCGACTTATATCTGCCCTGTATAGAATTTCTGGTAGGAAACTGAGGAGCAACTGGTAGGTTCAAACTGACATTGCAATTGAATGCTTATCCTACAGTGCCACACCTGGACTCATATATGTATATATATGTAATACAATATTATATATATATATATATAGAGAGAGAGAGAGAGAGAGAGATTTGTAAGGAGCCCAGGAAGTATAGTGGGTTACTAGTTGGGTTGCTAACCACAAAGTCATCACTTCAAAACTACCAGCTCTTCCACAAGTGGGAGAAAGATGAGGCTTTCTGCTCCTGTAAAGATTTGCAGCCTTGATAACCCTACACAGGGTTGCTATGAGTCAGGCACACAACCCCTACCCCCACCACCATATATATCTGTGGAGTCCTGGTGTGGCACTATAGGATAAGCACTGGACTGCTAACCAGAAGGTCAGCAGTTCAAACCCATCAGCTGCTCCTTAGAAACCCTGTACAGGGTTGGTACCAACTTGACACCACTTAACAACATGTATATTTGCATATATATCCATTTGTTGTTGTTGTTAAGTGTCGTCAAGTCAATTCTGACTCATAGCGACCCTACATAGGGTTTCCAAGGAGCAGTTGGTGAGCTTGAACCACTGACCTTGCAGTCTGACGCATTAGCCTACAGCACCACACCAGGACTCCATATATCCTTTTACTGGTGTTCAAATTGTAGTTCTTTTTATCTTTAATTTTTTTTTTTAGCCTTGAATGGATTTTTTAAGCATAAAGCATCAATAGATTCGTCATAGTACAGGATCAGAATTAGCTCTGTTAATGGCAATTTATTCTATATTAATTCTGTTTTATGAACAAATGCAATTAAGTTGTAAATCCCTTAACAGAGTCCAGCGTCAGGCCAATGTTTTCATCAGTATTAGGCAATGTCAGATTAGAATCCCTGAGGAAGAAGAAGTCTTTGGCACAATGCTGAAAACATATGTGTCTGTTTTAAAGCTGTACCTTTCCTTACTCTCTAACGTGGCTGGTGGGAATAGAAATTGGTACAGTTAGTCTCAAGGGCAATTGGATAGTATCTTCTTAAATGACAAATTCACCTCTTTAGTCTACCAGTCTCACTACCAGGAATTTATCCTTCAACATCCTCAGATGTGCACCTAGTAACATGCATACAGGCAGTTTGTTAAAGCATTGTTTGACCAGGCACGATTGAAAGCAACCTGAATACCACATATAAGACTGTTCAATACAAACTATACAAGTGCTCATTGGAATGCTATTAGAGCACAAAAAAAGAATGAAAAATCTCTTGATATAGTGTTATGAAACCATCTCTGACGTGTGTGAAATAGAAAAAAGTAAAATGCAGAATGGTATGTGTTGTTTGATTCCATCGAGTTGATTCCAAATCATAGTGATCCCACGTGATAAATTAAAACTATCTTGCAGGGTTTTCTGGAACGTGGGGCATCCTGGTGTGGCACTGTGGGTTAATGCACTGGACTGCAAGGTCAGTTTGAACCACAAGGCTGTAGGTTCAAGCTCACCAGCTGCTCCTCAAAACACTATGTAAGGTTGCTATGAGTTGGAACCAACTTGACAACACTTAACAACAGCAATATTCATGAAGACCTCTTTAAAGTGTTCAACAGCAAAGGACTAAAGTGGGCCTGCCCGAAGCCATGGTATTTTCAATCACCTAATACGCATGTGAAAGTTGGACAATGACTAAGGAATTGATGCACTTGAGTTATGGTGTTGGATAAGAATATTTAAAGTACTGTAGACTACAAAAATAACAAACAAATCTGTTGGAAGAAGTGCAGCCAGAATGCTCCTTAGAAGCCAGGATGGCGAGACTTCATCTCTCATACTTTGGACATATTATCAGGAGGGACCAGTCTGTCCCTGGAGAAGGACATCATGCTTGGTAAAGTGAAGGATGGATTGGCACAGTGGCAGCAGCAATGGGCTCAAATGTAACAACTATTATGGGGATGGTACAGGAGTGGACCTAGGGTAGTTATAACTGAATTGAAGGCACCTAACAACAACTATCTCCATAGCTGCAGATCACCAGGTCATTTCTTCTACAGAGCCACCGGATGGATTTGAACTGCCAGGGTCCAGTCTCAAATCCAGGAAGACCCAGCCACCAACCCCTGATGTCTTCACTCCCAACTGTCTCTCCAGCAGGAACACTTGCTAACTTGAGATCTGGTTTTCTTGTGGGTGTTGGCCTCTTCCTCCTCTTTTCTAGCAATCAATGAACCTGTGCTTGGATACATGTGTGTTGCTTGGGCAGCAATTTTATCTCAGTCATCCTTACATGCCCCTTGGCCACCAGCACAGCCCTTGAACACAATAAGTGCTCAAACCATGTTTAGGGGGTTAATCTGTTCACAGCAGTGCATTCTTCATGCTTTAGTGCTGGTACAGCATCTTACCATTTAAAAAATAGAGGGAATATTTATGATACAATCTCTCCCTTTCAGAGTTGGAGCTGTCTCTAGTAGCAACCCTAACACCTACTCAGAAACATGGATGAGGGCTATGTACATGGAGCCAAGATCACAGGTAACCGCTAGCTCCCACCAGGATTGGTCTATGAGCTCCCACCAGGATTGGTCTATGAGCCCCTCCCCATAAGTACATAGACAGTGACTGGCACCAGCTAGTCCCAGGAAGAAGAGTAGAAGACGTCGTGTGCTCTGTCCATGGTTCTGAATGTCACCTTGCTTCACCCCCACCTCATTCCCTAACCCAACAGCAATTTAGAACCTGGTGTGTAGTGCTCTAGGATAAGCACTAGACTGTTAACCGCAAGATCAGTGGTTCAGACCCACCAGCAGCTCCTTGAGTTGGAACCACTTGACAACATTTAACAACAACTATAAGGGGGGCAGGCTGAAATGGTGATTCTCTGGCCCTTTCTTTTGGAGACTTGAATACTGAAGGTATAAGTTGGGGCCATGGAATCCAGGAACTCCAAGGACCTGTGATTCTAACACAGTCAAATTGGTACTGGTCCAAAGTTGAATCACTCACCTAAGTAATCACTAGGTCTTTGTGGAGTGCTATCCCTGTGCCAGGCACCTTTGAGGCACAGAGATGAATCAAAACAAGGAACAGGGAAGGAAGGTACCCCTCTTCTCAAGGTCCCTATTGAGGCCAGGGCTTACCCCTGACTCCCCAGTGTAGCATCTATCTCAGAAACTGTCCCCCCACCAGGAAAGGAGGAACAGTAAATGCTACTTGGATAGATGACTTGGATGAGAGGAAGTAGTGGGAATCTGACCAATGAATGTACACAGGAAGTGCTACTGGGCTACAGAGAAATCAGGGTGGGCCTTAGAGAAACCAGGCAAAGGGCCAAATGCAAATCAGGCAGCCTCCGGTCAAGGTCTGTCTCTCCTTCTCTGGATGTTTGGGGAGAACAGAGAGTGAAGCCAGGACAGTTACACCTGAGGACAATAGATGTTCTCTGGCCGAATGTGGAGCATGGCGGGGTTAAGGGGCAGGGGGCATGAAGAGAGGAAATGTTCAAACCAGGAAAACGAATATCCACACCACCTCTTTTACTTAGTTCATTTTACTTTGTATTAGGGAAAGTTTCAAACAAACACACAACAGAAGAGAGACTAACACAATGAACCCATCTCTCAGGTCAAAAAACCATCCACATTTTTCTATTCTTATTTAATCCTTCTCCCAACTCAGTTTTTTAAAGAGAATTCCAGACGTCAAAGCATTTCACCCATAAATATTTCTGAATGTGTCTCTCACATTCAGATAAAAAAATGTGAAAAAAAAAAAAATCTCAATACCATTATCATACTTAATAAAATTAACAATTCCTAAGGAGTCCTGCTGTGGCGCTGAAGGATAAGCACTGGTTGGCTAACCACAAGGTTAGCAGTTCAAACCCACCAGCCACTCCTTGGAAACACTATACAAAGCTGCTATGATTTGGAACTGACTCAACGGCACCTAACAACAACAAAAACAATCTAGTCCATAGTCAAACGCCTTTATTTTATTCAAAAAACATCTTTTTTTAAAGTCCTGACGTGGTACTGTAGGATAAGCACTGGACTTCTAACTGCAAGGTCAGTGGTTCAAGCCTACCAGCTTCTCCTTAAAAACCTTACCCATGTTCACTTTGAGTTGGAACCAAATTGACAGCACCTAAAAACAACAATAATTTGAATCAATTTGACATAGTGTGGTGACTTTTGCGTTGTTCTAATGTTGGAAGCTAGGCCACCATGGTGGACAGATTTCAGTGGAGGGTCCAGGCTGAAGCACATCAGGAAGAAAGACCTGGTAATCTACGTCTGAAGATGAGGTTATGAAAACCTACAGATCATAACAGAACACTGTCTGACTTGCTTGAAACATGTTGTTGTTGTTGTTGTTGATGCTAGGTGTGGTAGAGTCGGTTCTGACTCATAACGAGGATGCCATCCTCACAATTCTTATTCTAATTGAGCCCCTTGCAGCTGCCACTGTGCCAATCCATCTGTTTGGGGGTCTTTCTCTTTTTCACTGAGCCTCCACTTTACTAAGTATGATGTCCTTCCTGATAACATGTTTGAAGTCTGAGAGACGGAGTCTTGCCCTCCTGGCTTCTAAGGAGCATTCTGGCTGTCCTTCCTCCAACACAGATTCGTTTGTTCTTCTGGCTGTCCATGGTACTTTCAATAGTCTTCTCCAACACCATAACTCAAATGGATAGCTTTTCCTACGGTCTACTTTACTCATTGTCTAACTTTCATATGCACATGAGACAACTGAAAATACCGTGGCTTGGGTTAGGTGCTCCTTAGTCCTCAAACTGATACCTTTGCTCTTGAACACTTCATAGAGGTCTTATGCAACAGATATACATCATTTGATTTCTTGACTGTTGTTGCTTGAGTGTTGATTTTGGATACAAGCAAAATGAAGTCTTAGAAAACTTCAATCTTTTCTCTGCTTATGATGTTACCTCTTGGTCCAGTGGTGAGGACTTTTGTTTTCTTTACATTGAGGTGCAGTTCAACCAGCAAACAAGGCTGTATCATCTGCATATAGCTGTATATGAGTCGATTCCGACCCATAGCAACCCTGTATAGGAGCAGCTGGAAAGCTTGAACCACTGACCTTGCAGTTCAAATGACTTTGCAGTTTGATGCAGTAACCCACAGCACCATACCAGGACTCCATAATTCAAGAAGCTGGATTATATGAAGAAGAATGTGGCATCAGGATTGGAGGAAGACTCGTTTACAACCTACTATATGCAGCTATTGTTGTTGTTGTTAAGTGCTGTCAAGTTGGTTCCGACCCATAGCAACCCTACATAGGGTTTCCAAAGAGACACTGGTGAGCTTGAACCGCCAATCTTGCAGTTCAAATGGCTTTGCAGTCTGGCACATTAACCCACAGCACCATACCAGGACTCCATATGCAGCTATGGTGGTGGTGGTTATGTGCCATGGAGTCAGAACCGACTCATAGCGACCCGAGGGTTTCTGAGGCTGTAAATCTTTACAGGAGCAGAAAGCCTCATCTTTCTCCCCTGGAACAGCTGGTAGTTTCGAACTGCTGACCTTAAGGTTCGCAGCCCAAATCGTAATCACTAAGCTACCAGAGTTCCTTATATGCAGCTATAGTAGGTTGTAAATGAGTCTTCCTCTAATCCTGATGCCACATTCTTCATATAATCCAGCTTCTTTGATTATTTGCTCAGCATACAGATTGAATGGGGTGGTGGTGGTGTGCTGTGGAGTTGGTTCTGACTCAGCGACCCTGCATAGGGTTTCTGGGACTGCAAATCTTTACAGGAGCAGAAAGCCTCATTTTTCTCCTATGAAATGGCTGGTAGTTTTGAATTGCTGGCCTTGAGGTTAGCAGCCCGACTCGTAACCACTGCTTTACTATAGCTCCTTGCAAATGGAATAAGTATTATGAAATGATACACCCCTGGCACAAACCTTTCCTGATTTCAAACCATTCAGTATTCCACTGTTCTGTTTGAATGATTGCTTCTTGGTCTTTGTATAGGTTCTGCATGAGCACAATGACGTGTTTTGGAATATCCATTATTTGCAATGTTATCTATAGTTTATTTTGATCCACACAGTTGAAAGACCTTGCATACCCAGTAAAGCACAAGCAAACATCTTTCTGGTATTCTCTGCTTTCAGCCAAGATCCATCTGATGTCAGCAATGACATCTCTCGTTCCAGGTCCTCTTCTGAATCTGACTTGAATTTCTGGCAGTTTCCTGTTGATGTACTGTTGCAACCATTTTTTAATTATCTTAGGCAAAATTTTACTTGAATGTTATATGATATATAGTCTGTTGGGTCACCTCTCTTTGGAATAGGCACGAATATGTATCTCTTCCAATCACTTGGTCAGGTAGCTGTTTTTCAAATTTCTTGGCATAAACAAGTAAGCACCTCCAGTGCTGCATCAGTTTGATGAAAGATTTCAATTTGTGTTCCATCAATTCCCGGAGCCTTGTTTTTCGCCAGTGCTTTCTGTGCACCTTGGACTTCTTCCTTCTGTACCATTGTCTGTTGATCATATGCTACCTTTGAAATGGTTAAAAGTCGATCATTACTTTTTGGTATAGAAACTCTGTATGTTCCTTCTATCTTCTTTTGATGCTTTCTGCATTCTTCAAAATTTTGCTCATTCAATCTTGCAAGTTGAGGTTTGAATTTTTTCCTTCAGTTCTTTCATCTTGAGACATGCTGAGCGTGTTTTTCCATCTTGGTTTTCTAACTCCATGTTTGTGTACATTTTATTATCATACTTGACTTTGTCTTCTTGAGTTGCCCTTTGAAATTTTCTGTTCAGCTCTTTCACTTTTTCATTTCTTCAATTTGCTTTAGCATCTCACACTGGAGAGCAAGTTTCAGAACCTCTGCTGACATCCATTTTGGTGTTTTCTTCATTTCTTTTCTTCTTACTGACCTTTTGCTTTCTTCCTGCAGGATGTTCTTGATGTCATCCCACAGTTCTTCATTAGTGTATATTGCATCAACTCTGTTCTTGGGATGGTCTCTAAATTCAGGTGAGATATATTCAAAGTCATAGTTTGGCTCTCATGAACTTGTTTTCAATTTCTTCAGCTTCAGTCTGAACTTCAGCAATTAATTTTCTCCAACAATTGATGGTTTGTTCCAGGTCAGACCCTGGTCTTGTTTCAGTCAATAATATTGGACTTTTCTATTGTTTCTTCCCATAGTTATAGCCAGTTTGATTCCTGTGCATTCCATTCGGTGAGGTCCGTGTATATGGCCACCTTTTATGTTATTTGAAAGAAATATTTGCAAATAAATCATTGGTCTTGCAAAATTTTATCATGTAATCCCCAGCATCATTTCTATTATAAAGACCTTATTTTCCAAACACAAATCCTTCCTCTTCATTTACAACTTTTACATTACAATCACCAGTAACTATTAATACATGTTGATTTCATGTTTGATCAATTTCAGACGAAGACATTGATAGAATTCCTCAATGTCATCATCATTGGCTTTAGTGGTTTCTACATAAATTTGAATAATAGTAGTATTAATTGGTCTTCCTTGTAGGCTTATGAACATTTTCCTATCACAGACAGCATTGTACTTCAAGATAGATCTTAAAGTTCTTTTGATGATGAATGTGACATCATTCCTCTTCAATTTGACATTCCTGGCATAGTAAACCATATGATGGTATGGTTGGTTCAAAATAGCCAATACCTGGTGTCCATTTCAGTTCAATAATGCCTAGGATATTGGTCTTTAAGAGTTCCATTTCACTTTCGACAACTTCCAATTTTCCTAACTTCATACTTTGCACATTCCACATTCTGACTATTAATGTTTGCAGATGTTTCTTCTCATTTTGAATTGTGCCCCATCAGCAAAGAAAGTCCTGAAATATTTGCTTCATTCATGTCATTATGGTCAACTCTACTTTGAGGGGAGTCCTGATGTGACACTGTAGGATAAGCACTGGACTGCTATCCACAAGGTGGGCAAGATTCAAACCCACCAGTCACTCCTCAGAAACCCTATACAGGGTTGCTATGAGTCAGAACTGACTCGATGGTGATTAACAACTCCTACTACTTTGAGGAAGCTGGGCTCAAGTCTAACAAAGGTTGGGAGGTTGACGCAGGACTGGACAGTGTTTTGTTCCATTGTGTTCTGTTGTGCATAGGGTTGCTATAAGTTGGAACCGACTCAATGGCACCTAACAACACTTGGAGGAGGCAGCATTTCCCCAGTTGTATTTTGAGTGCCTTCCAACCTGAGAGTCTCATCTTCCAGCATTATATCTGATAGTGTTCTACTGCTGTTCATAAGGTTTCCAGGGGTAAACCATTCAGAAGTGGTAGTCTAGAAGGTCATTGAAACCTGTCCACTATCGATGAGCCTGTTGGTAATTAAAATACCAGTGACATAGCGTTCAGCATCACAACACACAAGCCACCACAGTACGACAAACTGACAGACAAGGGCAGAGATGTGTCATTAAGAAAGATGAACCAAGAGGACATTACGTTTGGTGAAGCAGAGGGCCAGTGAGGATAAGGGAGACTCTCACTGAGAAGGACACAATCGGTAGTGATGGAGTGGAACATGAAGACGGCACAGGACCAGGCAACATGTTGCTCTTTGTCACCAATGGATTGGAGTCAACTCAATGGCAGTCAATGATTCTCAATGGATTCTCAGTGGAGTCAAATGAGTCTCATTGGAATCAGGAGCTAAACAAGGTCCACACATTACATCTGGTTGCACATCTCTTAAGTCTCTTCTAATTTCTAACAGTTCCTTAGCTCGTCTTTTATTTTTGGCCATTTCATTTATTGAAGGAGCTAGATCTTTGTCCTGTAGCATTCCCCCATTCTTGATCTGGTGGGTTGAACCATCATGGTATCATTTAACACATTATAATGTTCCCTGTATTTCCTGTAACTAGCATTTAGATCCAGAGGATTGATCTGATGTAGATTCCATCATTTTGGCAGGCAGGCTTCCTGCATCCTTCCTGTGTTATTATATCAAGGGGCATTTAATGTTGGGTTTTCCCTTTTGGGTGATGCTAAGAATGAACAGTGGGTTCTGGCGTCACCAGCCTGACCCCTTCCTTATAAAGCCCTTTGTCAGCTGACCCCAGTGGTGTGAGCACTTTTCATAGAATCTTAAAATACAGTCAGCCAGAGCTGCAAGACATCTGAAAAACCTACTCACTCATTTTTCTATTCATTCCATATATGTTTGTTGAGCATCTACCATGTGCCAGGCTTTGAGGTGCAGTGAACAGAACCATCACTCTGGTGGGGGGAGACAGCAAACAAACACACAAGGAAGCAAAAGTATAAACAAGAGACCTGTCCGGGAATGGACGGCTCGTGCAGAATTAAAGCAGGGTGGAATTACCGACAGTGACCATAAAGTAGTCACTTTATGATGGGTGATTAGAGGCAAGACTAGAGTTTAACAAGACCAAGCCAGCTACTGTGGATTAGATTGTATCCCCCTAAATGTGTATGTGTTGGAATCTTTACACCTATATTTTGGATGTAATCCTGTTCTTAAATAGGATTTCTTTTGTTGTGTTAATTAGATCATGTCCTAGTCTGGTGGGTTCTAAATTTAATCACTTCTGAGTTATAAAAAGAGCAGATTACACACAGAGACATGGTCACAATGGGGGTGTCAGACGCCTTGTGAGAATCATCTACAAGCCAAGGATCCAAGGAACTCTCAGAGCTACCAACAAGGTCCCTGGTATTCAGCTCTGGACATTTCGCCTTCAGAACTGTAAGAAAGTGCATTTCTGTTCTTGAAAACCACCCACATGTGGTATTCCTGTCACAGCAGCATGAGGAAACTGAGACAGGAGTTCCAGGAACTGGTGCAGCTGGAGAGCCAGGCATGTGTCAGAGGAAGCAAGAGGACACCGTGCCCAGAGCCAGTGGGCAAGTTGGCAGAGGGTGGTGGGCATTGAGGAGAGTCCTATTATAATCCAGGCGAGTCCAACAGTGCCAGGAACCCGGTAGTGAAGTGTTGACAACAATGAATCCGGCACCTCTCCCACCCCCTTTGCAGCTGAGAACACTGAAGCCACAGAGAACTAACCTTCTGCCCCAGGAGTTTCTGTGCAGCATCGCAAAACCTCAGAGCATCTTCCTTGGTCACTGTGCCCACTGACAGATGAGATTAAGTGGCCGGCAAAGTCACTCCCCAAGGTAGAGGGATGACAGGAGGGAGGAGCCCACCCTCCAAAGTCATCTCACACTGAGATGACACTGTTGAGCCTTGAACCTGGGCCCTGGCACCTGGAGCAAAGGCACTTCTTCCCCTCTGTGCCTCTGTCTCCTAATCTGTAAAATGGGAGCGGTAATAGTTCCTACCTCACATGGGTGAGGATTAAGTGAGCTGATGGATGTCAAGTGCTGAGAACAGTACCTGAAACCCAGGGTGCACTTAATAACGTAGACTTAGTTTCCATTTGTATTGATGTAGCTACAGCAGGCAATGCTGAGAAGATTGGCTCCCCACGCCCACAGTGTGGCTTTGTCACAGCAGGTGCTGAGACTCCGGTTAATGTCCTGCTTAGGGTAAGGAGGCTCACACCAACCACCTGCTCACGCCTTGCTGGCATGTGGGCTAAATGGAAAGGCATGGGCCCCTGGGGAGTATCTCCAAGGCCCTAAGCCAGGGCTCCCGTCCGTTAGCCATTTCCTGCCCCCAGCTACCACAGGGTCCCATCTCAGCTGCCCGGCCCAAGGGTCAGTGGCTACCACAGCAAAGGCAAAAGCAAGCCCTTTGCCATCAAGTTGATTTGAACTCATAGCGACTTCATGTGCTACAGAGTGGAAGCACTCCACGGGCTTTCTGGGCTGTGGTCTTCAGGGAAGGTCTTTAGTCCATGGCACCACCAATCACAAGCTGTGGCCACTCACATAGCCCTTGTCACAGCCACGATACCCTGGGATGAGCAGGCAGGGCTCGCTGGTCCAGCTAAAGATGAGGAGCTGAGGGCAGCTGCTTGCCTAAGGCCAGCAAGGCCAAGACAAGGCTGACTGATCTTGCCTCTCCCCTTCCCCAGCTCCTGCCTCTGAGGCCCAGGTAGGGTCCCTTCAGTCCAGGACACAGGCAGCTTCCTAATCCCCCATGCAAGCATAGCATGGCCATGGAGTTGGTTCTGACTCACAGTGTCTCTGTCAGACAGAATAGAACTGCCCCACAAGGAGCTTTGATAGCATAGTGGTTACGAATCGGGCTGCAAACCTCACAGTCAGCAGTTCGAAACTACCAGCTGTTCCACGGGAGAAAGATGAGGCTTTCTGCTCCTGTAAAGATTTACAGCCTCGGAAACCCTGCACAGGGTCGCTATGGGTTGGAACCGACTCCACGGCACATACCAACAACAATATAAGATTCCCAAGGCTGTAAATCTTTCTTCTGTAGAACCACTAGTAGATGTGAACCACTAACCTTTCAGTTGTCGTTGTTGTTAAGTGCCGTCAAGTCAGTTCTGACCCATAGCAACCCGGTATAAAGTTTCCGAGGATCCGCTGGTGAGCTTGAACCACCAACCTTGCAGTTCAAATAGCTTTACAGTCTGGCTCACTAACCCACAGCGCCACACCAGGACTCCAACATTTCAATTAGTAACCCAATATTTAACCCACAGTGCCACCAGGGTTCCTCACGCGAGCACACATAGACCCCGACACACCCCCTCAACCTTCTTCCATGCCAGTTCTGACCTGCTGACTCCCGCCCTCCCTCCCACAGAGATTCTGGGGCAATGTAGGCAGCAGATGGCCCACTCTGTTCCTGACAGAGACCTTCAGGATCTGGGAACAACCCCACAGTCTGCTGCTCCTTCTAAAAGCAGGTCTTCCACACATAAAGCTCCACTCTGTCCTCCACCAGGCTTCAGGCAGATTACCCCCCTGAGGCTCATATCCCCGCAGTCCAACCTCAGGAAGCCCAGAAAGAAAGGTTGCTTAGAAAGAGTCCCAACAACCCTGCTGGTCACCTGACTCACTGCATGACCACAGCACGTGACTGTCCCTTTCAGGAGCCAAGGCTCTGGTGGTCAGGGGACCCTTGTTTGGACAAAGCTTCCAGTCCTAGCTTCCATCCAAGCTTCCTGGTCAAAGAACCTCATGGCTCAGGACCTTGCCTCCCTCCTCCCCCACCCAACATGGCTGGACGGTGTGGGGTTTGGACAAAGCTTCCAGTCAAAGCTTCCATCCAAGCTTCCTGGTCAAAGAACCTCATGGCTCAGGACCTTGCCTCCCTCCTCCCCCACCCAACATGGCTGGACGGTGTGGGGTGAAGAGACCACCCAGCTCTGATCTCCCCCACACACACACCTATGTGCCACTATGCCTGAGACTCCACCGTGGTCACTGTGACTTGATCACCCAATCTCTGTGGCTGCGGAACTCTAAGGGCACCTTGTGTACTGAGCACCTATTTGGCCATCAAATCACCCCTGATCTGTGCCTGAGCTGTGTTCCTCTGCTCCCAGTCTCCACCGTGCCTCTCCCAACTCTCTGACCACCCCCAGCCCAGGCACTGAGGTCAGAGAAGTAGGGGGACAACTTCCAGCACACCCCCACCTCATAGCATACATATATGTAGTGTGTGCCACTTGGACACAAAAGCCTTATGCATATGTCCTTATCTACATGCATGTGTAAAAGGGTACACGCCACCCACACACCCCCGTTCACCCTCATACACCCTGACATGCCACAACATACACACTAAGTATAGCCAAGAGTCACTGAGCTTTTCCTTTCTCCCCAGCAGACTCTGCACTGCACCCTTCACAAACACTGTATCATTTCATTCATCTGCCAACCTGGGAGATAAATATTCTTTTTCTCATCTATAAAATAGGCAAACTGACCAGAGAGATCAATTGGCCTGTTCAAGGTCACACAGCCAGAGTGGGTAGAGCAGAACAGTCCAGCTCTGGAGCCTACATCAGCACCACCATCAGTAGCTCACACTCCTTTCCACCAAAGGACCACTGTAACAGACAGATCAAAGACCCCACCCCAATCAGGAACACTTTGGCTACCTAGAACACAAAACCCAACCAAGAAAGGCTTAAACAAATAAAAGTTTAATTGTCTTACAGAATCAGAAGCTGGTGGGGACGGCTACGAATGATTGTCTTCATAGTGGCAAAGTGACTATCTCAGATCCAGCCATTGCATCCACATTCAAATCCGTAAAAGACTGCAAAAGTCTCTATTGATTTTGCTTAGTTCATACTGGCCCAACCTGAGTCATGTGGTAACCCTTAACAACAAGGAAAGCTGGGAAAGTGAACAAAAGAATTGTCATGATTGGCGAGGGTTGGGCATGTTGAGGCCCTGCTAGCCAGGGACGGGGTGGGCATCAGGAAGCAGGAACCACAGATCCTGGAGATGACCTTGACTTTACCAGATTCCTTCAGTAATTGGATACTCAGTCTGGACAGCCAGGGGTAGGCGGCTCAGGACTTGAACCCCAGGGGAATGATTGAGAGACCAGTGCCTAGCGTGGGGGGTCAGACCCCACCCAGAGGGCTATGTCATTCTCTGAGGGTTAGATTCCTTGGGCCTCCACCCAGCTCAAACATCCTCCCCACCATTGTCCAGCTCAACTGCCAAAGGTGCATGGATCTTTCTGGCCTCACTGGAACCACCTTGCTCTAGGGCTACCCAACCCACTTCCCAGGGGCCTGGGCTGCCTCCAATCCCAGCTGCCATCTAGATCCTGGGACTGCCCACCACCTGGAGGTTACCAGGAACTGCTGACACAGGGTCCCCAGGATGCTTGGGGAGGTGCCGGGACAACCAGAGGCCTCAGCCCAACCAACCCTTGACCCAGCTCATCGAACCACCAGCTGTGGACACCAGGATGTCTCTGGGAAGAGGAGACAATGGAGGGAACGAAACCTGTGGAGAGACCAGAAATGGACAAAGATGGTCACCCCCACTTCTATGCATGTCCCCAGGGCTCCTGGAAGGACACAGGTCACAGAGGCGACTCAGAGCAGGGTGTCTCCACCTTTGGGAACCCTCTGTAGTGGGGACTGTCCTGGATGTTGGAGGATACATTCTTGGCTTCACCACTAGATGGAGTCCTGGTGTGGTGCTGCAGGAGAAGTGCTTGACTAAGGTCAGTTGGAGCCACAAGGGAGTCGGTTCAAACCCACCACTCCGTTGGAACCAACTCGATGGTATTCAACAGCAGCAAAAACTCACTAGATGCCAGTTACTGTTGTTAAGTGTCGTTGAGTCCGTTCTGATTCATAGCAACCCTGCCTAGAGTTTCCAAGGAGCAGCTGGTGACTGTGAACTGACAACTTGGAGGTTCAAATCGACCTTGTGGTCCAGTACATTATCCTCCAGTGCCACACCAGGTCCAGTGCTTGGTGCTTCCCAAATTGGGACATTCAGAATTATCTCCAGACATTACCTAATGTTCCCTGGGGGGTTCAAGATCATCTCTAGTTGAAAGCTATTGGTTTAGAGAAACTTCAAGGCTCAAGCCAGACCATCTGAACTGCAATGGCAGGAACATATGGATTCTAGAATCTTCAGGCTTAGGGAGAATGTAACATGAGTTATTAAACCTCTTGGTGGTATAGCCACGACTTGCATACCTCCACAGATGGGGAGCTCACCCCATTAGACGGAAACTCCTTTCATTTTGGGAAAGTTTGAAATTTTTTTCTGACTCCTTGTAATGTCCACGTTACTCAATTCAGCCTTGACACCTGGAATCTCTACCCCAGGAAAGATAGCTCTAAAGAGCTTCAGACAGAACCAGGGTCCTGGTTCTCCCGGTGGCTATACACTTCAGAACAAATCCAAATCCAGACAGAGCCTATAAGGTCTTGGAGGGTTCTTGCCCCCTCCCCAACCAAACTTGATGCGCTTGCTCATTCTTTATCGTATTCCAGTCACACTGGCTGCCTTTACTCCCTTGAGCAGGCTGTGCTCTCTCCTGCTACCCGGCTTCTGCACAGGTGGTTTACTCCACCATCCAGTCCTCTGGTGAACTCCAACTCCTCCTCCTGGTCTCAGTCTACCTGTCATCTCAGTGAGGCCCCCCGTTGACCAGTCTCCACCCCAGTCTAGCTCGGGGCTCTTTCCTACACTTTTCCATAACAGCCTTACACTTCCCCTTCATGACTACAGATAAGTCATGGCTACAGATAAGTCATCCATGTCTGGCTTTGTAAGACAAGCACCAGCCTGCTAACCTTATAAAATACCGTATGAGTCAGAAACCGACTCGATGGCACTGAACAACAACACTCTCCCCCTATCATGTCTCGGGTCCCTCACCCCCCAGCTCCTCCCCTGTCTCTCAAGAGGTCCTGAGCTCACTACCTCTGCTTCCCAGTGGTCCCTGCTCCAGTTCCCAGGTCCTCTGAGGAGCGCAGAAATGGGAGTAGAGGACACATGGGCAGTCAGGTTGCCCAGAGAGGGAACCGATTGTCAGTGGAAGGAGGAGCTAGCTCCCCCGTGGTTGGAGGCATGCAAGCACAAGCTAGCCTGTTGCTTGGCAGAGACGCTGGGAGGAGATCAAGCATCCATTGCAGAGTTGGACTGTTAAGTCCAGAGTATGTGTGTCCTCCCACTCCATCAGAAGCACAAGCCACATTAGGCCAGCTGCGGACACTGTGGGTCCCAGACTGTGTGCTAAGACTTCTGTACTAATTAGGGGCTAAGCTGAGCAGCTCCCAATCTCCCTGTGATCTGATTTGGGACAGAACTTGAAGGGGCCTGGATAACATTTAGCCCCCATTCCATCCCTCCAGGCCTGGAAGAGCTATCTATGAGCATCAAGACAACAAAAAAGCCTGAACAAGTTTAACAAAGACTCTCCACCAGTGCAACAGTGAGGGCAGGGCAGTCTTCCAGGAGCTTCTGAAGAATTCCAGGGTATCAGAGAGCCCTTTGGAACCACCAGGACCAGCCTCCTCGAGTTACAAGTAGGGAAACTGAGGCCCACAGAGGTCACAGGGCTTGCCCAAGGTCATGCAGAAAGCCAGTGGCAGAGAAGGAACTGAGATCTACTCTTGCCACCCTCCCTCCCTCCAGTTCCTCTATATTCGCCCCCCACCATCTCCTCCCACAGAGTCAACCCCCAGAGTCACCTGGAGGGGTCCTCCTCGGGGGAGAAGGGACCCTGAAGCTCAATGACATTGTGTTTCCCCTCCAAGACACCGTAGCTGAGCGTAACCTGAGCGGAAAGAAGATGAGGGTGAGTATTGGGGGTGCTGTCCATGGGCATCTCCACTGCCACTAGGGGGCAGCACAGGCAGAGAAGACACAGAAGACCTTCTCCTTCCAGCCTGCCTCTGAGCCTGAAATTCCACCCGTTGAGCAAGACGAGCCCACCCACGGGTGGTTTACAGATTGTGCAGCCCACTGGTTTCACCAGCAGTTCCGTTTACCTGGGAAGCAGGAACAATGTCTGTGGATTAGGAAGCTAAGGCTCAAAGGTGAAGTCACCTTTACAGTAAGCTATTCCTGGTGTGGCGCTGTAGGATAAACACTCAACCACAAGGTTAGTTGGAACCACAAGGTCTGCAGTTCAAACTCACCAGCTGCCCCTCTGAAACCCTATACAGGGTCTTAACTACAACAACATACCCCTGGACTAGAATTGGGCTTTTTGCAGATCGCTGAGGCCTCTGCTCTGCAGTGTGGGGTGGGACACTGACCCCAGTGGAGACCAGGGGTTAAACACTGTGTGCTTAGAGGTCACCCTTCAGGGTCAAGCCCTCTTCTGCCCTGTACTAGTTGTATGGCAGGGAAGAGTAGAGGAGGGGCGCAGTGGGGAGGCTGGGGGAGTGTGGGGAGAAGGTAGTGAGAGCCCAAAGACAAGCTTTATCTTTCTCTGTAGCTCCTTCCAGCCGGCATTTGGGGACCAGATCAAATGATTTTAGCCAATTCTGGAGCCTTTGTGGGTCAAGAGTTGGAGGGGGCTGAGTCATCCTGGGCCTCAGTTTCCCCATCTATAAGGTCAGCCCAGGCCCTCACAGTCTAGATTTCAGGAGGGGAAGGTGGGAGGGAGAGAGAGCAGAGAGTTCCATGTCCCTTTGGGGGGACCCTGTCTCACAGCCTGCTGTACCTCTCCCGTCTCCACCCACCCCGAGAACTGCTCACCTGATCCTGGAGCTCGGCTGCCTCCAGGAGCTGCAGGGTCTCCAGGTGGGAGTGAAAGAGGGTGCTGGGGTGCAAGTGGCCGCCCAGCCTGCACTCGACGATGTAGCCCACTGTGCAGTCATCAGGCAGCTGAATCAGGGCGGATGTGGCCATGAAGCGAGGGCCGCTGAGGGGCAGAGAATGCTGCAGACACTGGTCCAGGGCCTGGATACCCAGAGCCTGCCCCACTCCCAGAAGCTCCCCCATCTCAGGGCTGGTTCCCCAGCAAGTCAAGCATCTCAGGAGGTCCCCTTTTATCACCCTTGAAGGGGGGTTGCTAGTGGCCTTGCCCTCCCAGTGCAGTGGTGGTGGTGGTGGTTATGTGCCTTAGAGTCAGTTCCAACTCATAGAGACCTTGTGTAGGGTTTCCGAGGCTGTAAATCTTTATGGCAGCAGAAAGCCTCATCTTTCTCCCATGGAACGGCTAGTAGTTTCAAACTTCTGACCTTGAGGTTAGCAGCCCGTCTCATAACCACTACGCTACCAGAGTTCCTTCCCGCTGCAGTTGTTGTTGTTGTTGTTGTTGTTGTTGTTGTTGTGAAGTGCTGTCAAGTCGATTCCAACCCATCCGAGGAGCAGCTGAACTGCCGACCGCAGGGATTAAATGGAGGCTTGGTGATGCAAAGCCCTTATAAATGTATCCTTTCTTTCGCTCCCTTTCTTAGCACTGATTCATTTGTTTGTTCATTCATATGTGGTTGAGCTACCAGATAGGGTGCTAGGTTGAGGATGCAGAGAAGGGATGAGAAGGAAATGCCGCCAGCCCTCTAGTGGCCCTCATTCCAGGGAACAGGTGTATAAGCAACCACTTCAGAGGAGGGCCAGCACTAAGTCACGGGGCCTCAGGGAAGGTGAGGCGGGCCTCCCAGAGGAGGCAGCACTTTGAAACTGAGCTGGAGTGAGCAGGAGTCAGCTAGGTGTTAGAGGGAGGGAGGCCCAGTGTCCTTGGCCAGGGCATCACCAGGATGCACACAGCCAACAGCCCTGGAATCACGGGTACCTGGTCAAGGGGGCAAGTGGGAGCAGAAGCCAGGCCCCCTCTGTTCTTTAGTCTGGGTGCCCAGTTGTTGTTGCTGTGTGTCATGGGGTCAACTCCAGCTCCTGGTGACCCTATGGGAAAGAGTAGATCTACCCCATGGGGTTTCCAAGGCTGGAATCTTGACGGATCTTTTCTCCCCCTCGAGTCACTGGGTGGGTTCAAACCACCAACCTTTCAGTTAGCAATTGAGTGCTCAACCATTGTGCCACCAGGACTCCTTCACCTGTCAGAGGTGGCCCCTTTTTAATTCACACAAAAAAGAAACAGTGATGTGGGCAGGAGTCAGATGGGGGTGCCCTAGGCACAGGCAAGACCCTTGGTCATGTGCACTTGCGTGCTGTAGACATGCCCTAGGAAAGCATGCCCACTCCCAACCAGGGCACGAATCTCCCTGGGAGACCCCTTTTCATCCCACACTGTATGCACAAAGACCTTGGAGCTAAACCCAGGTGACCCTAGGCTAGACATTTGTTTAACTTCTCAGTTCCTCAGTTCCTCAACTGTACATGGTAAGCTAAAACCACATTCCTCTCGGGGTGCTGTGAAACTCTGGTTGAACACAAGGCCTGGCTCAGAGTCTATCTTTAAAACAAGGTAGCGACCACGATGTTGTTGTTGGTAATAATAACAACAGTCTACTCAGCAATTCCACTCCTAGGCCTTTACCCCAAACACTTGAAAGCAGAGACTTAAAAACAGATTGGCACACTACTGTTCGTAGCAGAACTAGGTACACTAGCCAAAAGGTGGGAATAACCTACATGCCCATAGACAGATGAAGGGCTAAACAAACTGTGGTTCATAGAACAGAGTACTACTACTCAGCCAGTTGTTAAGTGTCGTTGAGTCGGTTCTGACTCATAGTGACCCAGTATAGGGTTTCCAAGGAGCAGGTGGTGAGTTTGAACCACCAACCTGGTGGTTCAAACCACCCTTGCAGTTCACTGCTTTAGCCCACAACGCCACACCAGGACGCCCGCTCAGCCACTGGGAGACATGAAGTCTTGACACACGCTGCCATATGGATGGAGCTGGGTGATGTGTCAGTCACAAGAGGATGAGTATCGTCTGACCTCACCTACATAAAAGGACCAGAATAAGCAAATGCTCACAGAACAAAGTTTGTTAGCTGTCACCAGGGGTGGAGGTGGGAGGGGAGGTGAAGAGGAGTTAGTGATGGAAACAACCCCATCGATGAAGGATAAGATGGCCCAATCCATTATTGTAATTGATGCCAATAAGTTGTGTACCTGTAAGAAGCTGAACTGTGGCTAGAGTTGTGTAAAAGATAGATTTGTAACAGTGACCAAAAGAAAGAGAGGGAACCTAGCTGCTGTGGCTATTTATGTGCAAACAAACACCTCATGGGATTTGGTTCCTTGGTTTGGAAGTTTAGGGTCATGGTTTCAAGGGACATTCCAGTTAATTGGCCTAATCATATGCTTACTGCTTCTGTTCTACATGTTAGTTCCTTAAGTAGTGCCCAAGATCTTAAAAGCCTGCAAGCAGCTATTCAAGGCACAATAATTGGTCTCTACTCATTTGAAGGAAAGGAGCGCTGGTAGCGTAGTGGTTATGAGTCAGGCTGCTAACCTCAAGGTCAGCAGTTCAAAACTACCAGCCATTCCTTGGAAGAAAGATGAGGCTTTCGGTCCCTGTAAAGACTCACATATGCAGGGTTGCTATGAGTCAGAACCGACTCCACGGCACACCACCACCACAATTCACTTGAAGGAGTCTTGGTGTAGCATCACAGGATAAGCACTGAACCAGAAGTTCAATTTGAATCACAAGATTCAAACTCACAAGGTGCTCCTCAGAAACCCTACATAGGGTTTTAACACCAAACAACAACATTCACTTGAAGCAACAGAGGAAGAAAGAGAGTCCGGAATATGAGGAAGACATTGTATGTGTGGCTAATTGCTTCTTTTCCCATGAGACCAGAAGAACTGGATGGTGCCCAGCTCCCATCACTGAACATTTTGATCAAAGATTCCATAGTAGAAGCCTGGTCAAAAGGGAGGAAATGCAGAACAGGTTTTCAAATTCTCATTTCTGGATCCATGGAAGAAGGTAGGTGAACCCTTGAAACTGGCTGCACTTCTTCCAACACAGATCTGTTGGTTCTTTTGGCAGCCCATGGCACTTTCAATATTTTCCTCCAACACCATAACTCAAAGGCATCAATTCTTCTGTGGTCTTCCTTGTTCACTGTTCAGCTTTCGTATGCATATGAGGTAATTGAAAATACCATAGCTTGGGTCAGGCGCACCTTAGTCCTCAAGCTGACATCTTTGCTCTTCAACACTTTAAAAAGGTCTTGTGCAGCAGATTTGCCTAATGCAATATGTCGTCTGATTTCTTGACTGCTGCTTCCACGAGTGTTGATAAAGAATGAAGTCCTTGACAACTTCAATCTTTTCTCAAAAATAAAATACTACTACTAACAGGCTGCCCAGGCAGGGAGACCACGCCTTTGTCACTTCCTCTCAGAACACCAGTATCCCCAACACCTTCCACTTCCCCTTGAACACCCTCATCTGGGGCCCTCAAGGAACAGAAATTCAGTGCCCTCCCCACACAAATGCCACTTCTTCCTCCCTGGAGTGATGCCACCATTGGTCAGAAGAGAGTTCAAACCCACCTGGGTGCCAGTCACTAAACCACTGTTGTTCTAATATCAGGGTCCATTTCACAGATGAGGAGACTGAGGCTCCCAGAGATGACATGTGGCAGGTTACCCTAGATGATGAGTTCCCTGAGATAGGGGTGACAGGCCACCTGCCTACTAACTCTCAGAGCTGGTTCTGTGACTCAAAGTAATAGAGGGGTAGTTTCATCTGAGATTGCTAATGAACCCTTCCTGCTGCAAAAGACACACACACACACACCAGTTAACACTGTCCCACCCTCCTGCCCAGGGGTCTCTGTTTACCTGGCCCACGGGGCCATCTTCAAAGCCAGTTTGCGGTTGATGCAGAAGCCAGCACCTCCAGTGGCAAACCAGAACTGCACCAGCCTCTGGGGGAGAAAAGGATCAAGTTGTGGGGACAGTCTAGGGGTGGGAGTGGACCATGATGATAACCAAGCTTCCTCACCCCCACCAGTCTGGCCTAGAAGCTTTTAATTTCATATCTCACCAGATTCTCAAGACTGCCTGGTATCATTATGCCCATTTTAGAGATAAGAAAAACAAGGCCCAAAGCCAACCTTTAAGAGTGCTGGAGTCATCCATCAGACCCAAATCTGCCTGGATTTTGGTTAAAGGAGATGAATGTCATTTTTGTTCGTCCAGCACACCTTCCCTTCTCCCTTCTTCACGCCCAGTGTCCCAGAGGGGTTGCCAAATAAAGTGTCCACTCCTGGAGGCCTCAGAGATGGTCAAGGACTCCAGGAGCAGCTGATCATATGGCTCCACCTCTATCTATCCCAATGATTGGCTAAGGGATGAGCACATGACTTGAGCCAGCCAATCAGATCACTGCCCTGGAATCTGTATACTTACTCTGGAGAAGAGATTAGGGCGGTTCTAGTCCTGATGCCTCTGACACCACCATGCCTCCCCCAACTCCTTGGACTAAGAAAGTTTTTCCACAAAAGGTGAGAAGGAAGACTCTCGTGGAGTAAAGAGGCGGGGACAGATCTGGGAGCCAATGAAGCCCCAAACTCCCTCCATATCTCAGTCACATGGATGATGACCCACCATCGCCACAGCCTAAGGCCCTCTGTGAGGACCCATTCTGTGAGGACCCATGAATCTCCCTCAGGCTTTTGGGAGTTCTCTTCTGCTAAGTATACAATTGGGGCTTAATCAAAGCCTGTTGCCTTGGACAGCATTATCTCCCATGATGCCACAGTGAAAGACGTCCTGGGTAGAAGGAAGCCCTCCTCCTCCTTCACCTCTGTGCAGCAAACTTGAGAAAGTCACCTCCTGTCTCTGGGCCTCAGAAGGGTCACCAGTGAGCACAAACATCTGCTCTTGTTCTGAAACCAAATGGTTCCCCTGGCCTAGAGATGTCCTCTCTTACGGGACTCTACTTGCCAACTTCCAGAAATGCTGCCCTCTTAGAGAAAGGGCTCAGCAGACAGAGACACAGGAGTTCTTGAACATTGTACACACAGAAAGTGTCCAGTAAATGTTTGTTTCATGAGTGGCTTCAGCCCCCAGATAGTTACAATAACAACGAAGACAGTCGGGACATACAGACAGACCTTGGAGATAGAGTGGGTTCCGGGCCACCTCAGTAAAGCAAATGTTGAAATAAAGTGAGCCATACAAAATGTTTTGGTTTCCTCATGGTGTTGTGGGATAAGTACTGGACCGTTAGGTCAGTGGTTCGAACCCACCAGCTGCTCCTCAGAAACCCAATACAGGGTCGCTATGAGTCGTAACCAACTCAACAGCACTTAACAACAACAACAACAGTGTTTATAGGGACTCCTGGTGTGATGCTGTAGAATAAACACTGGACTGCTAAGCAGAAGGTTGGGGATTCAAACCCACCACTCACTCCTCAGAAACCCCATACAGGGTCACTATGAGTCAGAACCGACTGGACAGAACTTAACAACAAGGACATATAAAGGTGACATGCCATTATCCTGCGGTTTGTATAGCATGCGTCAGCATGATGAAGAAGCTGGAGACACTGTGAGAATGACCTGATGGGACGCACAGATGTGAGGTGAGCATGTGCGGCTGGAAGCGGGGATGCTGCAAACGGTCAGTTTATAAAGCATGCAGAATGTGTGAAGAGTACTAAGACAGAGCATGCCTGTAGGGGCCTCTCCTGAGCCCTCGCCTGCCATGCCCTGGGCTCAGGGCTAGGCCTGCCTGATGGTGTTGTGGTTGCTAAGTGCCATGGAGTCAGTTAAGAAGCATGTTGTTGCTGTTAAGTTTCCTCAAGTTGGTTTCAACTCATAGAGACACTGTATAAGGGTTCCGAGGAGCAGCTGATAGGCTGAAACCTCCAGCCTTTGGTTAGCAGTCCAGTGCTCATCATACAGTGTCACACCAGCACTCCCTGCTTTCACTGAGTGCCGGGGTGCCCCATGCCCGACGGGGTCCCATCCCTCAGTACTGTGACCCACCGGGTCTCTCAAGCCCCACTTTGCAGACGAGGTGACTGAGACTCAGGGAGTAAGGTACTTATCCCAAGTCCCAGGTCCCAGAGCTGAGATTGACCCCAAGGGAACCCCAAGTCTGAACCAGCTGGAACATGTGGGGGTTCTGTCAGACTCAGGGGAGAATTCTGGAATCCCACTGGGGACAAGAAGGGCGTTGGGGCTTATTGTGCAGACCAGCAGGGCACTGACCCTGTACAGGAAAGACACGGCTCAGAAAAGCAGGCTGGGCCTCATCCCTTTCCAAGCATCTGGGGACATTACCTCATTTAATTCCTTCATAGATGCTCACCACCACCCTGATTTCACATATGAGGAAATTGAGCCCCGGGGAAGTTCAGTGAGTTTACTCAAGGTCACAAAGCCAGGAGGTGGCAGGGTTCCTGCGATCCCAGGGGTCCAGCTCCAGCAGAGGTGGAGGCCAAGAAGAGGGGTTCCTGGAGGACCCCTGCTCACCTGGAATCAGCTCTCACACATACCTGCCTCCAAGGACAGTATTTCAGGACCCAGGAGAACCTTTATTAGGAATCAAAAGCGATTCACTCTGTGTTTTCAGCTCCTAGCTTCTCTAATGGTGGTCTGGGAAGGAGACCCTTGCCTCTGGAGAGAGGGAATCCCCTGACTTGGCTTTTCCCTGGGACCAAGGGGATCCTGTGGGTCTGAGTCACCCAACACCTGTAGCCTGCTAGAGCCAGGGGGAAGGGAGAACAGTGCATATTTGGGGCATACTTATTATTAGAAATGATTTGTTGTCTATCTGAAGGTCACAGTGAACTGGGTATAGTGCGGTTTTCTTTGGTAATTTTCTAAATCTGGCAACCCTAATTAGTATCCAACCATGTCTGGATCTGGATCTGGTACTGGGACCCCTGGGTGTGCCAACTGTTAACTCTTCTGTTGTTGGTTAGTGGAGCAGTCTGGAGGAGGGTGGCCAGGGTGGCGATGTGGGCAGAAGCAGGGCTCAGGGCACCTGGTCCATAAGGATTCCAACATTCTAAGGAGGCCTGTGTGGAGTCAGGAGGCCCCAGCTCAGCCTCAGGCTCACTGCTCCAGGCTAACTGCAGCCCTCTAAGATGCCAGCCTCTGTACCTTATGTGTCTTCTGACAATTCCCCACTTCACAGAAGAGGTTTCACGAGGCCAAGTCGCTGACCCCGAGACACAGGTTAAAAAGTGATGGGGCCCACTCTGAAGTCCAGAACTCAGCTCTCTCTTCCCCTACCCCACCGCCACCAGGACTGGCCCTGCCCAGGCCCAATGGACAAAGGAAGAAGGGAGGTACTGACTGTGCGGTTGTGGGGTCGCGGCTCTGAGGCATGGATGGGCCGGTTCAGGCTGGGCCTGCCCACATAGACGTCATGGGCTGGTGCGAAGGTGGACAGCAGCCGCAACAACGCTGGTGGATTCACATAGTTGTCATCGTCCACGTGACAGAACCACCTGTAGAAATGACAGGGGAACCTTGAGCTTAAGAGGGTCCCAGGGGATCCCTCAAATACCACCCCCCACTCACAGGGCTAACAGTCAGGGAGGAGGTGGGAGAGGAGAGAGGTAGAGCTAACATCAAGGGCACCTCATGCTCACAAAGAAGATGTACTCCCATAACAAGTCAGAACCAAGGCTCAGAGAGGTTTAGACATTAGCCCAAGGTCACACAGCCAGTGAGGGTCCAATTGAATGCAGTCAGACAGTCTACACCTCAGGAGTCAGCCCCTTCATTATTATACTCACAGGGCCTAGACTGGAGAGCTTGGTGGTGTGGTAGTTAAGTGCTTGGTTACTAACTGAAAGGTTGGCAGTTCGAACCTACCAGCCGCTTTGTTAGAGAAAGATGTAGTTGTTATATACCGTAAAGTCAGTTCCAACTCAGAGCAACTCTGTATAGGGTTTCCGAGGCTATAAATCTTTATAGGAACAGAAAGCCTCAACTCCTCCTGTGGAACAGCTGGTAGTTTTAAACTGCTGACCATGAGATTAGCATCCTGATTCATAACCACTACAGAAGAAAGATGTATCAGTCTGTACATCTGCACTCTTAGAAACCATATCTGGCAATTCTACCCTGTTCTGTAGAGTTGACTCAACATCAATAGCTTTGGTTTCTTCACTGGACCAGGACCACTGCACTTTTTGGTGAGACATTCCTTTCAGGAGCTAGCCAGTAGCAAGGGACACTCCTATCCCCAGAGCCCAGGAACACTCACCTCAATCCACTGGCCAAAAAAGCATTGAACTCTGCAGCCATCTTGCAGGACAGAGCTGGGTGGCTGTGCTCTGCAGAACAGTTGGTGACCACGAGGTGAGGTCCTAGGGAAGTGAGGCAGGGTCAGAGGCCCTACACACCATGAGAATGCAGTACAGAGCCTGGCCTCAGACAGCCTGGAGCAGCCCCCTCCACTCCCATTTTACAGGTGGGGAAACAGAGGTCTGGAAAAAGGCTGCAAGCCAAGGACCACAGAGTTCATCAACAGTAGATTTGAACTTATCCGGACAACCCCTCCCCTCACCCACACTCTGCTACCTGGAAAAAGCCTGCTTGCCTTCTTGGCAAAGAAGCATCCCCACATGCCAAGGGTGCAGTCCTGCTGCCAGGAATCCCCAAGCCAAGGCACAGCCCCCCCAAGTCCTCCCCCCGACGCCCCACCAGGCATTTACCCAGTGTCTCCTGGAGGCTTTCATCCAGGCTGTCAGTGAAGACAAAGGTCTGGAGAGGAAAACGAGGCATCAGGATTCAGGTCTGCCAAGGGGGTAGTTTCAGAGCCAGCCTACAGCGCACCCTAGCCAAGTCTTTCTAGGCAGACACACAGCAGACATCTGTCCATCCATCTTCCTTCACATCCCTCTCACTCACACTCTCCCACACAGCACACACACCACCCTGGTCTACACTAGCCCATGTGTCTCACACACACACACGCCTGCATACCAGCTGTGTTCACACGCTCTTGACAGAATCACACTCTCTTCTACCTCCCCTCATACAACACACACACACTCCAAACAACTAGAATCACACCTTTCCAGTATCACATAGACACATATGCTGTTGTTGTGTGTCTGAGAGTCCATTCCGAGTCATTAGGACTCAATAGGACAGAGTCGAATTGTCCCATAGGGTTTCTTCAGCTATAATCTTCAAAGAATCAGATTGCCAGCTGTTACTCCTCTGGAGCCGTTGTTGGATTCAAACCGTCGACCTTTCAATTAGCAGCTAAACCTTTCGCCAGTGCGCCACTAGCGCTTCTATATACAAGTATACAAATTCACCCATGGCCATCAAGTCAATTCTGACCCATAGCAACTGTGCGCATGGTTTCCAAAGCTGTAAATCTTTATGGGAACAGGAAACCTCATCTTTTTCCCTCAGAGCTGCTGGTGGGTTTGAACTATCACCCTTGTGGTTAGCAGTACAGTGCTTATCCTATAGTGCCACCAGAACTCTTTATAAACAACCATAAATACACTGTCCTATCTTGGCAAGACTTCATCTCTCATACTTTGGACATGTGATCAGGAGGGACCAGTCCCTGGAGAAGGACATCATGCTTGGTAAAGTGGAGGGTCAGCGAAAAAGAGGAAGACCCCCAACGAGATGGATTGGCACGGTGGCAAAGCAATGGTCTCGAGTGCAGCAATAATTGTGAGGTTGGCGAAGGACCAGACAGTGTTTCATTCTGTTAGGCATAATGTCCCTATGAGTCAGCACTGTCTCGATGCCACCTAACAACAACAACAACAAAACAGGGACAGAGAGACCGGAATCAGCAGGAGTATGGCGAGAGGTTCAAATTTAAAAATTGCAAAGAGTAGGAATTCCAGAACACTTAATTGTGTTCAAGAGGAACCCGTACATAGACCAAGAGACAGTTGTTTGAACAGTTGATGGTTTAACATTAGGAAAGGTATGTGCCAGGGTTGTATCCTGTCACACTTTTGAGTTATGGTGTTGGAGGAGAATATTGAAAATGCCACGGGCTGCCAAAAGAACAAACAGATCTGTGTTGGAAAAAGTGCAGCCAGAGTGCTCCTTGGAGGCCAAGATGGCCAAACTTCGTCTCTCTACTTCGGACATATATATTGTCAGGAGGGACCAGTCGCTGGAGAAGGATATCATGTTTGGTAAGGTGGAGGGTCAGAGATAAAGAGGAAGACCCCCAGCGAGATGGATTGGCAATATGGCAGCATCAATGGGCTCAAGCGTGTCAACAATTGTGAGATTGGCCCAGGACCAGGCAGTGTTTCGTTCTGTTGTGCATAGATAGGGTCACTATGAGTCGGTACCAACTCAATGGCACCTGACAACAACAACTCAACCTGTATGCTGTGAAAATAATCTGAGAAGCTGGATTATATGAAGAAGAACATGGCATCAGAGTTGGAGGAAGACTCATTAGCAATCTGCAATATGCAGATGATACAACCTTGCTTGCTGAAAGCGAAGAGGACTTAAAATACTTACTGATGAATATCAAAGAGCTCTGGTAGCGTAGTGGTTACGAATCGGGCTGCGAACCTTAAGGTCAGCGGTTCGAAACTGCCAGCTGCTCCGCGGGAGAAAGATGAGGCTTTCTACTCCCGTAAAGATTTACACCCTCGGAAACCCTGTACAGGGTCGCTATGGGTCGGAACCGACTCGACGGCACTTAACAACAACAACAACATAGCCTTCTGTATGGATTGCACCTCAATGTAAAGAAACTGAAAATCCTCACAACTAGACCAACAAACATCATCATGATAAACGAAGAAGAGATTAAAGTTGTCAAAGACTTCATTTCGCTTGGATCCACAATCAACATTCATGGAAACAGTGGGCAGAAAAATCATATGACATATTGCATTAGGCAAATACGCTGCACAAGATCTCTTTAAAGTGTTCAAGAGCAAAGATATCAGTCTGAGGACTAAGGTGTTCCTAACCAAAGCCATGGTATTTTCATTCACCTCATATGTGTGTGAAAGTTGAACAATGAATAAAGAAGACCATAGAAGAATCAACACATTTGAATTATGATGTTGGTGAAAAATATTGACGGTACCATGAAACTTGCTGGCAAAACTGGAAAAGCATTTGCAGAAGAAAGAAACAAGATACATATCTCACCATATACAAAACCCAATTCAATGTGGATTAAAGGCCTAAATCCTACAACTATGAAGATCATCAATGAAAAACAGGAGCAAATTCTGGGCCTCTGATACATGGAATAAATACACCATCAAAGATAACTATAAACGCAAAGAGCAAAAGACAAAATAGATGACAGGGACCTCCTAAAAATTAGACACCTCTGTGCATCAAAAGATTTCACCAAGACTAAAAAGAGAACCCAAAGACAGGGAAAAAATTTTTTGACAGTAATATATCAAATATAGGACTACTCTCTAAAATGAACACTTTAACACCTCAATAAGAAGACAAATTAAAAAATAGGCAAAGGACAAGAACAGACATTTCACCAAACAAGACATTCAGGTGGGCAGAAAACATACAAAGACATGCTCACAATCATTAGTCAGATTTATTGTTGCTGTTACGTGCCATTGAGTCAGTTCCAACCCTATATAGGGTTTCCTAAGAGCAGCTGGTGAGCTTGAACTGCCTACCATGCAGTCCAAACCAAATTTGCAGTCTAGCCCATCAACCCACAGTGCCACACCAGGCAAATCAAAACAGCAATGAGATCATTTTACCCCAGCTGGAGAGAGTGTGGAGAGACTGGGACCCTCTTACACTGCTGATGGAACTGTAAAATCCTACAACCGCTGTGGAAACAGTATGGCACTTTCTCCGAAGGGTGGAAATAGAAACACTGTATGGCCCAGCAATCTCCCTACGTGGTTTATATCCTCAAGTAATAAGAGCTCTGGTAGCATAGTGGTTACGAATCAAGCGGCTAACCTCAGGGTCAGCAGTTCGAAACTACCAGCGGTTCCGCAGGAGAAAGATGAGGCTTTCTGCTCCTGTAAAGATTGACAGCCTCGGAAACCCTGTACAGGGTCGCTATGAGTCAGAACCGAGTCCACGGCACACAACAACAACAACAATAAGGGCCACAACACAAATAGACATTTGCACACCCATGTTCATTGCAGAACTATTCACAATAGCAAAAAGATGGAGACAGCCTAGATGCCCACCAGCTGAGGAATGGTTGAACAAACTTTGGTACATACACACAATGGAATAGTATGCAACACTGAAGAATAACAATGAATCTAGTGGTTACGAATCGGGCTGCTAACCTCAAGGTTAGCAGTTCAAAACTACCAGCTGTTCCATGGGAGAAAGATGAGGCCTTTTGCTCATGTAAAGATTTACAGCCTTGGAAACAGGGTCACTGTGAGTTGTAACCAACTCCAGGACACGTCACGACCACAAAGGGATGGCTATTGTCTAAGACTAAGACTGTAAAAAGTCAAGAAAAGGTTTTCATTCTATAAGAAACTTACTTTGATAGCTACCATGGGTGGGAAGGAAGGGAGAATTAGTCATTGCATGTAGTGTAGACCCATGCTAGCTTGGGTGGCAGGGAAGGTAGTTAAAAGGAAAAATAAAAATAAAGGAAATTGTTTTCTTTCTCTCTCTCTTATTTTGATCATGTACTTGAAGGGAAACAAAGTATGTTTATTTTCTCATTAGGACAAGCCATTGCAATTTTGCTGCAAATGGAAAGGAAAAGAGAAAACGGGGAAAAAAGAATGGAAAGAGAAAAAAAAAATGGAAATTGATAGTGGTGATGATTGGGCAACATGGAGTATGTAATTGGTGTGGCTCGATTGTGAAACATGGTTGGAACGGCAAATATTCTGTGTATGTGTATATATATATGTATATATATATATATATATAGAGAGAGAGAGAGAGAATCCTGGTGTGGTGCTGTGGGCTAATGCATCAGACTGCAAAGCCATTTGAACTGCAAGGTTGGAGGTTCAAGCTCACCAGCGGTTCCTCAGAGACCTATATAGGCTCTCTGAGGAGCAGCTGGTATATATATATATATACACACACAATTTTTAATTTAAATTAAAAAAAAGAAAGTGCCATGGCCTGCCACAAGAGCACACAATGTGTGCAGCCAGTTGTTGTTAAGTGCAGTCGAGTTGGTTCCGACCCATAGTGACCCTGGATAGGGTTTCCAAGCAGCGGCTAGTGAGCTTGAACCACCAACCTTGCAGTTCAAATAGCTTTGCAGTCTGGTGCACTAAGCCACAGCTCCTTTGCCCATGTTGGCAGGAGGGACCACTTCCTGGAGAACAAGTCAAGGGTCAGGGGAAAAGAGGAAACTCCCAATGAGATGGACAGACACAGTGGCAACAACCATGGGCTCAAACATCACAATAGTTAGGATGGTGCCGGACCAGGCGGTGTTTTGTATGTTGTGCCTAGGATCACTGTAAGCTGGAGCCAACTTGACGGTTCCTAACAACAACAATTCTCGCCATTAACAATAACTTTTTTTTGCCATGAGATCAGAAGGGTTAATGCTCCGCTACGGTTACTAAACATTTTGCTCAAAGAACATACAGATGCATTTTTACTAAAGGAGGGGAAAATGCTGAACAGAATTTGAAATTCATATGGAATCTAGGCTTTCTGGAGTCATTGAGACTGGGTGAGCCATGGAAACTATTATTGTGAGATAATCTCCAAACCCTAAACCTTACCCGCCCTGAAGTCCTCTTTAAACCGAGCAGTAGTTTCACTGAATCAATACAGAAGGTTTGCCTTGAGCATTGAGCTGCTTTAAAGAATCATCAGATTAACGAATGACAACACCAACTAGAAATGTTAATGAGGAGGGACAGTTTGGAAAAGAAGGCTGAAAGGTGCCACAACTTGAAGTAAGTAGCCAATGTCATTGAATTATCCGTGTAGAGACTCTTGAATTGATACGTGTTTTGCTGCTGTGTGTTCTCAACAGAAGGTGAGAGAGAAAGGAATCTCTCTGGCTAAGACATAACACAAGTCCTGGTGTGGCACTGTGGGTTAATGCGTTGGATTGCAAAGTCAGTTTGGACTGCAAGATTGGCGGTTCAAGCTCACCAGCCACTCCTTGGAAACCTTATACAGGGACACTATGGGTCAGAGCTGATTCAAAGGCACTTAACAACAACAACAAGGTGATTACAAGACCCTGCCTTATTTATTCCCTCAGGTCTGTTTTCCTGTCAGGGCCCAAAGTCACATACATTGGCACCCACCACTCAGTCCTACTGCCACCATACTGCCACCATCCAACTGTTCTGGTGACAAAGGACAACTTCCTAAGTGTGGTCCATGAGTGCTGTTGGTGGACTCTTGGCATCACTTCCTGCCCCGCCCCTGGCTGGGGCTGATCTTACCAAAATTCTTTCAGTTCCCCAAACATGCCGCCACTCTCCCTGACCCCCAGCCTTTGCACAAGCTGCCCCTTCTTCTGTTTCTAGAATGCTACCTCCCATCTTCTAAGTCCCAGCTCAGGAATCAGCTCCTCCAGGAAGCCCTCCCTGATAATCCCCCTCCATGAATTCCCCAGCGACCTGACTCTCCCATAAAAGCAATCACTCAGGTATGGAAATGTATCTCTTGGTCTGTCCACCTGCTGGTGACATCCTGGAGGGTCTCCTGTACTGGCACCTGTGAGGGGTACACCATCTGAGTCCTTCTCCCACTGTGAGATTAGCTCAGAGTTGTTGTTGTTGTTGTTAAGTGCCGTCAAGTCGGTTCCGACCCATAGCGACCTAGTATAAGGTTTCCAAGGAGCAGCTGGTGAGCTTGAACCACTGACCTTGCATTTCAAACGGCTTGTAGTCTGGCGCATTAACCCACAGCGCACACCAATAGGGTCCCTGAATTTCCATGGGGAAACTGTCTTCTCCATCTGTCCTCTCCTTTGGTGATGTCATCCAATCTTCTGATTTTAATTAACAACAACAACAACCAGGAGACGCTTACATGGGTACCTCCAACCCTGGGCTTTCTCCAGAGCTCCAGGCTCTCAAATCCCATCTCAGTAGGTAGCAGCTCCACCGTCCCCTAACCTGCAAGTCAACACCATCCCGTCAGATTATCCAGGGTACCCTCTCTTCTCACCACCTCCTCAGTCACCCTGGGATCCAACCCAATATTATCACCTCTTGTCTGAGAACCTGCTTCTGTCCTGCCCCACCTCAAATCTATTTCCCACTCAGCAACCTGAGGGATCTTGGAAAAATTGCCAGGCCTTTCTTGCCCAGCTCCCTGGAAAACTTTTGTCACCATATAGTGAAATCTTCTCAAGTTTGGAGTGTAAACCCTGTGAGCCAGGGATTGCTTGTGGAAGGAAAACTCACCTCTGGCATATATTAGTAGAAAGTGGTGTGGGAGGTGAGTGGGGAAACAGAGGAAGAGTGAGCCCTGTGGTGGATGGGTGGGGTGGGGCTAGGCCTGAGGCTGGTGGTTTCCATCTCTGGGATGCAGGGGGTGGGTGGGCCCCAGGCTGCATTTGTTTTGTCTAAGGAACCCTCACAATGGTTAAAGCCTCACAGGCTATAAGGAAACAAAGGGAGGCAGCCTACTGGGGTCAGGGGAGGGGGTAGCCAGGACCATCTGCTGCAGAGAAGGAGAACTATGGGGCCACCGCCCACCCACCCCCCAGCAGAAAGCACGCCTCCCTGCCCACCCCTTTGTCTGAGGACAAAAGCTACACACGTGTCCCAGCCCACTGCCACAAAGACCCACCTGCCATTGCTGTCCTTAAACAGCCAGTTAACCCGTTCACACCCAATCCTGATGACAGAGCCCAGAGAGGCCCAAGACCCTCCTCCTATCCTGAGTGCAGATGGGGAAACTGAGGTCCCTGATTATAGTCCCAGAGAGAGATCAGCCAAAGGGTGGGAGACAAAAGAGGGGCCCAGATGAGATGATGATTATGGGTGGGTATTCCAGTCCCCTCACCCCTCTTCCACCCAAGCATCCCCTTTTCTTTCAAATAAGCCTTAAAGAACAGAGCTTCTGGACCCTGCTCTAGTTCTGGGTCCAACTGACTGGATTCATCTCCTACTACTGCATAACCTTGCCAAGCCTCCATTTTCCTACCTGTAAAATGGGATTCTCAATACCTACCACCAGGGCTCTGGTACCATAGTGGTTACGAATCAGGGTGCAAACCTTAAGGTCAGCAGTTCGAAACTACCAGCTGTTCCGTGGGAAAACGATGAGGCTTTCTGCTCCCGTAAAGATTTACAGCCTCAGAAACCCTGTAAAGGGTCACTATGGGTCGGAACCAACTCGACAGCACATAACAACAACAACAACAACCCGGGCTCCTGTATTTAGATAGAGAGAAACATCTGATATGCAGCCCACTTTTAGGCAGAATTCTGGTATGGTGCTGTAGGATAAGCATTGAACTGCTAACCACAAGGTTGGCGGATAAACCCACAAGCCAATCCTCGGAGGCCCTATACAGAGTCTCTATGAGTTAAAACCGACTCAACACTTTACAAGTAAAAGCCCTGGTGGTACAACAATGAAGTGCTTGCTGCTAACCAAAAGGCTGGTAGTTCGAACCCACCAGTGGCTCCGTAAGAGACAGTCTTGTCTATCTACTGTTATAATGATTATGTTGTTGCTGTTGTTAAATACTGTCGAGTTGGTTCCGACTCACAGCAACCCTGTATAGGGTTTCTGAGGAACAGCTGGTGGGTTTGGACAGCCAACCTTGCAACTAACTCAGACTGACCTTGCCAAGTCCAACGCATTATCCTACAGCACCCCACCAGTCTAGAAAATTCTAAGGGACAAGTGTCCTATAGGGTAGCTAAGAGTCGGAATCGACTCAATGGCACTAACAACAGATGCTGAGCGTCTAGTAGGTGCAACCTGGCTGACAGGTTGGTATCTGGATGGCACAGGGGGTGGGGAGGGCTGAGGTAGAGTCCTAACCGAGACTCTATACCTACATACTGTGCCAGCTGGGCCCATGGAGCCTTAGTCAGATGTGCTGGGGCTCAACTCTCCCTTGCTGGTCTAGTCCTGCTGGCTCCCCTGGAGCTCAGTTAGCCAGACAGCTCTGGGCTCCCACGTCCTAGCAGAGAAGGAAAAACCCCAGCAAGGCGGGGCTGCATCTTCCTCTCCAGCCTCAGTTTCCTCATCAGGGCTAGGGTGACACAAGACAGGAACGAGCCTCGGACCACAGGAGGCCGCACTCCCGGGTACACACAGACTAGACGCCATAAACAGGAAGGTCTGCGGGGAGGGCCAGGCTCCGTGGCTTCCGTGGGTGGAACCAGAACCTCCCTGGCTTGAGAAGTTGTGGGGCCCCAGGGAAGAGCCTGGGGTGCTGCCCCCCTGCATGGAAAGGATTCATCCAGGGTGCGTGCAAAGGGGCGCCAGGAAACCTGGGTGGGGTGCCCCTTTCCTAGGGGGTCCTGCCACTTCCAGCCACCCCCTCCTCTCCTTAGTGTCCCAGAGACCTCCAAACCCCTCTGAAGTTTCAGTCACTTTCTCCCACTGAGCCAGCTACCCAAGTGGGGGACAGTGTGGGTGTGTAAATCTGCCCTTATATGCAGATTTAGCCCCCAGTGCCCTGGAGATAGCCCCCTCAAATTGCTGACTTTGCTTAAGGAAGGCAGTAGGAGGGAGAGGGCTGGCGGGGACTCAGCTGGTCAAAATACCTCCCCTAAAAGGCACAAGCCACACACCCCGTCACCCACAAACCTCTTGTCATAGCACATGGAACACTGACACTGGGTTCGGGGCACACGAGCACATACTCATTCACACTCTGGTACACACAGTCCACGTGCCAGACCTCAGTCTCTGTCCCAGCACACATGTGCTCCCTGTCCCCTCAGACACAGCCCCACAGTAACCAAGCACAGGAGGTAAGATGTCAGCTCCCCCTGGTACAACCTGGGCAGCAGCGGTGTGGAGGCAGGGCTGTCAGGATGCCGGGAAGGCCACCCACCAGCGCTCTCCCCACATGGCCCTACTGGCCTGCTTGCCCTTCTCAGACCCTCACCCCATCTCCACCCTCAGATCCAGGAAGGAGAGTTAATGCCAGTCCACTGCTGCCCTAGGTGCCAGACTGGACCCAACTGGGCAGGAACAGAGGGAACCCCTGGGAGGGCACCGTCTAGCCCCTGAGGAGCACCTGGCGTCGGCTACGGATGGAGGGGGTGGACTCGGCCCAGGGGGAAAGGCTTCCATGGGCCCCTAGGGCTAAGGGCCACTCTCAGGGTGCCAGTCTCCTGCTTGTCACCTGCTCCCTGGTCCTGGAGACCCATGTGTCGAGCAGCAGCTCCAGGCGTGAGCGGTGGAAAGCATGGGTGGTCTTTACAGCGATGAAGATGTCCTGCATCTGCAATTCAGGGGGCCCAGTGCTCGGGGCGCTGGACTCAGGGGCTACCCACACCTCCTGGGGGGGCCGGCTCCAGTGGTATTGCAGAGACAGGAGCCCCACGCACAGAAAGGTTAGGAGGGCTCCCCCCAGGACCCTGAGGTGCCGGCGCTGCATCAGCTCCAGGACTCCAGCCCCCAAATCCCAAAAGGGCCAAAGTCTGGCTGATATCAGACAGGCAGCAGGGGGACTGGTGCTTCAGACCCCCAGGCTGAGCCATGCAGCCCGCCTGCCGCCAGCCTCCACCTGCTCCTTGAGCCTCCTCTGCAGGCTCTGGGGTTTCCTGACTCCGCCCCCATCCCAGCACAGCCCTGAGAGGCGGAGCCAGCCCAGGGAGCCCCAGAGGTGACTCAAAAAGAGGCTCAGGCTGAGGGGGTAGCTTAGGCCCTGCCAGCTGCTGCAGTGGGGGCGGAGGTGCCAGCAAACCTTCTATGTGGGGATGGAGAGGAAGGGAGGGGCCCTCCAGCCTCTCCACTGCTCTCCACTCCCCAGAGACCTGTCAGCTTGGCTGGATTCAGCTCAGCTCCTTTTATTGTTCATGACCTGCTCTAACCAGCTCCTAAAAACAATTCCCCATCTTCAGCCACACTCACACACATTCCCTCCATCAGTCGGAATTCCATTTGGACTTTACCATAGTGTTCCCTCCTCCAGGAAGTCTTCCGTAATGCCACCCCTCCAACCTCGGGGGCTCCCACAGCAGTCCCTTTGGTCTTAACAGCAACAAGATTCCTGTTTCCAGGTTACAGTGGAGGCGCTACGGCATGAAGCTATGATCCAGAAACTCTGTGACATCTTTGGGCTGAAGCCAGGAGTCTGGTCCCTCATTCAGGTCTAGGAGATCCCCTGAGGGCACTTGTCCAGCTGTGACTGCCCCATGACCCATGTCTCTGGGCAGTCTCTATTGCTCTCTCTCTCCCAGGCCAGGCCAGTGGCCAAGGACAGGCCTTCTCCAGACACCATTTACATGTCGGTTTGCGCAAGGCCAGTAACGGCCTTCTCTGCTCAAACCTTGCACTGGCTTCTATCTCCCTCAGAACAAAGGTGAAGGATTGTACACCCATCTACAAGACCCTCGTGACCCTCCAGCCCCATCTGACCCCCGTACATGCCCCCCTCGGGACCTTTGCACTGGCTGCTCCCTTCACCCAGAACACTCTTTCCCCCAAACTGGCACATCTCACCTCATTCATGTCTTTACAGAAATGTCACCTCCTCCAGGAGGGCTTCCCTGACCACTATTTAAATTGTAAACCTTTTCATCCTCCCTCCTGCTTCTCTGCGCTACATTACACTTTCCCAGATTTTTTTCTCCTTTATTCACCGACTCCCCTGTGCCTGATACACAGAAACTCAATAAATATGTTCATTTGACGTATGGATGTACTTAATGGCTGGTGGATTAAACTTGGCAAGTGTGGGGGAAAAGGAAAGAAAAATCAGCCTTTCTCAATCACTGTCCGACTATAGGTCAGACCCAAGCCAGACCCATTCACAGTGCATCTTCTTATGATATCACCAAAGAACCCCAGGTTGGTGCCACACAGACCAACGTTGTTCATTTCCTGACTGGGCCACTCATTCATTGTGTGCCTCTAGATAAGTTACTTCACCTCTCTAAGCTCTGTCTTCATCGCTTATGTTGTTGTTGTTACGTGCCAGCAAGTCACTTCCGACTCATAGCAACCCTGTGTAGGGTTTCCAAGGCACGACCGATAAGCTTGAACCACTAACCTTGAGGTTAACAGTCCAGTGCTTATCGTATAGTGTCACACTAGGATTCCTTATTATTATAGCAGGGGCGAGGAAATCTTTTTTCTGCTAAAATTTGTAACATCATTCACAGACCATACAAAAATATCAACTTAATAATTCCCCTGCTATGTCTGGTCACTTAACAACATATTTGGTCAAACATTTAAAGAACTCAACCCTGACGTGATGGCCTGGTATGGCGCCATGGGTTAGTGCGCTAGACCAAAAGGTTGGTTTGAACCCCTTGGAAACATTCTACAGGGTCACTATGAGTCGGAACCAACTCCAGGACACTTTACAACATGATGGCCAGAACTGTGGTTGCCTGGGCAGGGCCAATTGATTTTAGACCTGTGGACTGGACGTTCCCTACACTGATCTACAGAATGGGACAATAATATGACTTGGTAAAGATTATGGGGTTAGCGGGCTTCTCCACTCCATGGGCAAGTGGACACCTAATGTAGAGTCTGGGGGAGGTGGCTGAGCCACTGGGACACCGCAGCATCTTCACAGCCTCTTGTCTGCTTCTCTCTTCCACTGCCCAATCCCACACTCAGCCCCCAAGGCAACCCCAAAGTAGAGTACCACGTGAATCCCCAACTCCTGAGGTTCCCACAGCCCACGGGACACAACCCCCACACCCGCTGACTTCCAGCTTCATTTCCTACTGCCCCTCCATGGCTAAGTTCAACCCGTCTTATTTTCCCAGGCAGAGTCTTGCTCAGAACACCCCCAACTCATCCAGAGCGGGAGCCTCGCCAACAAGTTCATCGCTGTGGCCTTGCCAAGGCCATCCCCTGCATCCTGTAGATCCAATAAGTATTTCTTGAAGAAAGGACTCTCAATCTGCAAGCCCAAGTGGCACCTCCTCCAGGAAGCCCACCCAGATTTCCCATATTGAGGTGGGCTTCTCTCGCTCCAGTGCAGTATGGTCTCCTGGGCTCATTGTTGCCCCCACTTCAGGGGACACTCTGATGATGGACCGGACCGAGGGTAGCCCAGCTGTGAGGCCTCCTTTGGGGCCCTTGGGGCAGGTAAGGGGATGCCAGCACAGATGGCAAGCAGCTCCGGGATGAGTCAGGAGTGAAATCCAACCCTCCCCCTGGGCGGGCCAGGCCCTGGAAGGTGGTATCAGTCTCAGATGGGCCTGGGGACACACAGGGCCCCAGGCTGGGACGGCAGCAAGCAGAAGGCCACACACCTCTATAACAGTGTTTAATATTCCAAACTGTGCAGCCTTGAGTGAGAGCGGCTCGATCACAACCCACGAGCCATACATTCTAGTACATTCTGGTGACGGCACAGCCGGCCCCTCCCCAGCTGCCCCGAAAGAGGCAGGGTGCAGGGCAGGGAACAGGCGCCGTGAGAACATGGTCCTACATGTGCTCACCAGGAACACATGCATGTTAGTGCCAGGTGTCATGGGGTGAGGAGCATGACATTTACATGGGAGAACACGTAGGGGACACGAGGGACATGTGCTGTGGCATTATGAATGAGAGGCCACAATGCCCACACATGGAGGTACCCACAAGAACATGTGTGCACGGGGGGATGTCACACAGGAGCGGAACAGGCCATGGATCACAAATGAGGAAGCGTAGGCTCCCACCGGGAGGGAGAGACTGAGCCTGCACCCTCCCTGAGAGAACGTGGGTGTGCACAGACATGCCCATGTTGAGAGCTCAGTGCTCCAGGGAGATGCACGAGGACAAGACACAGGCAGGACACTTGAGGGAACATGGAGACACGAGGTGGGATGCAGGCCCAGAGCAGCAAGAACAGGGGGCGGCAGAAGCTCGGCTCCCCAGGGCTCCCCAGGCTCATCAGGGCCAGCGACGACCTCAGGTCAGACCCAGAGCCCAGGGTCCCAGTGTCTGAGAGTCCCAAGGTCCAAAAGGCTCAGGTGGGGGAGGCCAGTTCCAACGCAGACACCAGGGTCCCCACAGGCAGCTTCCCAAGATGGCCCTCAGGCCTCGCTGCTGCCATTTCGGCCTCTGCCGCAGCCGCCACTGCCACACTCGGCCCACACAAGGCGGGCCTGCTCTTGCAGGATGCGGCCGCGCACTACCTTGGCCAGCTCCTCTGCGTGGGTCCATGCATCGGTGGGCACCTGCACCCAGGAGCAGGGCAGCCCCCACAGCACCTGCTCGGAACCTCGACACTGACGCAGAAGCTCTGAGTCCCGCCAGCCCGGCCGGCCCAGCAGACCCCTGGAGAGAGGTAAGGGGGCAGCTATTAAGTGGGGTCAAGGGACAGAGATGGACAGAAACAGATATGGAAAGTCAGAGAAAGACAGAGAGAGGCAAAAAAGGAGACAGATGGCAGACAAAGAGGGGGAAAGACAAAGAAAAAGACACACACACACACAGTGTGTGTGACAGACAGAGGTAGATAGAGCAGGACGCAGCCCGTCGCCCCTGCCCTCCACTGCCCTCACCTGACTTCACGGACATTCTTCTCGGTCACCTCCACGTGGATGACAATGGGGTAGATCTCATTCAGGACCAGCTCCCGCACGCCCCGGGCACCCAACTCCAACAGACAGTGCTTCTTCTCGGTGGGGGAGGAAGTGGGGTAACATTTTAGTCCTTGTCATACCCCATCCTCATGGAGAAAGAAGTCACTTCCCCTCTGGACCTCAGTGAGCTAGCCCACTCCACCCACCCTTGCAACTCCCGACCCGTTCCCAGGACAGTGGTGAAGGTTAAGGACAAGCTCAGATGTTAACAGGAGCCCGGTGCCTCAACAATGACCTGCAAGGGTCAACTGGCCCTGCCCACCCATTTCACAGAGGACACTGAGGCCAGAGAAGGGATGGGACTTTGGCTGCCCAGCCCCACCTGCCACAACCCCGCACCTTGCCAACAGTCTCCTGTATGGCACGAATTCTGCTACCCAGCCGAGGGGTAGCAGGCCGGGCCTTGGGGGCTCCGGGGGCTGACGATGTGCACTGCTCCTCTCCAGCGAGACTTTCTGCAGGGACAGATGGACAGAGAGGTAGGGACACAGGCCAGTGAGCTGGCTGCCAGGGTGTCACCGGACCCCTACCCACCACCCGGCTCACGGGCTCACCCGCTGGGCACACATGGAAGTCCAGTCGGGAGCTGGGCAGGTCTAGAAGGTTGCGGATGAGCCGGGGAGCCAGGCACTCCGGCAAAAGCACCACAGGCCGCAGGGAGGACACCAGCAGTGGTCGCACCAGGCTGTAGGGTTTGAGCTTCCGCTCTGGCTCTGGGGCAGAAGAGATGAGGGTATAGGCAGGGCCCAGCTCCTCTGATACCCAGAAATCCCATCACCTGCCCTAGCTCTTCCCATCCATTCTCTCTCACCTTCTAAGCCCTCTTGCTACTTGCCCTGTGAATGGTGAATGCACGCATACACGCACACACAGGCACACGCGCGCACACACACACACACACAGATGTGCAGAGTTTCCCAACAGGCTCCTCACTGTTCTGCCTCACTCTTGCCCTCTACAGGCCATTCTGTACTTTGCAGGCAGAGACAGGCCTTTACAACTGAAGTCTATCACTCTGGTAGTGTTGTTGTTAGGTGCCATCTAGTCGGTACCGACCCATAGTGAGCTCATGCACAGCAAAACGAAACCCTGCCCGATCCTGGGCCAACCTCACTACTGTTGCCATGCTTGAGTCCACCAATACTGCCACTTGGCCAATCCATATCATTGGGGGTCTTCCTTTTTTTCTGACCCTCCACCTTACGAAACATGAGATCCTTCTCCAGTGACTGGTCCCTCCTGGCAATATGTCTGAAGTATGAGAGATGAAGTTTGGCCATCTTGGCCTCTAAGGAGCACTCTGGCTGCACTTCTTCCAACACAGATCTGTTGGTTCTTTTGGCAGCCCATGGCACTTTCAATATTCTCCTCCAACACCATAACTCAAAGGCATCAATTCTTCTACGGTCTTCCTTATTCACTTTCCAGCTTTCGCATGCATATGAGGTTACTGAAAATACCATGACTTGGGTCAGGAGCACCTTAGTCCTCAAACTGACATCTTTGCTCTTCAACACTTTAAAAAGGTCTTATACAGCAGATTTGCTTAATGCAATATGTGATTTGATTTCTTGACTGCTGCTTCTGCGAGTGTTGATAGTTGATACAAGAAGAATGAAGTCCTTGACAACTTCAATCTTTTCTCCATTGATAAGAATGTTGTTTATTGGTCCAGTGGTGAGGATTTTTGTTTTCTTTACATTGAGATGTAATCCATATTGAAGGCTGTGTTTTAAGTTTTAATCCTTAGCCCTCAGAGTTGCTAATCTTTCACAGAGGCTCCCCAGCCCATTTTCCGGATCCGGCCTAGGGCCTCACCCTCCTGCTCCAGAAAGCCCCTCCCTGGGGGGCTCACAGCGCCTGTACCACACACATGCATGAAGTGCAGTTATACACATGCCTCTGCTTGTTTGTGCCCCAAACACATTCAGATCCACAATCATACACATAGGAGCCTTGTCTCTCAGGCCCCAATGGGCCCCACCAGAGGACACCCATGAAGATAACTTTAACCTGCACTCACCTGAACAGGCCTCTAGCAGCAGCTGCTCAGGGGAGTCCCCGGAGGGACCCCCCAAGGGCTTAGACTTGACCAGGCGAAGTTGGTCCAGGGCTCGCTTCTTCAGCTAAGGAAAGGTGAGGAGAGGTGGTACCTGGGAGCTCAGCTCCACTCCACTCCACCCTCAGGGAGAAAGGCGAACAAACAAACAGCCACTGCCTGAGTCGGCACTAGGCTGCCCACAGAAACAAGCTGATCACAGCTCCAGGAGCTGTAGGGCATGGCTGGTTTGCTGCCTCTTTACAGATGGGGATAGGGAATATGTGAAATCCTCTTTGCCACAGCCCCCATACTAGCCACACAAGCTTGGCCTTACTCGGTAGAGTGGTGGCAGTTCTGCCTGGGAAACAACCTGACAAAGGAGCAGCACACTTTAGGGTCTCTCCCACCGAACTAGCCACACGGCCTGGAACAAGACTAAGGAGTCACATAAAATGCTGGCATTTCTTATACCAATGCCCACCGCACATCAAATGCCTACACCAGGGCAGACACGAAGCATCTTGTTGTTGTTGTTAAGTGCTGTTAAGTGAGTTCCAACTCATAGAAACCCTGTAATAGGGCTTTCCAAGGAGCGGCTGACATATTGGAATCACCAGCCTTGTCGTTAGCAGTCCAGTGCTGATCCTACAGTGCCACACCAGGACTCCATGAGTTAATTCACTGAAGCCTTAGACTTACTAGGCGGGTAGCATAACTGCCCCCATCTTACAGATAAAGAAATAGAGCCTCAAAGGAGGTTAAGGTGGTTGTCCAAGATCACACAGCTGCTAAGCAGTGGAAGTGGGAGGCAGGAGCCCCAAGCCCTCAACACCTCCCCAGCAACAAGGCCTCAGTCTGCCCAGTCCGCAACAGGAAAGGCGAGGTGGCACGTGCTTTGCCAGGTACACACCTGGGGATCGGCCCTCTAGCCCACCCAGTTCTCCCAGCTACCCTGGTGGGGATCTTTGCTATTCTGCTTGTAATAGACTAGGGGAACACATGCTAGGCACACAGATGATCTATTACGTCCAGATGAAGGGGAGCTCCCTCCTGTCTGGGGGGAGGGCTGCCGGAGAACAGAGCCCCCCCTCTCTGTTTCTGCAGGTCCTCCTGCCCACCCATGGCTGCTCACGTTACTGCGGGGACTTCGGTGCCGGCTGGAAGACAGGCATTTTTCCTGAACTTCTAGGAGCTGCTGAGCTCTGGAGGGAGAGTGAGGATGGAGGGGGCGTGTCATGTATATGTCTGGATACAGGGAACCCCTTTTCCTCCAGTCCCCTGGACTGCCCCAGAGAATGGTGAGGGATTGCAGGAGGAGGGTCCCGGCTCCCAGCCCCAGCAGGACCAGTTCCCAGGCTCCTTGTTCTCTGTCACCTCTGATAATTGGGCACAGTGCCTCGGTCCAGGTCCCGCAGTGTGAGGGGGTCGACCCGCGCACAGAACCACTCCTGCTGCCGCTTGTAGGCTGGGTCCAGCAACCGCAGGATCTCCTGGGCTTTCACACATAGGGCGTGGGGGTCCGTCCGCTCAGGCAGGGTGAGGTTGGCTCGAATGTAGAAGGGCTCGGTCCCAGACCCCTTCACCCAGGCGTCTAAGGCCTCGCGGAAGGACTGGCAGGCTGGGCAGTGGGGAGGACAACAGGAGAAAGATGAGACCAGAGGTGGACTAGCAGTGAGACCAATAGCATGGCCTGCCCGAGGTCTGAGCTGCCAGGACCCTGCTTCCTTCTCTTATAGTGAGTGATGGGGTCACAACCAGGACTTGAACCCAAGTCTCTAGACTCCTAATCCAGTGCTCTTTACACTGCTTATGGAGGAGCAGGTAAGACCATGGGAGGCAGTGGCTGGCGTGACGCATCATCCTCTCTGGCCCTCCATGCAGGGTTGGCTTACCCTTTACATCCACCAGGTAGGGGAGTGTGGACCCCTGGCTCCAGGGTAGTCTCTGCTGGGCTTCGGAGTCCAGGCCAGTGACGTCAGCCCTTGGCTGTGGGAAAACCCAGGCAGAGAGGGACAGAAGTGACCCTCCCAGCTCAGAACCACTAGGTGCAGAGGTGACCAGGTCTCACAATTCAGACCCCTGCCCAATCAGCACCTGCTTCCTTCAACACAACCCCCGACCTGCATACCCGACGCTGTCAGGTGCATCAGTCTGCCCCAGCTCCAGTCCCTACCCAATCAGACTTCCCTGAAAGCTGGCTGGGGCTGATCACTGATCTGGCCAATCCCCAGAAGCTCCGGATCCACCAATCAGAGGGTGCCCCACCCAGGCTACACCTCCCGCCCACTGGGGAGGGGCCTCACCTCTGGGAGTTCCGCTCTAGCAGACCCTGGCCCAGAAAGCACCGGCCGCACCTGGGTCCCAGACCAGCTGTCCCCAAGGAATGACAGGCAGTCTGGGCTCTTGTCTTGGGGCTCAGGGCCCCCTGGAGGGCTCCAGCCAGACAATCGGATGGCCAATGACCTGAGAAGGCAGAAGAGGGTGGGAGTTAGCATCCAACAGTACTTTCCTTCAGTTCATATTCCTGGAGCACAACCGAGAACAGGATCGCCCAGGCCACTGCTTGGAGAACGTTTCCCACTCTTCCTGGCCCAGGCAAGTCTGCTTGTCTTTCAAAGCCCAGGTCAACGTGGCCTGTCCTTCCCAGGCTCACACATACACAGGGAGCTGGGAGCACACGAATTCAGCAAACACGTTCTCTTTTGATTCCTCCACAGAAAGAACACCCTAAGGAGACCATGGCCTCGGAGGGCACCAATGTCAATTAGCAAAACAATGTTCAACACCCTACTCTGGTATATAACGACAAGATTTTATCATGCTCTTTTAAACGTTCACGAGCAAGATTCTTATGATTCAACAGTAAGTAATTGTTATCAAGACTAACTGCGACCGTCACAATTAGAAAGGGGGGGGGGGAGTAGTTAATCTTACAGTTCAGAAACAGAGGACCCTAGGATCATCAAGGGAGAAAAGCATGAGTGGAATGTGAGACATCCAGAGAAGCAGAGACACCAGAGATGGAGGCAGAGATGATGACATGGAGCTATCGATACAGCAGCTGAGGACTCTAGACTCATGGAAAGAGAGGGACTGAGTGCTGGCAGCCAGGAGGCAGACTTGCAAAATGTGCCCTTTGGTTGTTTAAATTATTATATATTCCTGAGTGCTTTTGTGTACATCCCCCTCCCAAAGAAACAGAGGGAAAACAAGCAAATACTGTTGAATGATGATGCACGGAGGAGATTGTAATCATTGCAATGAAAGGATGGTGTAAAGCTGATGTTCTCCCATGTAAACTATCACTCAGTTCACAATAAAATCTTAACAAAAAAAACTCACTTGCAGCCCTTAAGGTGTAACTATTGGTCTCTCCCAAACTAGAGGAAAGAAAGTGATGAAAATGGAACAGAAACAATTAGTCCACTGGACTAATGAAGTACATGAACCTCAGTCTCCATGACCCTGAGACCAGCCTGGTACTATTATCAACTGCTTTGAAAGGGATCACATTAGAAGGTCATGGGAGAAAATTGGAACCAAACTCAAAACCATGAAAGAGACCAACCAGGTCAACTGTTCAGAGACTGGTTGAACCCCAATATACTGCTTCCTAGTTTCCCTTCAGGCCTGGAACTGAACTCGCCTCATGACTCAATTTTTCAGCCAAACAACAGATAGAATAATCAACCATTTGAGATTTTAAAAGGCAGCCATTTTCCTAAGAACGAAGTTTAGGAGGGTTAGGGAAGGAAGACTGGAAACCGGAAACACGGGAAGGAAGTGAGTTATGTGTGGAGATCGCAATCAGTGACATGAAACAAAGTGCGTATGAATTTGTTGGATGGAAAACTGATTTGCTCTGTAAACCTTCCCCCAGTTCACAAGAAAAAGTTGGAACAACAAACTCTGAGAAGACTGCTTGGTGCAAGTCACTTGTGATCGGTTGCTAACCGAAAACTTGGCAGGTTCAAACCCACCCAGTGGCTCTGCGGAAGAAAGGCCTGGAGATTTGCTTCTGTAAAACCTACAGCCAAGAAAAGCCTACAGAGCAGTTCTATTCTGTCTCAGGAGGTGATTAAGAGTAAGGGACCAACTCCATAGCAGCTATCAAGAACATAAAATAATTAAAACACAAAACAAAACCCAACATGATAAATCCTCAGAACCTGCCTTCTACAGTATCTAGTTCTGAATCCCCAGCACCAAACAGGCCTGGCCCACAGTAGGTGACTCATACCTATTCCATCTGCTCATAGTCACCAGTTAGAATCCAACACAGACCAGAAAATGGTTCCACATGGTCATGGAGCAAAAGGGGAGCACACGGGTGGGAGCTTCCCAGAGGACGGGGTCCAGAGGCTACACCTAAGTAGGGAAAACAAACACTTGGATGGTAGATGGAGTAAAGGCCTGCAGAGCAGAACACAGGGTGTGGGGAGACTTCCAGTAACAGAAGTAACAGCTGCATCAAATGCTGGCCTTCCCATGTGCGAGGCATCGTGTTAAGTAACTATTGAGCTAACAAGCTGGGAAGCTCTTCCCAGAAGAGGCAAGCTGCTGCTAATACTGTCAATAAGGAACATGGCATGTTTGTCTGGGGAGCTAGGCGTGCCAACCCACAGAGCTTCAGCTGAGGTTTACTGGCAGAGTGGAGTGCCTCTGGGTATGTACCAGCAGGGCTGAGTGACGGAATGCTGTCCCAGGCAGGGCAGAGGCCAAGTGATCCTGAATTGTAAGCTGGTAACTTCCCCAATAAACCCGGTTCCAGGGGGAGGGGAGAGTAGGGGAGAGGCCAGCTGGAGCCACCTGTGGAGGACACAGAACGAGGGCAGTGGGGGCCACTGAAGGTTCTGAGTGTCACCAAGATCCTCATCACAATACGGTTTTGTCTGTCCTTGGTGGCAGCTGTGTGGCCTGTGGCCAGGCTCAGAGACAGACTGACTAGAAGACTCCTTCCTGACCCCTGGGTCAGGTTGATGAACCAGAAGGCAGGGCGGGAGGGGAGGTCCACACTGCAGGCCTGTCCCTCAGGGCTAGGGAATGAAGTGGACCACCACCTACACTGGTTTCTAGTGGACCACAGTAGGAAACATGGAGGCACAGTGGTTCTGTATGATAAGCACTAGACAGTGGACAAGGTCAGTAGTTCAAGCCCACCAGCCAATCCATGGGGCAAACATGAGGCTTTCTGCTCCTGCAAAGATTTACAGGATCCAAAACCCCATACGGGGTTGCTGTGAGTCAGAACTGACATGACAGCACTCATCAAGCACCACATCATAGGAAACAGGCACCCGCCTCCCACTGGGCCAATCCAAGATGCGGTCTCGTGACAACTTTAGTGTCAGGAATGTGGACCAGGTTTCAATTTTAAAAATTAATTTCTCACTGTGGGTTGTGGTCAGAAATTTTGAGAAACAGCAGTATGGAGGTCATCAATAGGAATTCTAGGGCCAGGATGCCCTGTCATACTCAATGTCCCCATCTGTAGCCACCCACCTTGTTGTAGAACTGAGTTACAGCAGAAAACAGTGGTGGGCACGTTCCATCCTTAGCAGAAGCAGCCGTTTGTTACCAGGTGTGGTTCAGAACAGGTCAGCTGTCTCTGGCTCCCAGTCTCCCCACCTTCCATAGAAAGACCACCAGAGCTGCCCGCATATTGTCAGAGAGCACCGGGGGTGGCTGAGGGCAGAGGCCCAACATGTCCTCTGAGCTCCAGGCCCCACCAGACAAGTAGGAGGGGTGGACGGAGGCATAGGAAGGGTGGGGTTTCCCCATCTACACAGTAGGGTTCTCAGTACTGCTCCCACCCCAAGTGGGTTAGGAGGTCAGGTCATAGGCAGCGGGAAACATCACTCTCCCAGCTCTGCCCCCACTTCCTGCCCACCACCCTGGGGCACTGTGGGAAGACCTGTAAGAGCAGGGCTTCAAAAAGTTAGTGGAAAAATTCCATGATCGTTTCGTTCCTTCTTTCCACGAACTTTCTGAAGCCCCCTGGGACATGACGCTTCTGTTCCTACTTCTTGTGTTGTTAAGTGCGGTCGAGTCAGTTCTGACTTCTCACAACCCTGTACACGGTTTCCAAGGAGCAGCTGGTGGGGTTGAACTACTGAACCACCAACCGTGTGGCTCACGGTCCAGTGCTGACCCTAAAGTGCACACTGCTTATGGTAACCAGAGCTACCTGATGCTTATGCCACCCCAGCCCCAGTAGCCCAGTATGAGTGCATCACTCCCCAGCTCTAAGAGCTGTCATGGCTCCCTATTAACCAACGGACCAGCCACCCCCTTTCCCTCCCCCACTCTGGGCCCATGCTCCAGGGTCCTGCATTCTTAGCCTCGAAGCCTTTGCACATGCTGTTCCCTCTGCCTGGGACTCCCTTCTGGGCAGGTTGGCCCCCACCTCCCTCTTCATACCTTCCCCTCTTTCTTGTCTCACCATTTCCTCTCCCCATTTTGTCCTTGTGGGTACAAGTCCCACTCTGCCCTGTTCATCTTCCCGGCCCCACTCTACACTAACTTCAGGTCCACCCAGGCTGAGGGCCGACTGCCTGTTCTAGTCCTCTCAGCACCCCCATGATGGCAGTCAGCTTGGGGTTGCTCACTACAGCTGAGCCATTCCGACCCCTGACCCACCCCAGGAGTGCAGAGCAGAACTCCATGCCACAGGCTCCCAAGGCACCTCTGAGTGGTCTGACCTGCCAAGCTTTTAATTAGTTGTTGTTGTTTTTAAGTGACGTTGAGTCGGTTTGACTCATAGGGACCCCGTATAGGGTTTTGGAGAAGCAGCTGATGGTCTTGAACCGCCGATCTTTCGGTTAGCAGTCCAGTGCTGATTCTACAGTGTCACATCAGGCAACAACCGCTCACAGGCTGACAGTGTTCTCATTCATGCCCTGCTCCGCTGCTCCGCTAAGGTCCCAGAGGCAGAGGAAGGCAGTGAAGACCAAAGGGCTGACACAGGAGATGGTGAAAAGGTTGAAGGGAAGAGCTGGGAAGACACTGGGATGGGGCAGGCGCCCTGCACACAGCAGTGGCTCAGCAGAGTCAGCCTGAGATGGCAGGAAGGAATACTCAAACTCCCAACTCCACCACCAAGTGGCCTTTTGACTTGGACAAATTTCTGAGACCGATCCTCAGTTTCCTCATCTGTATAATGGGGCTAAGAATGCCAATCTTTACAACTAAAGGGGTCTTCTCATCTAGAGCCAAAGAGAAAGAAGGAAACCAAAGACCAAGAAGAAACTAGTCTACAGACAAAGAGTCTATATGAACAATGTGGTCCCTGCTGTCCTGAGTCCAGAAATAGAAGGTGCCTGACTACCTCAACCCCTCAAAGCCACGATAGAGGGATTCTGATGGAAGGGAAGGAAAACGTGGAACTGAACTCAAGTTCTTAAACAGCCCAGGTTTTCCTGGCCAGTTCAGACGAGAGGACAATCTGAGAGGACCGCCCCTCAGTACTCCATAAACCTCGAACTGAAAGTACCAGATGGCTCGTAAAATCCAGAACGCTACCATTGAGTGCTATGCACCTTTGATTAATCATCTAGCCAAGACCAAGTGGCCAACAATTTCTTTAAAGAAACGGTAAGGAGACAAGGAACCGAGATTACTGGAAAAGAATGATTCAGAATGGAATTTATCAGAATGCCTACTACACACTGTAAAAAATGCAACCGATGTTGTTGAACAATCTGGGCAGTAATTGTTCAATGAGAACCTAATTTGCTATGTAAACTTTCACCAAAAAAAAACTATTTCACTGGAAAAACCTTTCACAATAAGAATTTTTTTAAAAAACAAAACAAAACAAAGCCCAGTCTTAAAGGCTGCTCTGAGCGGTAAACAACAGCCGTATGGAGTCCTGGAGTGGTGTCACAGGATAAGCACATCACCACAAGGTTAGTAGTTCAAACTCATCATCCGCTTCTTGGAAATTCTATACAAAGTCACTATGAGTTGGAACTGACTTGACGGCACTTAACAACAACAATATTAGTAATAGCTAAATGTTAACATGGGAGCAGAGTGGCTCTGTAAGCACTGGTTTGTGAACCACAAGGTCAGTGGTTCGAGTCCACCAGCTGCTCCACAGGAGACAGATGAGACTTTCTGTTCCCTTGGAAATCCTATAACATCACTGAATTGGAACTGACACGGTAACACTTAACAACAAACACTAACATGCATCTACCACCCACTATGCTGAGTCCTGGAGTCATGTTGTGGCGTTGCAGGTTAATGCACTGGACCGCAGGGTCAGCGGTTCAAGCTCCCCAGTCGCTCCTTGGAAACCCTATACAGGGTTGTTATGCACTGTAACCGAGTGGAGCAACATGCGGAGTCCTGGTATAGCGCTATAGAATAAGCACTGCACTGCAAGGTCAGTGTGAACCACAAGGTTGGCGGTTCAAACTCACCAGCAGCTCCTCGGAAACCCTGCACAGGGTCACTATGAGTGGGAACTGACTTGATGGCACTAAGTAACACCACCAATCAGGAAGAAGAGCCCAGGGAGTCATGGTGTGGCACTGTAAGATCAGCACTGGACCGCTAACCACAAAACTGAGGGTTCAAACCCACCAGCTGCTCTTTGGAAACCTTATGAGTCAGAAATGATATGACGGCACTTAATAAAATACCAAACGAGGAGCTCTAGTGACATACTGGGCTAGTAACCACAAGGTCAGCAGTTCGAATCCACCAGCCACTCCACAGGAAAAAGAGGTGGCTTTCAGCTCCCGTAAAGAGTTACAGCCTCAGAAAGTCTATACACAAAGTCACTATGAGTCAGAACTGACTCAATGGCAGTGTTTGTTTGTTTTTTACGAACTAGGCAAAGAGCCCAAGTGGCACAATGGTTAAGCACTCGGCCACTCACTGAAATATCGGTGGTTCAAACCCACCTGGTGGTTTAGCAGGAAGGAAGCCGCGTTGGTCTGCCCTTTGTGGGGCAGTTCCACTCTGTCTACAGGGTCACTGTGAGCCTTGGGAGTGTAGTGGGTTACAAGTTGGGCTACTAACCACAAGGTCAGCAGTTCAAACCTACCACCATTCTTCAGGAGAAAGATGAGACTTTCTGCTCCCATAAAGACGTACAGCCTGGGAAACCCCACACAGGGTCACTATGAGTCGGAACCGATTCCACAGCACCCCACCACCACCACCCACCATGAGTCAGGCACCTTGGATGGAACACTGGAACCCCCACAAGGACCCCAGGACAGTCCCATTCTACAGAGCAGGTAACTGAACTAGGAAGTTCTAAGTGACAGAGCCAAGATTTCAGTCCACAGTCTACAGTCATCACTGCGCCCATGACACGTGAGAGTCCCACCGGGGCACCAGCAGTTAGGACCCTGACCTCTCTGTCTGTCTGCCCACCTCCTTCTCTCTCAGCCCAC
>NW_006408594.1:4376443-4411468 GCF_000296735.1 Chrysochloris asiatica | reverse complement strand
ATCCCCACCCTAGTCTGTCTTCTTCCTCTGCCTCCCTCCCTCCTCCTCAGGCGTGGGGAGCCGAGGTGGCCCCATGACCACATCAGTGGGGGCTGGGACAGTCTCCTGGCCCCTCGGCCTCATCCCAGCAGCCCCTGGACACTGGCCAGAGCCCTGCTGTGGCCAGGCTGGAGGAAGGGCCAGAGAGGCAGACAGGAAGGGAGGCGCCTCCACCCCTTCCCCCAGAGCATGTCCTGCACTGAGAAACAATGTCCCACTAGAACGGCTGCTGGGCCGGGGGGGGCAGGGGCCTGTGGCACCCCTGGCTTGTTGGGTGACCTCTTCCTCTGGGACCCAACATCCCCTTATGCCAGTTCCGCCATTCAGTCCTCCCTGGCCCTCATCTAAAGCCCAAATCGGTCTGTTCACTGGGCACCTGAGCCTCAGACAGCACTTACCAACAACAAAAACATCTGGATCATGCCCAGAGAGGGCGCTGTGGAGTAGCCGGGAGACCCTGGCCTTGCATCGAATGCTAACGGAACCCTCCCAGGTTTCTAGGGATTCGAAGCCAAAGTCCACAGTTTCTAGCCTGACACAGAGCTGGACACGGGTGGTCGGGCCCAACGTCCACTGACTGTCTCCTTTCTCCTCACTCCGCCTCCTGCTCCGGACTCAACCAAGTCACAGCCACTGTTCTGGAGGCCTTCTGCCTACCCCCTCAGTGAGCTGTTCTCCATGCCTGCTGAGACCAGAGGTCTCCCCAGCCCCCACTGGCAGGTCCGAACAGGAGGCCTCTCCATAGCCAGCGCTCACAGAGTCCAGCACCTGCCCTCGGAGCTGATGTATCCTGTCACTCACAGCCCAGCCCCATTCACAGGGCTTTGCTGGATAGTTCAGTCCTGCCAGAACTCTGAGCTTGGGAGGCCTGGCTCACAGGGACGTGATAAAGGGGCAGCCACTTACTGAGCACCTACTATGTGCCCTGGTGACACAGTGGTTAAGCATTTGACTCCTAGCCCAAAGGCTGGTAGTTCAAGTCCACCAGCCACTCTACGGGAGGAAAGATGTAGTGGTCTGTTTCCATACAGACCACAGCCTTTCAAACCCTATGGTGCATTTCTACTCTATCGGAATCAACTCGACAGCTGTACTTTTGGTTTACTGTGTGCCTGGCAGAGCTAAGGGTTTTAATTCCATGAAGCAGAAACCTCAAAACACTCACACGTAGAAGAGATTATTGCAGAGCAGAATAGATAAGAAAACAGGATCCTTCAAAATGTTGTCTCAAAAAAACACATCAAAAAGATGGAGACATTCTAAACGCCCATCAACAACAGAAGAATGGTCAAACAAACTTTGGTACATACACACAATGGAATACGATTAGACACAATGATAAAGCGAAACCTCTTCAACACTGAATCTGCAAAACACCTCACACCATGGATGAACCTGGAGGACATAACGCTGAATGAAATTAGTCAGTCACAAAAGGACAAATCTTGTATGAGACCAATGTTGTCAAAAGTTAAGAAAAGGTTTTATTGATAAAAGAAACAACGTATAATGAATGGTTAGAGAGAGGAGGGAGGAAAGAAAATTATTCAGAGGCTTTAGGGCAGACATAGGATAGCATGGGTGACATGGGGCAGGCAATATACAAGAGGGAGGTTAGCGAGGACAGATTCAGGTAGTAAGAGACACAGGGAGAATGCACCAGTTACAGTGAATAGAAGTAAATACTGTTAACAGTTGTACATGGAGGGCATTGCAATCTTAGTATGAAGCAAAGTGTGTGATTTTTTTTTCATGTAAAACCAATGATCTGCTCTGTAAACCTTCACTTGATTCACAATAAAAGGTGTTTCTTTTTTTTCAAAAAAAAAATAGATCCTTGCTTGTCCCCCTTGCACCAATGAGGAAACTGAGGTCCAGAGATTTAAATCACACAGACAGGATTTAAACCCAAGTTCTGTCTATGCCTAAAGACGTCATTACTCTGGCAAAGGCTTACCTACTCCCTCCACCTCAACGCTGTTCACCCAAGCCCACCAGTTCCCACCCCAGGCAGCTGCCGTACCTGTTGAGGAGATCCAAGCTACAGCCCCAGGCCAGAAGGCCATCGGGCTTTCCCAAGGGCCACACACTGTCAGAGGATGAGGATGAGGACAGGCCGGGGGACCAGGGCTTAAGTGTCACACTCCCTAAGGAGGAAGAATGAGTCTCAGGAATCCCGGACTGAGAAACAGAGAGACCCAGGGTGCCTGAGACGAGATAACAACGCAGGAGTGACCTCGGGAAGGGTAGAAGCAGGTGGACTCTGAGGAGGGTTTAGGGAGCACAACCCAGACTGCAGTGTGGCTAAGACTGGGCTCAGGGTGAGTGGTGGGGACCAACTGCCTCAGGAACCCACTGTGGTCTCAGGGAATGGGACACATGCTAGTCTTTTCCAGGGCTTTGCCCTCATCTAGAGCACCTCAGGTGGAACCAGCCAGTGGCCGAGGTCTCAGGAGGGCTAAAAGCCACTCCCCCCAGTGGACCCTTCCCCGGGAGTTGGAAAGGACGTTACCTGTGATGTCAGACATGCTGCTGAAGGACCTGGCCAGAGAGAAGGTGAGGGGACAAGAGATGAGGTACAGCAGGCATTGCAAGGCCCTCAGCCCCCAAGTAAATGCAGGCAGACCCCAGGCAGGGGTCCGAGTCACACTTGGGGCCTCCTGTCCCCTGAACTCACAGGGCAAGAAGCTAACCCTCAGGTCACACTGCAGATTCGTCCACCTAGAGTGCCCCCATCCCTAGCCTGGCCTTGAAGCAGCTCCAACAACCCGTCCTGGGAGCCTCACTGGACTCTCGCTCTGGTGATCTACCTTGAATTACCATGCGTGGTGCCTGGGTCTGTCTCCCCAACTACTGATCCCACCTCTGTGGCAGCACAGTCACCCCTCTGTTCAGGGGTGAACCCCCCCACCCCAGATCACCATCCCAATGCCCAGCGTTCAGACGAGGGCACTTGCCAAGGGAAGGAGTGTGGGGTATCGCCTGCCCTGGGTCTTGCCACCAGCAGACAGGGATTGGTCCCTGGGGCCTGAGTCCCTGACCCCCGAGTCTGTGTTCCCCAATCCTTAACCACATCTCGTCCTCCTTGGGTTTAGGTTCTTCAGGGCTCAAATTCCGGTGCTCCTGCTGGGGCTGGGCTGGAGCTGAGCCCACTCTGCTCTGTGGCCTGTCTGCAGCCCTGACCTCATCACTTGGAGGATACATGGGGCCTGGGTTTCCTGAGCTCCAGCTGCTGATGGACAATAAAGGGGGAGGAGGGAGAACTGCCTGGATCTGACTACTGGGGAAGCTGGGAGGTAGAACTTTCGGGAAACAGCAGCCCTGCCTCCTTGGACCCCTACTGCTCTCCCTGTGTACCTCTTAGGGGGTGCGGGATCCTCTTCACGCTGCCGACGGAGAATGGAGCCGGCGCTGGGAGGGAAGGGCAGGATGGAGAGCCGGTTGATCTCCTTCTCACTGTCGGCAGCCTCTTCCTGCGATATCACACCAGAGCCTGGGTCACCTCAGTGGTCCAGTACCTTCTCTGACATCAAAGCCCCACAAATGGGACTATGATCCAGAGCAGGGTGTGGGCTTGGGAAGATCACAGCATGTGAGGGTCATCCAAGGTTCCCCGGCACCCAGGCTCAACCCCAAGCTGACTCTGCGTCAACTTAACTTAGGCATTTAGCCTCCCTGGGCCTCAGTCTCTTCCCTGTTAAATGGGGCCATCAACAAACTGGAATGCATCTACATCTTAGTAAATATATAAAGGTCACCAGCATCCCCCTCCCCTACCATCTGGGGCAAGTGGGTGTCATACCGAGGTGTGAGGCTCAGATCCCCCGGCAACAGCTACCTCCCCAACTGTGTCTGGGGCCCCCAGAGGGGAGGTGATCTCGCTCAGACTCCAGGTGCTGCTGAGGTTGGAGCAAAGGGAGTGGGAGGAGGTGCAGGCCTGGGAGAGGAAAGCAGGAAGGGGTCAGCAGGGCTGAGCCTAAACTAGCCACCTTCTCTCTTAACACTTTTTAGGGTGCAAAGGAAACGGAGCCAGACCATGGCCCTGGGGTTGCTCACAGTTCAATGGGGAAGACCCACTGTAAACAAGCCAACAGATGAAGACACTGGTACAAATGGTTAGAAGTTCTCCCACTAACCGAAAAGCTGGAGGTTCAAATCTACCCAGAGGTGCTTTAAAGAAAGGCCTGGCAAACTGCTTCTAAAAAAAATCAGCCACTGAAAACTCTATGGAGCACAGTTCTACTCTGACACACATGAGGTCCCCATGAGTTGGAATCCACTAAGTAACTACAATGGAGCTTTGGTAGCGTAGTGGCTACAAATCAGGCTGTGAACCTCAGGGTCAGCAGTTCGAAACTACCAGCCGTTCCACGGGAGAAAGATGAGGTTTTCGGCTCCCATAAAGATTTACAGCCTCAGAAACCCTGTTCAGAACCGACTCCACAGCACATAACAACAACAAGAAGCAACTATAATGGGGAGGAAGGGAGGCAGGGAAGAATGTGCCTGAGGCCAGAAGGCCTGGGGAACTGGGAGGCTGGTCCAGAGAACTCAGGGTTTCAGCTGAAACTTAAGGGTAAGTAGGTGCTGAGTGGGCACATTAGAAGAAGATGTTCCTGACAGAGGGAACAGCAAACATAAAGTCCCCGGGGCAGCATTATGACATCCTTCAGGGATAAATGGCCAGTACAGCTGAAACCCAGAGAACCAGGCTGAAAAACCGGAGGGGCCCACCCCACAGGCCTTGTAGGCAGGATGAGGGCCTTTGTCTGTAGCTAAGAGTCCTGGTATGGTGCTGCTGGATAAGCCCTCAACTGTTAACTTCAAGGTTGGCGGTTCAAACCCACCAGCCACTCCTCGGGAACTCTGTATTGGGTCACTATGAGTCGGACAACTCAATGGCACTTTACAACAAGAAGAGCCACTGAGAGATTTTTAAAACCTGGGAAAGTGGAGACTCACACTTTTTTCATTCTGTTCCTCCAGGCCTCATTGCCCCAAACATCTGACTGGTTGAATCCCACTTCAAGCAAATCCCAAACAGGAAAAGCAGAGCGGCCAGAGACACCTGAGGGCCAGTGTTTACCAGGGTCTGGGCTGGGGCTCCAGTGCTGCCTGGCTATGTGAGCCCATAAGCTCCTGTGCTAGTTGGACTCCAAGAAGCTTTGGGTTTCTAGAATGTTCCGCAGCCATGGTGCAGCCAGCCTTCCCCAAGGGCATGCAAAGAGACATTGCCAGTATTCTCAGTGCCCAGGAGCAACCGTGGAAACTGAGAGGCACACATGCCCCATCACTCGCTGATCCAACAACCCATACCCACCCCAGCCTGGGCACCCACTCCAGCTGAGGGCTCTCACCAGGACCTACCTTCCCCGCCCTGCCAGAGAGCTCCCTCCAAGACCAGCGTGCTCCTAACCCAGGGTGAGGACGCCTGCCAGGGCCCACAGCTTTTCTTGTAGGACAGCCAAGCTTGTCCACTGGACACACCCTACCCCCAGGCAAAGCCTGCCACCGGGTTCTGCCTGCTCGTACACCCAGCTGAACTCTCCCACTCCAGCCCAGGGCCCCTGCCAGGACCCCAGCGGTCTCTGTCATCCAGGAGTAAGACCAGGATCCACTTGCTCACCTTGAGGCAGGGGCCGCCCTGGATCCGCTGCAACTGCGCTTCCAGCAGGGTCTTGGTGCCCTCCAGGCTGGTGAGTGTGGTCAGCAGCTTGTCCCGTTCCACCTCCAGGCCCCGCACCTGCTTACGGTACTGGTCCTTCTCAATGAGACTCTGGGAGTACTGCAGCTGGACCCGGTCCCGGCTCTGGATGGCCTGGGGGGTGATAACAGTAGGAACTGATGTTGTGTTGAGTGCCCTCGAGTTAGCTCTGACTCATGGCAGTCTTTCAGATACCAGAATAAAATGCCATCTTTGTGACGGTTGGTATGGTTGAGACCAACAGTAAGAGTTTCTAACATGTACTGGGTACTTCCTGTGTGCCAGGCGCTGGGCTAATATCAGCTCATTCTGTCTTCACAATAGCTCTAGGAGTTCAAAGAAACTGAGGCTGGGGTGAGGGGGTGGGGTAGGGTGTGTGTGTGTGTGTGAGAGAGAGAAAGAGAGAGACAGAGAGACAGACACCGCCAGCAGAGATAGGTGGGGGCTTAAACCCAAGTTCTATTCTCCTTGTAAAGTCCAAGCTCCTGTCACTTATAAAGAAGCGGACACTCCCCTGTGAGACCCAGTTAGTGAAGAAGCAGCACTGAAGCCCAGCTGGGTGCATTCTAAGCACTTTTTCCACATGGAGGCCAGGATCCCTGCGAGGACTGGCTCATGGCGCAGACCTGCCACCACTGCCACAGAGGGAGCTAGGGCTGGCACCAGCCTGGTGAAATGCTGAGATCCTGGGTCCCAACCCTAACCCGGAATCAGAATGTCTGGGGGTAAGGCCCAAAGTGGCCTTTTCACCGATTTCACATGGGGATGCTGTGGCCCCTGAACACTTGTAGGCTCCAGCTTCTCTAGTGGAGATGCTGGGTCTGAACCTGGTCCGAGGACAAAACCTCCCACTCTTCTTTTCTAGTAAGGAGCCTGACACACAGAGAGCTGGAGGCCTCACCCCACTCCCTGGCCTCAGCAGACCAGGCCCTGGTGTCCAGGGACTGGAAGCGAGAACTTAGGAGAAGTTTTTCAGCAGCATGATCTGTCTGCCAGCTTCTCTGCTGTGCAGGCCTTGTCCTGGATCACAGAGCACACGCTCAGAAACCCACGGCCATTGTCAGCTCTGACTCACAGAGACCCTGGATTGCCAAGGCTGCAAATCTTTATAGGAACAGAAAGTCTCATCTTTCTCCTGCAGGGTAGTGGCAGAGTCTAACTGCTAATCTTGGGGCTCAAAATCCAGGGTTTATCCTCGGTGCCACACCAGGGTCTCAGAAATCAAAGTAACAGGTGAGGCAGGTGTGTTCCAGGTCGGCAGATCTTGAGCCCTCAGGCCGCGTGTCTGAGTGTTTCCTTGGCTCATCTATCCCATCCCAAGCCATCAGCAGCCTACAACTTTTTCCCACAATTCCATCCTGCCTGCTTCTCCTGCATCCCATGGTGCATGGCAGTCTGGGGCTTACCTGGTCCCTCTCCTTCTCAATTTCCTCCAGCTGGGCCAAGACGGTGGCCATGCGATGTTTGTACAGGTCACAGTCCTTCTGCAGCGTGCGATGCTTCAGCCGCAGGTCCTCCATCTCCTGCAGGTACTGTGGGCCAGCCGAGGGACCAGTCAGACCCAGAGTGAGCATGTGCAGTGGGGAGAGTAGGGAGAGGGAAAGGCTGGGCTCTGTGGTCGGACAGGCTTGAGGCCAAACTGAATCGGCCAACTCTCCAGCAGGGTGGTCTGGGCCACTGATGTTACTTCACTGGGTCACAGCTGTCTAGTTCCTCCAAAGGGTGTGATAACACACTTAACCACACCCACCAGGCTATTTAAAGGGCATCCTGCCCTCTGCCCCCTGCCTCCGGCCCCCAGCCCCGGCTCTGGGTTTCCCACAGGATACACCACAAGGTTGTCAGTTCAAACCCACGGTCGCTGAGTCATAACCAGCTTGATGGCACTTAACAACAACAATAACATCTTCTACTGCGCAGAGGGACAGATTTCTCATCAGCTGCATGTGGGGTTCTGTTTCCCTATTAGAATGTACCCCCCACAGAAGCAGGAGGTGGCTTGGAGGACCGGGTGGGGGGCAGGGCACACTGACCTTGTCCCGCAGTCCCTCTGCCCACTGCAACTCGCCCTGAATGTCGTACAACTTCTGGCAGAGCTCCTGCCTGCTGTCCTGTGCCTCCCGACAATCATGCTCCAAGATGTCCAGAAGGATGCGCTCTGAGCCTGGGGCTCCCGGCCGGTTTACCTCCTGGGGTCAGAGTTCAGGACTGTCATGAGTATGAAGAGGAAGAGGAGAGGACACCAGGAGCCCCCACACCCACCCCGCTAGCTCTGCTGCCTCCACCAAGGACCTTAATCTCTCAGACCTACACTGAGTGGGAGTGGATGAACCAGCCCTGCCCAGCCCCCATGGAGCAGCTGGAGTAAGTGGATGAGGGAGAGGGTGTATTCTAGCCAGCTCAGCCAGATCTTGCTCTTAACAAGAATCAGGCCCTTCCCTTGCTCAGGCCCCTACCCAAAGCTCAGGGCAGCACAAAAGTAGCTATTTCCAGAGCCTGTTCCCGCCCCAAGATCCAGCCCCCAGACCGACACCTCACACCCCATGAAATACACCAGAGCCCTGGTTCCCACCCACCCCCCTTCCTGTGTGGCAGGGAAGCAATAAGTAACAGGCAGGCCCATGTTGCCATGGATTTGCCACAGACCACTGAGGAAGCCCTGGGGCTAGCCAGACCTCAGGGATCTTAACTCTTTCGGATCACAAAGAAGAACTCATCAACTGTCATCCAGTGGACTCGGACTCATGGCACCACCTCCCCTCCCCCACGTGTGTCAGAGTAGAACTGTGCCCCATCAGGTTTTCCAGGACGGAGTTTTTTTCTTGCCTTTGTAGTCCCCTCATCCCCATTTGAGTATCCAATGTCCAAGCTGCCCTTCTCCGTCCACTCTGTGTGGGGGGTGTGTGTGTGAATGTTTCTTGCTGTAAGGATTTGTTCCCTCTTTTGAGTCGCTGCTCCAAAGGTATAGGTCAAGTTCATCAGACTGTATCCGCTCACTCTTTTTTTTTTTTCCCCTCTTCTTTCCTCTCCTGGTTGAGTTCCAATCATCCAGTCATCCGGTCCAGGTCACGTGGGTATCATCTGCAAGTGTGGGCGCTCCTGTGCATATGTCCTCTCTTCCCGTCAGCCGGTGGCTCCACTCTCCTCTCAAGTCTTCCGTGGCCACGCCACTGACTCTGGGCCCAAGAGTCCCCAGGCCTCTTCACACTGCTTGCCAACCAGGTCCCCAACTGGGTCCACAGAAGTCCACTGAACATTGCAGGGATTGTAGGGCTGAGCTTGCCACTTCATTGCTGCTTTTACCCCACTTCCCCCCATCGGTGATGTGTGTGGTCACCAATCAGAGCGTGTATTTCTGTTGAGTCTTAGTCTTGGAAGGGGGTTAGGACTGATTTTTTTTTTTTTTAAGAAGTAGATTACCAGGCCTTTTTTCCAAGGCACCTCAGGGAAGACTCAAACTTCCAACCTTTCGTTTAGCAGCTGAGCACTTAACTGGCTGTGTACTATCCAGAGACTCCTTTGGGATCATTGTTGTTGTTGTTATGTGCCGTGGAGTCAGTTTCGATCCATAGCGACCCTGTACAGGGTTTTCGAGGCTATAAATCTTTACAGGAGCAGAAAGCCTCATCTTTCTCCCGTGGAACAGCTGGTAGTTTCGAACTGCTGACTCTGAGGTTAACAGCTGATTCCTAACCACTACGCTACCAGAGCTCCTTTTTTGGGATCATTTGTTGTTGTTGTCAGGTGCCATCAAGTCAGCACCGACTCATAACGACCTTATGCACAGCAGAACGAAACACTGCCTGATCCTGGGCCAACCTCACTGCTAACGACCCTAAAAATCAAAAGTGAGCTGGGGACCTCTGTCCCAGAAAAATACTCACAAAGCAAAGGATGTGCCCCGTTTCAGTGAGTTCAGAACATAGTGGTTACAAGTCGGGCTACTAATCTCAAGGTCAGCAGTTCAAATCTACCAGTGGTTCCACGGGAAAAAGATGAGGCGTTCTGCTCCCAACAGCCTCGGAAACCCTATACAGGGTCACTATTTGTCGGAACCGACTCCATGGCACACCACTACCACCACCAGAGACCTCCACGAGGTCTGCCCAGAGCCAATACCCAGGAAAGTTGACCCTGTACTCAGCAGACCCCAGACACCCATATCTGGAATCGTCACCTTTCCAGGCCCCCGAGGCCCCTCCTGCATCACCCTGGTACCTGCTGCAGGCCCTCCTGCAGTTCCTGTAACGACGCCGTCAGCCGCTGGTTCTCAGCACGCAGCTCAGAGACCAGGTCCACGCTGTCTGCCTCCTTCTCCTTCTCTTCCACCCCAGGGAGCAGCCCTCTGGCTCTGCGCAGCAAGCTACACTCCTCCTCCAGTCGGCTCACCTTGAGCTTGAGCTGCTCCACCTGTGGCCCAAGACACACGTCAGCTGGGGGGTGAGGGTGGCAGGGATGGCAGACCAGGAGCCACCAGGAAGGCCAGTTCCCTCACTCCTGGGCACCTCCCAGATTTCCAAGGGACGAGAGCAGGTGTCCTTCCCAGACTTAACTGCGGAGAAGGGACAAACATGAGAAGAGGAGGGAGGACAGCAAGGGCAAGGCCACCCTCCTCCCCGGGACTGTCATCTTGAAGGATTTGGGGGTAGATGTGCTTGGTCACAATATCCTGTCTGTCCCACAATTCTGACACAGAACAGGTAACCCCAGCTTACAACATATTTGACCCCACACTTAGGACGCTCTGGGGTTTTTTTTCTTATTGTGAGTACACGTATTATATACAAGAAGGGGAATCTACAGATAAGGGCTTAATGGATTTTGAAGAGGAAAAAAATGCTGAAGAACAAGATAATGAGGAAGAGGAAGGAGAGCCACTGACAAAAAAAAAAAAAAATGGTATAGCCAAAGGATTAGCTAGAGGATTTTTTCTAAATTAAATCCAGGGCATGTTTAAATGCTTGAAAACATGGACCCAAATGCAATTTGATTCCCTCAAGTCAACAGGCAAATTCAGGAGGTGGTGAAATATAAGGAAGATAAAAGGAAAGGACCATAGCAGATCAATCTCACTAATATTCTCCCTGGAAAGGTCATCTTCATTCCCAGGGATGATCCAGAACCTTCCACAAGTGAAGATGTTGTTGTTGTTGTTAAGTGCCGTCGAGTCGGTTCCGACCCATAGCGACCCTGTACAGGGTTTCCGAGGGTGTAAATCCTTACGGGAGTAGAAAGCCTCATCTTTCTCCCGAGGAGCGGCTGGTAGTTTCGAACCGCTGACCTTAAGGTTCGCAGCCCGATTCGTAACCACTACGCTACCAGAGCTAGTGAAGATACTACCACAAATGACAAAATGCCAACATGGCTCAACTCTTCTTCATTGTCTGTGTACATTGTTGTGTATTTGTGTAATTAGTGTGTTTTTTACATATGCAAATATACTAAAACACATATGTAATTTTATATGTAATGTTTCCAACCCCTAAAGCTAAACAGGGATGAGATTTACAAAGATATTGATAATAAAGGCAGTTATAAGGAAAACTTTAAAACAAGAGGTATTTATGTCAGGATGGATTTAACGACAAGAGGTTTGTTGGAACGGACCCACTGTAAATTGGGGACTACCTGTATAGTCAATTAGTCAAATATCAACATGAGGGAGCAGGACCAAGAACAGGAGAAGCCAGAGCTTGGGCCCCACTCTGCCTGTAACTCAGTGTGACCTTCGGCAAGTCATGGCCCCTCTCGGTGCCTCAGTTTCCTCATCTACACCCAGGGCATGGGAGGTGGGCGAGTACTGGTTCTGAGGGTCTCACCAAGCCCAGGACTGAAACTTTCTAAGTGATACTAGGAGCCAGGATGTCCCCTTCCCAGCTCAACGCATGCTTAGGAGCAGCTTAGAGTCTCAACCTCCCTAAAAGAAATTCCTAACAAAAAAATTAGGAAAACCTCAGTTTCCTCAGCTGAGTCCAGTCAGATCAAATTGACAACGGCAACTTGACAGGTTAGCTGAGACACTCAGGAGAACGCAGAATTGTTGAATTTGTGTATGTTTTGTTGTGCATATTTTCAATACACACACCTCCCCCCCGAAAAAAAATGGGCCCAGTGGATCTCCTGCCCCACTGTCTGCTTCGCAAAGTTGTTTGCAAGACTCCTTCAGGCTGTAAAGGTGCAGCCAGAGAGCTGCCGGAGAGTGACTATGAGAAAGTCCCCGAGCCCCGACTGTTACCAGCTCAGTGGATGTGTCCAGAGCCTGGAGTGGCTGTGTGGAGGCTGCCGGGCTGGGAGCGGACATGCACAGCCAGTCTGCTGGCTGGACTCTCAGCCCTCTCCACCGGGGTTATCACTTTCCAAATGTACCCAAGGCCGGAGGTGACCAGACAAGAGTAGCAGCAGGTGACAGGCCATGAAATAAAGTCAGTGTTGGGAAAAGTCACAAGGACCTCTCACAGGGGTTGCCCTCAGGCACACACCCAAGGCCTGGTGACCTCTGAGTGTCCCTGACCTGTCCTGAAAAATGACTTGCAGCCCCCACCCTCGGAGCAGAGTATGGCAACACATACAAGCACACACACGCACACACAAAGGGGTAGGCAGGTCCACGAATTAAACAGTCCATTCCTCCTCCGCGGAGGACTCAGAGAGAAAGGTCTGACTCCGCATTCCTTTCCACTCACCAAATATGCTTTGTGAACTGCCAGAGAAAGACAACTATGGCCACACCCCCCAGCCTCCTGTTCACCCCTTGGCCAGCTGGCTGCACCACTCTCCTACTCACTCCCTCTCCCCCCACTCCCCCCGCCCCACTCTACCCCATGAGCTCAGGAGACAGGGCAACCGAGTCTCCACCACACACTAGAAAATGCGGAAGCATTTAATCCTGATGCACAAACTCACTTAGCACGAAATTATAGCGTTCGTTCCTTAAATTTATATTGCTTAGAAAGAACCGCTCATTAAATTTGCACCTTATAAAACACCGTATTAAATCGCAGCCGCAGGCACACCTGTCCATGGGGAGGGGACCCAAGCTGACAAGCCAGGCTCCATCAGCTGTTCCATTCACAGCCATCTGCAACTCCACTGCAAATTTGTAGCAGAAAGGCACTGAGAAGGTAAGGTGAATTTACAGTGGTAAAATGTTTTTCCTGTGTCATTAAGGTGGTGAAGATATACAACAAAATCTTTGCCTATTCAGCAACTGGTACATGGAGTTCCTGGGTGGCACAAATGGCTAACCGTTTGACTACTAGGTGAAACACTGGCAGATCGAACCCACCCATAGGCACCTTGAAAGGCATATCTGGGGATCTCCTTCTGAAGGTCACAGTCTTGAAAACCCTACGGAGCAGTTCTCCAAGTTCAGCACACATTACTGGTTAACTATGTTATAAATTGTTTTAAAAGCTTATTTATTCACTTAACTTTCTCACTTATCTTCTACCCCCTCCCTGCCCAGCCTCCCAACTGGGAAAAGCAGCCACTGTCTGATTCTAGTGGCAGACTAGTTTACCCCCACCTACAGCGGCACCTCCAACTGCCTTGGTCTTCATCCCAAATCACACGCACACCTGAGCTAAAGGTGCAACAAGGTGTGGCAGCTTCAGCCTCTCCCAACCACACCACGCAGTTGGAGCTGAACAGCAGAACCCCTTCCTCTGAGAAAGGTCCCAGCCAGCCCATGTGTGTCTCAGCTCAGGAGGAACCCCAGTGGGTGAGGAGAGAAGAATCGTAGCTCTTCCAAGCCGCCACCCCCTCTCCCCATCCGCCATGCCAAAAACAAAGTCCAACACTGCTCAATCTAGGGGCCCTGGGAACATGTCCTCGCCAAGCTCTGTGCCTCAATTTCCTCATCCATACACAGGGAAGATAACAGTGCGTCCCCACTGCTATAGGATCGTTGGAAATTAAAGGCATTTGTGGACACAAGCCTGAGGACCCTGCCTGGTACACCAAACCCACTACCACTGAGTAGGTTCCAACTCATAAAGACACTTCATAGGATTTCGAAGACTGGAAATCTTTCCAGGAGTAGACAGCCTCATCTTTCTCCAACCAAGCGGCCAATGGGTTTCGACTTCAGACCTGTGGTTAGCAGCCTGATGCCTGGGTTTTGTGTATCATCCTCATTATCGACATCCTACTTTAAAGGTAAGTAAACTGAGGCACAGAGAGGGAATCCTTGTCCATCCCATGCTGTTCACCCTGCCAGGCACACCTCATTCAATCTGCAGCCAGTCTGCCAGCCTCAGGGAGCCTCCACCTCAGGCCAAACCGCAAGGTGACCCTCAGACAATAGCTTCATGCTTGCCTGGGCCCTTTCACATGTGGCGTGTCACCCTGCTTCCTCCAGACTCCAACCTGCCCAGACACACACAGGAACCGAGTCACACACCTACAGCTCCATATATGCCAAATGTCAACGTGGACACACACTACCCCCTGCAACACTGCATCCAAAGCCCAAGGCTCAAATTCCACAGTCCAAGTCCCACTGGAGAAGCGCAATAATATTCCTGGGAAGTAAGCCCTTGACTTGGACTCACCTGTTAAATCCTCAGGACAACTCCCCACCGCAGTAGAATGACTACCAATGTTATCCCCGTGCTAAATCCAATCCATAAAGCAAATTAAACAGCATTCGGGGCCAAAAGAGGCCCCAATGGCAGCTGAGCCGAGAAACAAGTGAGATTTCACCCAGACGGTGAGAAGGCAGAACAGCATCCTTGTTCGTGGTCAGCACTGTGGCCAGAAGGGCCTAGGTCAACTTCGGGCTGTGCACGTCCCAGCTGGGTGGCCTTGAGCAGATCCTCTGAACTCTCTGAGCCTCCATACAAGTATTTTGAATTGAGAAGCAAGTGCTGAGCTTCAGTGAGGAGGAGGTGAGGTGAAGCGTGTACACAGCACAGAACCCAGTCAGCACTAATGTCAAAAACAAACGCGAGCAGTTTACGCAAAGCCCACCGTAAACTCATAACCCACCGGCTTCTCATAGCCCAGGGTTTCTTTATCTTAGCTCCAGGGCCATTTGGGGCCAGATGCTTTTTTGTTGTGGAGGGTTGTCTTGTGCACGGTAGGATATTTCTAAGCATCCCTGGCCTCTGCAGCAGCCGCATCCCCCCCACCCCCCTACACCCCGGTGTAATAACCCAAAATGCTTTCAGACGTGGACAAGTGTTTCCACAGGGCAACTGGAGAATTACTGTTAACCACCAATAAATAAGTGCTATCAACATTCCCAAATTACAGATGATAAAAACCGAAGCCCAAGTGACTTGCTCATCATCAAATACCCGGATTGTGGTGACTCTAGGGGAGCTGGTTACCGTGGTGGTAGTGGTGGTGTGCCCATATAGGAGTTTTAAGGCTATGTTATCTTTACAGGAGCAGAAAGCCTCATCTTTCTCCCAAGAAGTGGCTGGTGGATTCAAACTGCTGACCATGTGGTTAACAGCTCACCACATAACCCATTATGCTACCAAGGAACCTCTGGCTACCATATTACTGCTGTTGTTAAGTGCCGTGGAGTCTGTTCTGACTCACAGCAACCCTGTATAGCGTTTCTGAGGAGCAGCTGGTGGGTTTGAACCACCGGACTTGTGGTTGGCAGTCCAGTGCTGATCGCACAGCACCACACCGGGACTCCACACTCTGCCCCCTCCCAGCCTGCCCCAGCTGCCTCCCGAGACCTACCGCCAGCTGCAGGTCACGGCTGCGCAGCACAGCCGAGTTCTTCTCCTCGCTGAGCTGCGCCAAGCGCATGGCAATCATGTAGTTCTCGTCCTTGAGCCTCAGCAGCTCCAGGCTGCCTGCCTCCCAGTCCTCCCGAAGTCGCTGGCAGCGCTCCTGAGTCTGCTGTTGCTCCCGTAGCCGCTGCTCCAACCCTGCCCGCTCCTCCTCCAGCAGCCGTCCTCGGGCCTGCAGCTGCTGCTCCCGTTGCAGCTGACTCTTCCGAGCTTCCCGAAGCCGCCTCACCTCCGTCATTAGGAACTGGGTCAGGCCCTCGGGACCCTCCTCATCTGCCAGGGACAGGGCAGAGAAAATTCAGGTTAGGGGGATAGGAGCTTGCACTGAAAACGAACAAAAAAACATAAAAGCACTACAAGGAAATTCTGGAATATGTTTTAACAATTTTAAGGGTAGGAAAGACCTTCCTACACAGACTACAAAATCCAGGAGCTTCAAGAAAAAAGAAGGGTAAATGCATGTTTAAAAAATAAGAACAGTTAACCTCTGAATGGTAAAGACGCAATAAAGTTCAAAGACAAGTAACAAGAGAAGAAGAAAAGATTCACAATTTATATTAACAAAGGGTTCTGAGCCACCTTATAAAAACAGCTCCTACAAATCAATAAAGGAGCTCTGGTAGCGTAGGGGTTATGACTTGGGCTGCTAATCTCACAGTCAGCAAATTGAAACTACCAGCTGTTCCGTGGGAGAAAGATGAGGCTTTCTGCTCCCGTAAAGACTTACAGCCTCGGAAACCCTATGCAGGGACGTAGTGAGTCAGAACTGACTCCACGGCTCATAATCACCACCACCACCACAAATCAATAAGGAAATTGCAACAATCTAGTAGAAATAAGCTAAGAACTATCAATCAGCAAGTCCCATAGCTCTCTACGTAGGACTGCTCCTCAGAAATCCTACACAGGCTCACTATGAGTTGAAACTGACTCTCTGGCACTTAACAACAACAACAAACAAAGGAAAATATGCTCAAACTGAGCAGCAATTATAACAGTAACCAGTAACATGTGTTGATTCATACTTTGTATTAGATGCATATATGAATTAATTCAATCTTCATGACATCATTCTAATGTAAGTACTATTGTGTTGTTGTTAAGTGTCCCTGAGTCAGTTCTGACTCATAACAACTCTGTATAGGGTTGCCAAGGAGCCAAGGAACAGCTGGTGGGTTTGAACTGCCCACTTTGTGGTTAGCAATCAAGTGCTAACTAATCCTGTTGTTGTGTGTGTTGGTTGGAGTCGGTTCCAACTCATAGCAACCCTGTACACAGTTTCTGAGGCTGTAAATCTTTATGGGAGCAGAACGCCTCATCTTTCTCCCGCGGAACAGCTGGTAGTTTCGAACTGCTGACCTTGAGGTTCGTAACCACTACGCTACCAGACCTAGAGAGCCACTATTATACCCATTTTAAAAACAGAAACTGAGGCACAGAATGGTCAAGCTATTTGCCCAAGATTCACTAGTTAGTAAGCTGTGAACTGCATTTCTCAAGTACAAATTTAAAACAATTAAATGTACATTGTTTTTATGTATCAAACTGGCAAAAATATTTAAAAGCGATCCCCAAGGTGCATGAGGATAGAGCAAAGTGGGTACTCACACATTGCTGGTGAAAGGTATGTTGATTTGAAGTTTACAACACATAGTATTTGACGAATGGTACTTCTCGGCTCTCTGTGGTGGTTAATATTATATGTCAACTTGTCGAGGCTATGATTCTCAGTATTTTGTGTTCTGATGTAAGGGATTTCCTGGGGAGTTACGGCCTGCGTCGAATCTATACGGAAGCTCTGGTAAAGCTCTCTCGATCCTGCATCCAAACTCATCATCATGTGACCACCAGTTTATGGGATGTGAGCCAGCAGCCTACTGCCTGACCTGCACATTTTGGGTTTGTCAGTCCCTGAAACTACATGAGTCAGAAGTCTCCCGCCTGACACTTTACCCACAGATTTGGGACTTGCTAATTTGGTGTGATGCTGTAGGAAACATACTAGACTGCTGGTCGCAAGGCCAGTGGTTCAAACCTGCCAGTCGCTCCTTGGAAACCCTATACAGAGGTCTCTATGAGTCAGAACTGGCTCGATGGCATTTTAGCAACAACAGTTAACAACATTTCATTGATTTTGTTCCTTTAGAGAACCCAGCCTAAAGCATACTTGCGTTTGCACAGATGCCTATAGGATGTTCCCAGGCAGCTGGAAACAACTCGGATATCCATCAATAAAGGGATCAATAAAATGAACGATGGCCAAGCTTCACTAATGAGCACTACGCAGTCATTTAAAACAAGTGTAACAGACGGCAAAGAATCACTAACAACAGCTGCTGTGAAAAACAGCAAAATATGGAGCAACACCTATAGGACAATCCCATGTGCATATAAATGCAAAGAAAGAGGAGATTCGAAAAACTGTTACCAGCAGAACAGAGCTGAGGGAAGTGAAGTTTCTTCTCTTTTTTTTTCTATTTCTCTCTTGCTTTTGTCTTGTCCCCATTGGTTGTTCAATAATATGTTATTTAGTGCCCACATATTTGTGTATTTTCTCTTTTGAATATTTAGTGTTTGAATGTTGTACACAAGAAACTGAATTTATGTGCACCCAACATATATGTGTCTGAAAATAAATTGAGAAGGAAAAAGCAACGTTCAGAGCTTTGGGGCTTTGAACCCAGACTAGCAGGGTTCCGGAGTCAGCCTCATACTTGGCTTGCTGTGGGGCCTTGGGCAAGCTGCTTCAGCCCTCTGTGAGCCTCGGGGATAATGGGAGTACCCCCTTCCCCACCATCAAGGGCAGAGTAAGGGCTCTCTGCATTGCACCTGAGTCCCACCAGCCCTACTCACCAAGGATCATGGAGCAGCGCTGGGCGGCTTCCTGGCCCGTGAGCAGAGTGAAATGTTCAGGGTAGTAGAACTCCAGGGCTTCCAAGAAGGCCTCGTAGCCCCTCTTGCCACGGCAGCGCAGGATGTCCATCAAGCGCCCTGGGGAGTGTTGGTGGCCATGGGTCAAGATGAGGGCTCTTATAGTATCTGACCACTTCCCAAGCCCCAGGGCCTACGTTCCCCAGATTTTTATGCCAATGACACACACAGAAGCTTGTTCTAACACATCAGGGAGGGAAGCCTGCCTGCCACAGCCAGGAGAACTGTCCCCCTCTCCCCCCACATCCCAGCACTCCCCTAGCCCCTTCCACACACACTGAGGCAGAGCCAGCAAATGCAGCCTTGGACCCTGGCTATAATTTCAGCAGCAAAGAGAAGTCCCCTGCGTTCCCAAAAGCAAAGAAAGGATTTCTCTCAGTGGCCACCGTCTGAAATTCACCATTACAGCCTGCTTCCTTTGGCAGCTCTGGTTCAAAGTCACACCCTGTGGGACATGGGACCCTCCTAACTCTGAGATGGACTTTGGATATTTGAGGAGAAATGACTCTCCACAGAGTGTGTGGGACCTGAGAAGAGATAGAACCAAAGGGCTCAAAGGGAACAGAAAGGTGCCCATAAGCTGGATGTGATAAGAAGGCCCCAAGTCTACTCGGCACCGGCAACCACATCCAAGCTCCTGCTCTCCGTGGGTCCAGGAAGTGGGCAGAAACCTCAAGACAGACAAAACGCCGGCGCCGCTGTGGGTACCGTGGACCTGCTGCACCCGTAATAGTGGTTCAGGAGGTGGCATGATACTGGGCACACCCAATCGGCCCACTCACAGATCTGCAGACGGAGGCCCGGCTCACTCCAGGGCTCGGGGTTCCGCGCCCGGGGTCATGGTCAGCCACAGGGGAACCCCGGGCACTGCCCACTCACCAGTGCGGTTGACACGGCATGGGAAGCGGTAGGTACTCAAGACCTCTTCCTCGTCCTGCTCGTCGATGACCCGACACTGGCGCAGGTACGGTGTGAGCTTGGCCGGGTTCAGGGCGCGTGTCAGCTTGTGCCGGACGCTCTCGATCCGTTCCCACAGCGCGTCCTCCTCCGCCTCGGACCCTGAGCCGTTCCCGGCTTCCTCCTCCGGCTCCCCCGCCTCGGCCCGGCCCGGCATGGCTGCGTCCTCGGGGTCTACGGGAAGAGACGCGCGGGGGTCGGCAGGGTGCCCGAATCCGGGGGCGACTACCGGTTCTGAGGCAGGACGTCGCCCCAGGACTCCAGTCGCCGCCGGCTCCCCTTTTCCGCGGCCCCGCGCCCCGGGACTCACCCCACACGCCACCACCGCCTCGGGCTCCCGGGTCTGCGCTCGGGCGGCGGCTCCGCCGGCGCAAGGGGGCGGCGTCCCCGACTCCGCCCCTGTCCCCAAGGCCGCCGGGGCTGCCGGGGCCGCTCCACATCGCCGCCCCGGCCCGGGCCAGCGTCCGCCGGCTGCCGTCCGCACGTCCGCCCGCACGCCCGCCTCCGGCCGTCCGGCCGCGCCTCCCCCCCGCTTCCTGTTTCCCGCCGGCGCTCCCGGCCCTTAGCGGCGGGGTCCGGACGGCCCGCCCACACCTGCCGGGCTCCGGGCGCACGGGGCGGGGCCGGCCACGCACGCTCACACCCTCCACACTCCGGGGTCCACCTGGAGACGCAGAGCAGCTCCGCAACCACGGCACACACACTCACACAAAGTTAGTTTGTGGGAGCCACAGGTCCACCCTACAAGACACGCGCCTCTCACTGAGCCCGGACAGTAACACACAGGTACCTAGGGGCACACGTCACATAAAACAGTGCCACTGCACACGACTTAATATCCATCACACCCACAGCCCAATGGCCCCCATATAACCTACACCTGGTCACATCCTTTATCTGAGCGCTTCCAGGAACCTGCCCATGTCTCTCCCCAAAGCTGCCTGGGAGCACTGCTGAGGCTGCTAACCTGCTAGAGGACCTGGGCAAAGGTTAGTCCTCTCCAAGCCTCAGTCTTCCCAAATTGATCTCAAGCCTTCTCAGAAAGGAGTCTCCAGGGCACCACTGTGTGGAGAGCGTGGAGACCTGGAACCTCACCTCTGGATGCTGATGTCAGACATACAAGCATACCAGAGGGGAGGGGTTCTGTGGTCAAAGTCTAGAGCATTTGAGAAGTGATGCATTCATCCCCGCCCCCTTGGGAAACTGGGGATTGCTTACCAAGATAAAGTTCATGTTTTTATTTTTAACTGTGGGTACTGATACGTGATACATACCTCTCTCCATGTGCTAGAAACTGCCAATGGTGTTTGCTGAAGGTGAGGGGCAGTGGGGCACAACTGGTACAGAAAAGAGGTGTACTTCTCCCCCAGCCCCTTCCAGTCCTTCTGAATTAGATGGCACATATACAGAGATTACATATCCAAAGTAATAAAAATTTACAGTGCTAAAGGCTCTGAGTAATTCCACAGTAAAGAAATCCGCTGAACTTTCTTTGTCTTGGTGTCATTGTCCAAACCTAATTGAGCATCGAAGTTTATATTATTTTTATTTTTGCTTTGCCTATCTCCTGTTTCTTTCCAGGGAGGGGGAGGCAGGGGGCGATGCTTTGGAAATCCTGAATTCTAGTGCAAATTCTTCAATTCACAAACGAGGAAGCAAACAGAGGCTCAGGAAGGGCCTGAAAACACTCCAGTTCACAGTGAGGCAGAGGTGAGGTGACGTCAGAACTTCTTGGTCCCCTCCTCCCAAGCTCTGCACCCAGACACACATCTTTCCTCTCTGTGCCCACCCAGGAGTGCCCTTGGCCTCCAGCTGCCCTCCCATAGGGAGTGACTCCTCCCACCAGCAGCCCCCGCTGATTGTGAATGTTTTTAACTTGGCGGGGAGAACAGAATGGAAGCTTGGAAAATGAGCCTGTGGTTAATTATTTTCTCATCAAGAAGCCTAAGCAGAGGCTGGAGATAAAGGCACGGAAACAAAGGGGCCGGCAGATAAGTGGACAAGGAAGTGAGTGGGCACTGGATCTGTGCAGGGTGGGAACTAGTGTCCCTGGGTGTCTGACCCCCACCTGGAGAGGCTGCTCAATTCTAGAGAGTACAACATTCACACCAAGTCATACATATTCACAGCCATACCGACTCAGGCGTGCTCACAGAGGGTAACACACTCCCAGACACACATGTTTATGGTCACACTCACACGCACAGTCTTTCACACGCATATAGTCAAACAACTCGCACAATCGCACACTTAGGGACACACTCACACGCACAATCTCTCTCTCTCTCTGTCTCTGTCTCTCTCTGTCTCTCTCTGTCTCTGTCTCTCTCTCTCTCTCTCTCTCTCTCTCACACACACACACACACACACGCACACGCACACGCACACGCACACACACACACAGAGGCTGTGCCTAAAGCTTGATGCCTTTAAGCCAGAAGGAGGAGGCTTCCCCACCAAAGGTGCTGCCTGGATGAGTCTTGGCTGTCTGGGTCCCTTGGTGCCCACAGCACTGAGGGTGGAAGTGTATAATTGAGCATTATTGTCAATGTATTCCACTACATTTATTTCCTCTCTACACTCATGCCAGGAAGACATGTACCACAACTGGGAGACAAGGGGGCTCCATCTCCTACCTGGGGAACTGTGTTCTATCCTAGGCTTGTTCCCATGAGTGCTGTCCCTCCTGAGCCTCAACTTCCCTGTCTGCTAGAGCAGAGAACTGTCTAGGAGCAGAAAAGTGCTCCAGGACCTGAGTTTGGCCCTGGCTCTGTGGGTTAATACGCTAGACTGCAAAGCCATTTGAACTTCAAAGTCAGCGGTTCAAGCTCACCAGCTGCTCCTCAGAAATCATATACCGGGTTACTATGGGTCAGAACTGACTTGATGGCACTTAATAACATCAACATCTCTCTGGACAATTCTCCTCCCTCTCAGTTTCTACATCTGTAAAATGGGAATATGAATCCCCACATAAGATGACATGGGAGAAGGCCGGCAGAGTACTCAGGAGACAGCTGAGTGACCTGTCCCAGGCTCCTCCCAGTACCAGTGCATAGCAGAGGGGCCAGGTCAGAGGTAAAGAGCTCACCCACAATCCTCAGAAAGGCCAGGCTGCTCCAGCAGGCTCTGCAAGGAAAGCTCAAAGTCCCTCTGTAGCCAGACTCTGGAGGGCCCAGGTGAGGTACCTGGGTTCCAAGCCTGCTCCCCATTGCCTAGCCCCTAACCACTTCGGAACTGTAGTCAAACAGCCCAGGAATTTTATCTTTCTGCCTCACACCGACCCTCCTCCCACCACTTCCTGATCCACAGACTCTGTACCTAAAACCTGCTCCTCCAGGGTCCCCGGGCTACAACCCATCCCCCACTCTGCTGTCAGAAGTAGACCTTTGGTCTCTCTTCCATCTTAAACAACCCATAGCTCTCCATCAAACTAGAACTTTAGAATAAAATTCAGTCTTTCCCAGGCCCTGCCCACCCCACCTCCCCTCACTCTCCAGCTTCATTCATTTTTGGAACTAACCCGCTTTTTCCATCTCAGAGCTCTTGTCCAACCTGTTCCATGCCTGGCAGGGAGGACTCCTTCTAGCCATTCAGATCTCAGATGGGTGCCACCTCCCTTGGAATGAGAGCCCGGAGGCACAGAGCTCCCTCAGTGTGTGCCTGGACCTGTCTTTGATCAGCAGGAGTGGGCCTGAATGATCCAGGGAGGAGAGAGGGAGAAGGAGATCCCGGTGGCGGACAGAACACAAAGGCCTTGAAGGTCATTATCAAGACTTGGGCTTTCACTCTGATCCGTGACAATACTTTTGTGTCTTCCCCAAACAGCCACAAGCCCCACACAAGCAGGGACACCCTTTTTTGTTCATTCAAGGACACCCCCGGCCGAGCACTTTTTCTGGTCCTTATGCAACTCAGAAGTCTGGGATTTGATCTCACCTGCTGGACTATGGTGTTCCCCATCCCAGCCCCCAAACTGACCTTGTCAGGTTGTCTCTTCTCTTCATTAAGAAGTGGTACTGGATGGCATTCTGAGCTGCGTGCCACTGCACGGGACAGGGCCTGGCCCACAGCACGAAGCCATAGGAGGCTGGTGAGTGGATTGGGACTGAGGACAATTCCTTGGACAGTCTGCCCCACAACAGAGCCAGACTGCTGGGCACTCAATTCTCACGATGCCTGCCTGTGATCTGAGGCAAATCACTAAGTCTTTCTGTCCCGCTGACATGAGGGGCCCAGCACAGCCCTGTCGCTAAATGATGTCCCTTCCCCTCCCTGCTGCCCAGTGTCCCCACCCGAGCTTCTATAAGGTAGGCCTTCCCTGAGACCCATTCCAGGAAGGGGGGCAGTGGGGTGAGGGCAGGGTAGCTGCAGCCAACCACATGAGTCAGGGCTGGAAAGATGTGTAAGATTACCAGTTTATGTTAATTGGGGAAACTGAGGCCCAAGGCCAGGGCCCCAGGAAGCACAGAAGAGAAAGACAAGTCGGTACTTCCCTTCCCCTGGGGAAAGTGACTACATCTCTCACATGTGGGATCGCTGAAAGGACAGGGGAAGGGAGGAGGGGTGATCTGTCCCCCCCACTCTCACCCCATCCCAGCCCTGTAGCCTTGGCAATAGAAACAAATAAGTCACCCTCATCCCAAGGGAATCAGTTACAGAGATCTGTGTACCTGGCTGAGTGTGGAGCCAAACTAAGAGGTGGGGGACAGGCCTGGGGCTGGGCTAGGGGGTGAGAGTTAGTACAGGGGCAGGAGGAGAAATGGACTAAGAGAAAACATAGTAGGCCAGGGCTCAGATATGGGTTTCTCTAGCCTGACCTCTCCATGCTGTGCCACCTCCCTCAACCATGATGCCAGGCTCCTCTGTGACTCAGTTTCCCAGACTGCACCACAAGGAAGCCCCAGCCTACCTAGTCAGTAGTCAACCTTCCTTCCAAGAGCGGCTATGACCCCAGCAGGCCACCATAGGAGCTCAAACTGAGGTGGGAATCTCCAGAGGGGGCTTCCCGGAGCAGGAGATAGCCTCCCTCCTGGGAATGCCACCTGGGGCCCTGAATTCCAGAGAAAGGGCCTTAGAATCATTGGGGTTGAGTCAGCGGGAAAGGGCGGGCCTTGGGGGCCTTGCCGGTTCTGAGTCACTTTGGCCCTGCAGGCTGGCGTGCCTTCCCCTGCCACTGGCCTGCACTGTGGGGTCACATAGGCCTGGGTTCAAATTCCAGCTTCCAGCTTCCATGAGGCCATGACTCTGGGCGGGCCTCCCAGCCCCAGCGGAGAAATGAGGACAATAACTACTGTGTCTGGTGCCAAGTTGGTGCTCAGTGACAACAATAGCAAACATTTCTGACAGCTTGCTATGTGCTAGCTCTTTCCAGGATTAGCTCCACAAATCTGCTTAACAAACCTGGGAGGTCAGTCCTCCAATTGTTCTCATTTTTCAGATGAGGAAAGAGGTTAGGTGAAGCTAGTATGTGTGGACCCAATGGGCAACGTGGTCAGTGTTGTCAAAACCCCGAAGCCCCGTTGTGGTCCTCCCTCACCTGCCAGCAGAATTCCCCACCCAACCCTATTTGAGGCCCTGGGGACTCAAATGAATGACTATAGACCCTGCCCTGGGGAACAGCCCACACCCAACCACTTTAGGCTGTAGGTTCAGTGGCTGGCAGTGATTATAGGAGGGAATCCTTCATTGCTGCCCAGGGGGCACCAGGCAAGAAAGGGAAGGGTGGTCCAGGCAGAAAACAAAGGCCTTGGTTCCTCTCACTTGTTTTAACTTGTACTATTCCAAACCATCTGGTAGCGTAGTGGTTACGAATCGGGCTGCGAACCTTAAGGTCAGCGGTTCGAAACTACCAGCCGCTCCGCGGGAGAAAGATGAGGCTTTCTACTCCCGTAAAGATTTACACCCTCGGAAACCCTGTACAGGGTCGCTATGGGTCGGACCCGACTCGATGGCACTTAACAACAACAACAACATTCCAAACCATCAGTCCAGTTTGCAGTAGTGCCCATGACTCAGCTGCCCCCCTCCCACTCCCCAGGAGATGAGATAAGTGGGCTACCCATGCCAGAAGGCTGGTGAATAATCATCACACCAATGCTCCATGGGGGAGTACTCTTCAGGTACCAGGTGCTGAACTCTTTCATTCTCACGCAACCCCAGGAGGTGAGGTCAGTTTATATTCCAAGTAAAAGTGAGGAAGCTGTTGTTGTTAAGTGCCCTCTAGTCTGTACCAACTCATAGCAACCTTAAGCACAACAGAAAGAAACACTGCCAGTCTTGTGCCAACTTCATAATTGTTACTATGCTTGAGCCCCTTGCTGCTGTCACTTGGCCAATCCATCTCGTTGGGGGTCTTCCTCTTTTTTGCTGACCCTCCACTTTACCAAGCGTGATGTCTTTCTCCAGGGATGGGTCCCTCCTGATAATATGTCCAAAGTATGAGAGATGAAGTCTGGCCATCCTGGCTTTCAATGAGCATTCTATTTGTTTTTTGGCAGTCCATGGTACTTTTAATCTTTTTCTCCAAGACTATAAATCAAAGGCATCAATTCTTCCACGGTCTTCCTTATTCACTGTCCAATTTTCACATACATATGAGGTTATTGAAAATACCATGGCTTGGGTTAGGTGTACCTTAGATCTTAACTTGACATCTTTGCTCTTGAACACTTTAAAGAGGTCTCCTTGTGCAGCAGCAGATCTGCCTAGTACAATGCATCATTGGATTTCTGACTGCTGCATCCATGACTATTGATGGTTGATTTGAACAAAATGAAGTCTTTTAACAATTTCTTTTCTCCATTTATTGTGATGTTATTTATTGGTCCAGTGGTAAGGATTTTTGTTTTCTTTACATTCAGGTGCAACCCATACTGCAGGCTGTGGTCTTTGATCTTCATTAGTAAGCATTTTAAGTCCTCTTCACTTTCATCAAGCAAGGTTGTATCATATGCATATTGCAGGCTGTTAATGAGTCTTCCTTCAATCCTGATGCCACATTTTTCTTCATATAATCCAGCTTCTAAAATTATTTACTCAACACACAGATTGAATAAGTATGGTGAAAGAATAGAATTCTGATGATACTTTTCCTAATTTTAAACCATTCAGTGTTCCCTTTTTCTGTTTAAACAACTGGCTCATGGTCTATGTACAGGTTCCTTATGAACACAATTAAGTGTTCCAGAACACTCATTTTCTGCAATGTTGTCCATAGCTTGTCATGATCCACACAGTTGAAAGCCTTGCATAGTCAGTAAAACACAGGGAAACATCTTTCTGGTATTCTCTGCTTTCAGCCAAGATCTATCTAAATTCAGCAATGATATCCCTTGTTACACATCCTTGTCTGAATCTGGCTTGAACCTCTCGCAGTTCCCTGTCAATGTACTGTTGTAGTCGTTTATGAAATATCTTTAGCAAAATTTTGCTTACATACAATATTAATGATATTGTCCAATGAGTTCTGCATTCCTTTGGGTCACCTCTCTTTGGAATGGGCACAAATATGATCTCTTCCAGTCAGTTGGCAAGGAGCTCTGGTAGCGTAGTGGTTACGAATCAGGCTGTGAACTGCAAGGTCAGCAGTTCTAAACTACCAGCTGTTCTGCGGGAAAAAGATGAGGCGTTCTGCTCCCGTAAGGATTTACAGCTTCAGAAACCCTGTATAGGGTCACTATGAGTTGGAACCGACTCCACGGCACATAACCACCACCACCGCCAGTCAGTTGGCCAGGTAGTTGCCTTCCAAATTTCTTGGCATAGATGAGTGAGTACCTCCAGTGCTGTATTACTTTTTTGAAGTATTTCCATTTGTATGCCATCCATTTCCGGAGCCTTGTTCTTTGCTAATGCCTGTGGTGCGCCTTGGACTTCTTCTTTCAGTATCATTGGTTCTTGATAGAGCTGTTCTGTTCCTCCACAACCAGTAACTGGTGTTGGCTTCAACACTCCCTCTGGAGCCACAAGCAGCCTTGGTGTGAATGAGGAAACCTGGGTTCAAATCCCCATTCTGCTCCTCATTTGATCCTAGACTTTGGGGAATGGCTACCTCCTTTCATGGCCTCATTTTCCCCATCTGTGCAGTGGGGATGATCCTAATGAAATGCATTGAATGGAGCCAGGAGGACAGGTTCTGCCTGCATTCTAACCTCTCTGAGCCACATCTGTAAAATGCAGCAAAGATATAGATATAAGTATGTTGTTGTTATACGTGGGTTCTGCCCGGTAGTGGTCCTATAAACAGAATGGAACACTGCTCAGTCCTGTACCATCCTCACAATTGTTGCTATGTTTGGACCCGTTAGGATAGCCACTATGTTAATCCAGCTCATTGAGAGTCTTCCTCTTCTTCACTGACCCTCTCCTTTACAAAGTATGGGGGCCTTCTCCAGGGACTGATCCCTCCTGATAATGTGTTCAAAGTATGTGAGAAGAGGTCTTGCCATTCTTGTTTCTAAGGAACATTCTGGTATACTAAGGCAGGGAACTTAGGGGGCATGTTGGAAAGAGTTTCTAGAAAAACAAAGACTTTGTCTAGAGAACAGGGAGTTTCTTCAGTTCTCTACTACAGACCCTAGTGCTTGGGATGTACACAGAAGGCGCGCAATAAAGGCTCATTGAGTAGATTCTCAGCAGTGGCTGATCTCTCAGAACTGTAGCCCCAGCTATAAGGGGTCCAACTGAGGCCCCCAACACCTGCTACTTGAGCTCTGTAAGTCTCCCTGAGATGGAGCCTTGGGGGCCTCTTGCAGGATGAAAAGATTAATCCCAAGACCTTAACCATTTTGCAGTCTGTTTACTCTAATCAGACCACCATAACATTGCCGTATTTTATTTCCTTGTACAAGTTAACTGCTTTTACCCAGTTTGAAGGAAGACCTTTTCTTGGGGCCAGAGGAGAACACCAACCCCTGAGAGGGGCTGGAACCATAGGACTGAGAAGCATGCATACACAACATCCCATAATAAGTTTTGTCTGCTCCTACCAGAGATCTTTGGACCCCTGCTGTGGTACTGGAGGATTAACACTGGACTATGAACCACAAGGTCGGTAGTTCAAACCCACCAGCTGCTCCTTAGAAACCCTATGTGGAGTCACTATGAGTTGAAACGGACTCAACAGCACTTAACAATAACAACCACCACTAGAGGTCTTTGCAGTGAAATCCATCTTAAAGAAATGTTGTATATGCACCCAGTTAGCACATTAAAGGGGCTACTTGCTAGAAATCCTTACCTATCCCTAAGAACAAACTTGATATCTTTCCCCCCACAAAACTTACTGAAACCCAGAAGTCTTTGTACAGGTGTTGCATTAAGCCCTGCCTGTCTTTGCTTGTAAGCCTCCTTCTTATAATAAACCTTTGCTCATGCAGAACTCTGCCTCACCTGACTCTTCCGAATCAGTAGAAGGCAAGAGCCTTCTCTTGTAGGGCGGAGGTGCAATTAGCACTGGTACTAGCCCTTCTTCCAAGACAGATTTATTTGTTCTTCAGACGATCCATGGTACTTTCAATATTCTTCCCCAACACCATAATTTATCAATTCTCTTCCAGTGTTTCTTATTCATTGTCCAATTTTCACAGGCGTAGAAGACAATTGAAAATGCCATGGTGGCCTGCAATTTACCTTTTGTCACCTTTTCACCAGATCATACCCGCTGGGCCATCTGACGCCACCCAGCACCTCAGTGGAACTCAGAAAAATTTAAAAGACAAGAAAACTTGTCCCGCATGAAGGTACAATTTATCCAAAGTATGAGCCACTCTTTTTCCAGTCCATTGGAAATCCGTTTATTTTTAGATGGCTGGATGGGACACTCATTGATGGAAAATGACAAAGGAATTTCGAAAGTTGTGTACAGATCTTGTAATGGGAGGGACCGGCTTGGCCCTTTAAAAATGAGTGATCATATACAGCTAACTTCAGAACATTATGATTCACTGGCTGTAGGGCAGTATGTCAATAATTGTTCACATGACAGAGCAGAGCTGCTAATGTCTGCTCTCAGGAATCTGATGTGCCTACAGTTTTTCCTGTAGAACTGTAGCAATGCCTTCCAAACTTTCCCTAAGGCTACGGCAAACAAAACCCACTTTCTTGTATCTTTGTGTCATTCTTACTGCCCTTGGAGACATCAAGCAAGGAGAAGAGTTGTTTTCAAACTACTACACAATTGTTAGCTAATGCTGCCAACCAGAAATTAGGTTTTTTTACTCAGTTATTGAGTGAATTCTAAATTGCTGATTTTTTTCATTATTTTTCAGAGTTCCACCTCTAGAACACATACTTGGAGATCTAATTGGAGTTGGAATTTTTTGTTTTTATTGATACTATATGTTTCAATCCCATGATAAAAGTTATTTGCTTCATTATAATTTCAAAATTTTAATTCAGTGTTCATTTTAGTTGATTTTCACCTAAATATACATTAAAACATATTGTTTGGCCTTATCGTTTCATTTTTTGTTTTGTTTATTTCATATATTTTTCTCTGGTGGTTTAGAAAATTTTAGCCCAACTAGCAACAATTCTTGCAATATTATTGATGTGTGCAAACTGCTGTAAAAACTTTATTCTTAGAGAATAAACTAAAGTTAAAAAAAATCTATTCTAAAATGAAAAAAACAAAAAACAAAAAAGCCATGGTTTGGGTCTATATCGATCTAGATATGAAAGGCTTCAAAAAGTTCATGGAAAAATTCCATTCATTTTTTTGTTCCATTTTTCCATGAGCTTTTTTGAAGTCCCATATATCTCAGATAGACTTCCGATACAAGGTTCCTCTGAAAATGCAAGGAGTTGGTTAATATATATGAATGGCTTAACACAGTATCCTAAACATGTTGTTGCTGTCATGTGCCGTCAAGCTGATTCTAATTCATAGTGATCCTGTACTGGGTTTCCAAGAGTGGCTAATGGGTTTGAACTGCTGACCTTGCAGTTCAGTGCTTACCCACACTAGGGCTCATCCTAAGCATGGTGGTGGTAGTGTGCCATGGAGTCAGTTCCGACTCATAGCAACCCTGCATAGGTTTTCCAAGGCTGTAAATCTTTACGGGAACAGAAAGCCTCATCTTTCTTCCACGGAACAGCAGGTAGTTTTGAACTGCTGACTTTGAGGTTAACAGCCAGACTCATAACCACTACGCTATCATAGCTCCTTTCATCCTAAACACAGTCATTGTTTTTCACTGATTCCCTACTTTACCGAACATGATGTCTTTCTCCAGGGACGGGTCCTTCTTAATGACATATACAAAGTACATCATCCTTATCTTTTATTCCAACAACCAATTCATTTTTTTAAAAAAGCTTTTATTGTCAATTGAGTGTAAGTTTACAGGGCAGATTATCAGTTTTACATTCAATAAATCATATTTTGTTTAAACCAATTCATTTTAATTAAATTAAATTAAAGCATATAATTTGAAATAACAATAATAATTCCAAATATTCCAAGTTAAAGATAAGATTATTAGATTGGATAAAAACGACAGAATACAGCTATATGTTACTTACATTGCTGCTGTTGTTAAGTGTTATCAAGTCGGTTCTGACTCATAGTGACCCTGGATAGGGAGAAGCGGCTGGTGAGCTTGAACCACTGACATTACGGTTCTACTTATTTGTTGTTGTTAAGTGCCATCGAGTCGATTCCAACCCATAGTGTCTCTGTATAGGATTTCCAAGGAGCAGCTGGTGAGCTTGAACCACCAACCTTGCCATTCAAATGGTTCTACTTTTAAGAGACATAAACTAAATATTAGCGCACAGAAAGCTTGAAAATGAAAAGGATAGAAAGAGATACATTACACAAACAATAACCAGAAAAAAAGTTGCTGTAGCTGAACCGATGTTAGAATGTAAAAGTAAGGCAAGAGCACTCCCAGAAATAAAAGGAACATTTTATGATGTTAAGGGGTCAGTCAAGCAGGAAGATATTAGAATTCCACCCAACAGCAGAACATCAAAATATAAGTCAAAGTTAACGAAAGTAATAAGATAAATCTATGGTTGTGTATAATATACATCTTTCAATAAATTTCTATGAATCGAGCAAAATCACTAGATATGGGCTCTGTGGTAGATCAAGTTGTGTCTGTGTCCCCTCCAAAAATATATGTTGACATCCTAACCTGTAAATGTGAAGTCCCTGAGTGGCACAGCTCAGCCACAAAATGAAGGGTTGGCAATTTGAACCCACACAGAGGTACCTAGGAAGAAAGGCCTGGAGAACTGCTTCCCCAAAGTCACAACCTATGGAGTGCAGCTCCATTCGGAAACATGTGGGGTCATCAGGAGTCGAAATCACTTGATTTCACCTGAAAGACGTTTGAACTTCAAAGACAGCGGTTCAAGCTCACTAGCTGCTCCTCGGAAACCCTATACAGGGTTGCTATGAGTTGGAACCGACTCAACGGCACTTAACAACAACAGCAATATGACACTGCATCCCTATGGTGCAGTTAAATGCTCAGTTGCTAACCAAAAGGTCAGCAGTTCAAACCCACCAGCTGCTCCATGGGAGAAAGCTATGGCAGTATGGGCAGTTCTGCTTTGGCCTATAAACTTATGATGAGTCTGATTTGTTGTTGTTGTTGTTGTTTCGTTAATATGACCTATTTTGGAAATAGAAATTATTTTGTTATCTTAATGAGACCCTTCTAGTATAGGTTGAATCTTAAAACTACTCACTTCTGAATTATAAAGACAAACTAGACACAGAGACACACGAAGAGGAGAAAGACAGATGCCATGGGAGGGTCATCCAAACCAACAAGAATGTCAGAGACACCAGACACTTGAAAGCCCATAGAAAGAATCAACACTAACAAGACCCTCATTTGAACTTTTAGCCTCCAGAACTACAAGAAAACAAATTTCCGTTCTTTAACGCCACCCCCTGTGGTATTTGTATTATGGTAGCCCTAGGCAAAAAACAAGATGATTATATAAAACATCAACTGCCTTTCTATCAACTAGTCACAAATGAATAGAAGGTAGCATCTAAAAACCTCAAAAATATTCCCTTCCTAGGAGTAAATCAACCAACCAGTGGGCAAGACCTCTACACAGAAGTCTAGAAAACATTATTGCAATAATCATTTGGGAAATGCAAATCAAAACCTACGCGGACGACTGTTATCAAAAAGACTGGCAATAAGAGAGTTAGTGAGCGTCTTGGTTCTCTTGAGAAGCCGCAACAGAAACATCACAAGTGGGTGACTTTAAGAAACAGACATGGATTTTCTCATCGTTTGGGAGCCTAGAAGTCTGAGTTCTGAGCACTGACTTAAGAGGAAGACTTTTTCTCTGTTTGCTCTGAAGGAAGGTCCTTATCTCTTTAGCTTCTGCTTCCTGGTCCCTTGGAGATCTCTGTGTGTCTTGGCATCTAGTTTATCCAATCTCTCCTCTGCTTGCTTATTTAATATTTCAAAAGAGATTGGCCCAAAATACACCTTACACTACTCCTGTCTCAATAACATAACAAAAACAACCCATTCCCAAATGGGTTGAGAACCACAGGCATGGACCTTAGGATTCACAACACATTTTCTTCCAGAGACACCACTCAATTCACAGCAGTGAGGGTGTGGAGAAGTTGCAATCCTCATGCATTGCTGGTGGCAAATGTAAAATGGGGCAGCTCCTTTGGAAAACATTTTGACAATCCCTCTTAAAGGTAAATATAGAATTACTATATGACCCAGCAGTTTCACTTCTAGAAATATGCCCAACAGAATTAAAAACATATGTCCAAGTAACTCACAGGTAAGGGGATAGAGGTATGATAATTTGGGTGATGGGGAAGGCAATAAATACAAGGGGGAGGGCAATGCACAAGCAGGGGGAGGAACGGGATAGGGAAGACTATGGGAGGGATACATGGGCTAAATGGGATAGAGGTAGACTGAGACGTATGCACAACCTTGGAATAAGAAGGCTCTATGGCAAAAGGAGCTCTGGTAGCGTAGTGGTTATGAATTGGGCTGCAAACCTCAAGGTCAGCAGTTCGAAACTATCAGCTGCTCTGTGGGAGAAAGATGAGGCTTTCTGCTCCTGTAAAGATTTACAGCCTCAGAAACCCTGTACAGGGTCGCTATGGGTCAGAACTGACTCCACGGCACATAACAACAGCAACAACAACAACAACATGATATAGGGATCGAGACAGGCTGAATGGGTAAAGGAGGAGAAATAATGTTAAGGTACTTGACTATTTTGGGAATATTGGGTTCCCCTGCCTACCAGTGTTAACATAGACATTTAAGTGGGAATTAAAGCAATATTAGGAAAGATGATTACAGAAAGTTTGTAAGCCCGTCTTCAGCCTATAACTGATTGGATTATCTAAAAGGGAACAAGAATGTGTCCAGGGAAACAGGCTTCTTGTTAAGCCTTTGTGGCACATCTGGTTTAGGTGGAATCCTGAGCCCTACCCAGAACCCTCAGAGGTGGACACACATCCTCAACTGAAAAGACACGTAGCCCAACCCGGAATGGCTAGAGGAACAGAAGCTAATCTTGAAAGAAAGACCAACTGGGGGCAGGGGTAGGGAGAAAAGGCAGCAGACTGTGTGGCTGTGACAATACCAAGCTGTTTGCCCTGGATCCATCAAGGCAAGAAAAGTCAGCCCATCAGGGAAAACCCTTTCTAAGGTTGAAACTCAAAGGGAACACACAAACAGTCTTGTATGCTCCCTGGAAACCCTACTGATCAATTTGTCAGTAGAAGTGGGGAGAAGTGCAGCAAAGAAGACCTGGGCTGAGATTCCAGGGCCTTATTTCATGGACACCCAATGACCTGGAGATGAGAGAGAGAAGAGGATGGGCTGGCTGGTTTCAAGTTCAGGGAGACATGTGAACTCTGGAGCCCAAGGACCCTGACCTAGCCACTCGGGGCTAGAGTTAAGAGTGAAGTAGCCAGCTGGTATGAAAGGGGGAGGCATGCGAGAACTCCCAAACTTGCAGACAAGTACCCATTGGACCTAGAATTCGATCAGATGAAGATCAAGAGGTATGAGGTATAAGACAGCGAGCAAGCGTAAATTGCTACAACTTGATTAAGTAGACCTTTGCTTGTGGATGAAGCTGCCCAAAGTTCCAACCGAACAAGGAAGCATTCTTCATATCAAGGATCACGCATGCCCCCTCAGTAAGCTGGGCAACTTAGACTTCAGCTATCACCACTGGGGTCCTATGAAGACACAATGTAGCTGGCTTCCAAGCTTTCATGAGGGTGCTTAGTGTCCGAATGAGGGGAGTAATACAGAAACCCCACTGAATAGTTTTCCTCCTGTCTAGATGGGTCTGGTGATGAGGAGGATAAGATTCTGTGATTCAGTTGTGAGTAATTGTTACCAGGACTAATGACAACTGCCACAACTGTAAACGTAGAAGAGGCATGACTAAAAGGAGGGAGCAGTTAATCTGTCATTTCAGGAACAGAGGACCAGAGGACCATCAAGAAGGAGGAAAGTGAGAGCAGCGAGGGATTCTAACCAGAGAAGCAGCGACAACAGAGATGGTGGCCGAGGCGATGGCATGGAGAGAAGGAGCAGCAGAGGACTAGAGACCCATAGACTGAGAAAGGCAGTGTGCCTGTGGGCAGGAGGCTGGCTTGCAGAATATGCC